>NC_141149.1:130852093-131193593 GCF_053477565.2 Lygodium microphyllum
CTTTGGTTACACTTTTCTCGCAATTTTTCTCTCGATTTTGGTGATTTTTTTGTCATTTTCTATAGTAAATAGTGAGTAGTTTTAAGTTGTTTGCAATCTTCCAGCCTGCACTATGGCAAGTTCGTCCATCTGATCATGCTATTTTCAACATCACTAAGCTTGATTGTACGAATTAATCTTATTGGAAGAGCCAGATTTGACAGTCCAGAAGTCGTAGATCAAACCTTTGAGATTGAGCGGGCATCCACCTGCAACTATGCCAGATGAGAAATGACTTGAGCTTGATGAGTTATGCAAGTCCACTATTGTATTATCTCTCACAGAGCAGGTTCATTACAATGTATTTGAGGAAGAATAGAGTGCATGATAGTTGTGGGATAAAATAAAGAATCTCTATGACAAGAGAAGTCCAACGAGTAAGATGTATGGCTGAAGCAGCTTATGGATCTGCGCATGCAGTAGAATGTGACTATGTCTGCTCACTTGAACATGTTCCATGCTATACTCAAGAACTTGAATTTGCAAGACATCACTTTTGTAGATGATGTCACTCCTCTTTTCTTGCTTGGTACTCTTAATGAGTCATGGGATGTATTCTGCATTGCATTATGTGCCTCTACTGCTACCTTGAAATTATCTGATGTTGAGAGTGCTCTTTTGCACGAAGAGGTTAACCGTAAAAATTTGAAATGATGGATATGGAAAGCATGGCAGTGGCAGTGGTCATGGACGATTCTTAGAAATCTCAGTCCAAGTCTCATGGGAAGTCACGTAGCAAATCCGGTGGCAGGAATGTAGATGTTACTTGTCACGATTGTAGAAAAAAAGGCCATATTAGGCCACAATGCCATGAACTGCGCAATGAAAGGTGCAAAGATAAGGGGAAAGACAAAGTGCAGGATAAGTCTTCTGATCGTAGAAAAATGCCTGCCCAGTGTTAAAATTGAAGAGATCAATGTTATGCAGCCTGAGGATGTTGATGATGATTATATCCTTGTAGCTTCTTCTAGTGCTTCGCACATGACAGAGATACACTCTATATATGCACAATGTTGGCTCTTGGACTCAGGTGCGTTCTTTCATGTGACACTTTACCGAGAGTGGTTTCATTCATACCGTACTGTTTCGGGTGTATGCGCTTGGGTGATGACAGCTCTCTCGATATTGTGGGCATTGGTGATGTTAGGCTACAGTTTTCTTTTGGCAGCTATTTTTTTATGCAGGATGTACATCATGCACCTTCTTTGACACACAGTCTCATGTCAGTTTGATAACTTGATGATGCAGGTTACCATGTATCTTTTGGAGACTCTGTATGGAAGATCACTCATGTCAAACTTGTGATTGCAAGAGGTGCCAAGGCTGGCAACCTCTATCCCTTGATTGTATCCGCTTCTTCCCTTGATCATGTTTTGTCTGTGGATTCTATCCCACATGTATCTCTTTGGCATGCCCGTTTGGGCCATATGTCTTTGAAAGAAATGAAAATGCTTTTTGGTTTGTAGTACTTATCACCCCTTGATTATGCATTTTTTGATTCATGTGAGCATTGTCTTTATGGCACGCAGACTAGATCTACGCATAAGAAGTCTGGTAGGCCACGCACGAGTGAGCCCTTGGCATTGGTACATTCGGATGTCTGTGGGCCCATGCCTTGTCAGTCTATGGGTGGTGCCAAGTATTTTGTTACTTTCATAGATGATTTTTCACGAAAAGTTTGGGCTTATCCCATTAAGCTAAAATCCGATGTCTTGGCTGTGTTTCAGAGATGGCTTGTATTGGTTGAGAATCAGTCTGGGTATAGACTAAAATGCCTAAGAACAGATAATGGGGGTGAGTATGTCTCACATGCTTTTGAGCAGTTATGTGATGAGAGGGGTATTATGTATCAGTTGATCGCCCCCTATACCCCCCTTGAGAATGGTTTGACTGAGCGGATGAATAGAACCATCCAGGAGCATGTACGCAGTATGCTTAGCCATGTAGGCCTACCACAAAGCTTTTGGGCTGAGGCAGTTAGTACAGCTATGCATGTCATAAATAGATCACCTTCTAGTGGTTTGGATTTCCCGGTTGCAGAGGAGGTATGGACTGAAAAACCTCCCTCTTATGTGCATCTCCGTGTCTTTGGATGTGAGGCATTTTTTCAGGTGCCTAGGGACAAGAGAACTAAGTTGAATCCTTAGAGTATCAAATGCATTTTCCTTGGTTATGGGGATGCAGGCAAGATGGGTTACTGTCTCCGGGATCCGTAGGCGCGAAAAGTCATCCCCAGTCATGATGTAGTCTTCCATGAGACAAGATGCATAGGCATCCTGAGAGAGTTGTTGAGATTCGCAAGGTCATATTTCAGGAGGAGCCGAGAGCTCCCGCACAATTAGTTGGACAGCCTACAGCTGTAGCAAATGCTCATGGTCAGGGTGTTGGACAGGCAGCTAGGCAGGCAGCTGAGCCTGTTGTGAGACAGTCTACTAGAGATAGACATCCACCTGATAGATTTTAGCCCTCGATGCATTATGTCTTGGTTACAGTTGCAGGAGAGCCTTTGATCACCTATATGATGAGGCTATGCGTAGGGGTGACAGTCACTCCTAGGAGAGGGCTATGCAGTCTGAGATAGACTCCTTGCATAAGAATGAGACTTGGGATTTGGTTTCCTTTCCTGAGGGCAAGAAGGCTTTGCTATGCAAGTGGGTGTACAAGCTGAAAAGAACCCCTGGATACCCCAAGCCAGCATACAAGGCTAGACTGGTAGCAAAGGATTTTAAGTAGCAGCATGGTGTGGATTTTGATGAGATCTTTTCTCTTGTGGTTAAGATGACCACCTTGCACTTAGTCTTGGCTTTGGTTGCTCATCTTGACTTGGATTTATACCAGATGGATGTCAAGACGAATTTCTTACATGGGGACTTGCATGATGAAATTTATATGGAGCAGCCTAAGGACTTTGCAGAACCTAGCAGGGAGCACCTAGTATGCAAATTGAAGAAAAATATTTATGGCTTGAAGCAGGCACCTAGGGAGTGGTATCATAAGTTTCATGCCTTTATGCAGTCATAGGGCTACAGCAAGAGTGCTATGGATCTGTGTCTTTACACGAAGAAAGCCTGTGATGGTTCTTTATTGATTTTGGTACTTTATGTGGATGATATATTGATAGTAGGGAAAGCTCATGATGAGCTAGATGCTCTTAAGGCCTAGCTCAAGAAGAGCTTTGAGATGAAAGATCTGGGACATGCCGCTCATATACTTGGTATGCGCATTAGACGCGACAAGCATCAGGGACTTCTCTACTTGTCACAGAGGGAGTACATCCATAAAGTCCCTCTTATGTGAAGGTATCACAAGTTGATTGTCCGTAGACAGATGAGCAGAGGGCCGAGATGGCCAAGATTCCATATGCATTTGCAATGGGTAGTCTTATGTATGCCATGATTGCCACTCGTCTAGATATTGCCTTTGTAATTGGTATTGTGGCACGCTATATGGCTACACCTAGCAAAAAGCATTGGGATGCCGTGAAGGGTATCATGAGGTACCTGAAGGGCACTGCACATATATGTATATGCTATGGCAGCCAGGATACAGGAGTCGTGGGGTACACTGACTCTGATTATGCAGGACATGCAGATAGTAGGAAGTCCACTTCCGGCTATGTATTCACCTATGCTCGAGGTGTTGTTTCTTGGATGTCTAGGGTGCAGAAATGCACGGCCCTTTCTACTAAAGAGGCCGAGTATGTTGCAGCCAACCATTGAGGCTTGCAAGGAGGCCATTTGGTTGGGTCATTTGGTTGCTGACCTTGGTATTGATTCTATCTCTACATTGTATTCGGATTCTATGAGTGCTATTCAGTCAGCTAAGAATTCGGTCTTCCATGCGAAGACGTAACACATTGAGGTGAGGTATCACTTTATACGTGGGGTCATTGAGAACAAGTCTGTTGATCTTTTCAAGATCTCGATTGACCAGAATCCTACAAATCTACTCATGAAAAGCCTCTCTACAGAGCGCTTTGCCTTCCTCAGGAGGTTGATGGGCGTGGGATGAGATGACATCTTTCCTCATCATGTTGTACATGTGTACATGTTGTACTGTCTTTTTCTTTTTCTTTTCACTTCTCACTAGGGCAGATTCACCTTTAAGTGGGAGGTTGCTGGGGGTAAAGGCGCCTCCGCCTAGCTGCCCATGTATTACTACACTGACAGTCACCGCCATTGTGCACTGCAGGTGGCAGGCGCCCGTCACCGTCACTTTATTCTTTATTCTTTTAGTGATAGTTTGAATAAAGAAAGACCCGGTCACACATTGTGACTATTGGAGTTCCCATTTCTTGTCTCTCTCTGTCTTCCTCTTGCTCTCCTGCCATAGCTCTCGAGTGCAAGCTTCGATCCTTCTCTCCTTTCATTAGCTTACACCTAGAGTATGTTTAGTGTGATCCTAAGCTTGGCATATGCTTTCCATATGCCTAGTGTACACGTACTCTAGCATAGTATATATGTAGCACCTATAGCTAGGGTATGCCTAGCATATGTTTAGTGTGATCCTAAGCTTGGCATATGCTTTTTCTATGCCTAGTGTACACGTACTCTAGCATAGTATATATATAGCACCTATAGCTAGGGTATGCCTAGCATATGTCTACTAGCATACCCTTAAAGTAGTGTGTACACTTACTCTACATTTAGTGTATGCTTCATGTATGCCTTAAATAATCTCAATATATATATGCCATATGCTTAGCATATACTTATCTATCGATAGCCTACACCTCACGTAAGTTACTCATGAATATATGTGTGCATCACATGGGTTCAAAATAAAATATTTTAAAATACCATTTTTTATAGACAGAAGGGTGTAATATAAAGGGATTATTTACATATTGAATAGAAAATGTTTATTTTTTATTTAGGAAAAATTCATAGATAAGGATATTTATAAATAGGCCTTGAATGTACGTGATGTAAAGGACATACATACACTAACTTCTCTGAGGCCTACACCTCGCATATTAAACCAATTGAAGTAGTAAGAAAGAATTAAACTTTAAAGAAAAACTTTTGAGTACCTTGTTTGGAATTGTTATGAAGGTTCACTTTTTAAAAATATCTTCTACGTAAACCATTAGATTATATCCTTCATGGAGTTATATGTTATCTCATTAACACATGTTTATTAGGATAGATATAGAAATCTTTAGATTTGGAGGGGACTCCTCTCACTACATGTACTATGTGTGTACTCCATGTACAATGCATGCACCTTCGTGAGGGTATTCTTATCCATGACAATCTCACTTCTAGGAGAGCAAACCCAATATGCAATACTTTCATTTTCAAAAGAGCAAGCCACCCTATGTGCACTAGCAAGGCACATACATCATTAATCATATGTAATATATGTAATGTCAAGATTGTGGGAGAGAAGGAAGGAGTCTCGCTTGAAGCTTTCTTGCTTGCACAATGGGGGAAGACACACAAGGGTGGAGGCTGAAAACAGTTTTCCTCTTCTTAGTTGTGTAAGCCAAAAGAACTCAAGTACAAAGAAATAGAAGAACCCTCTATATGGGTCTCAAACCAAACTCAACTAACTAAGGTGGCATACTAACTGAGCCACGAACTAGAGTAGATAAGGATAGCTATCATGTAGCTATTATTCATGGGCGGTGTACCAACCGCATCTGCAACTGACAAGTCGGTGACATAAATACACAACGGTCACCCTGGCGTATCACGAGTGGAGCTCGATATCTCAACACTCCCCCTCGAGCTCAATCCCAATTCCTGCACACCAAGCAGGTCTCTGAACTTGCGCAGCTTCTCTGCGCCCAATGCCTTCGTGAATATGTCAGCTACCTGATCCTCTGTGCTGACATAAACTAGATCAATAAGACCTAGTAAAACCCTCTCTCGCACATAGTGATAATGCACCTCAATGTGCTTTGTTCTAGCATGATAGACTGGGTTATTTGCCAAGTGTATACTACTCATGTTGTCACAATAAATGACAACTGGCCCATCTGTAGACTGATGCATATCATAAAGTAGCTTATGTAACCAAGCTACCTCACATGTAGCCATTGCTGCACCCCTGTACTCAGCCTCTGTGCTCGACAAGGCAACTGTAGGCTGTTTCTTGCTGCTCCAAGTGACTGCAGCACTCCCAAAAGAGAACACATATCCACTGGTAGATCGTCTATCAGAAATGCTACCAGCCCAATCAGCATCAGTGTATCCATGTAACTGTATCTGAACCCCAGTCTCATAAAATAGTCCATACTGCAATGTGGACTTCACATACCTGAGTATGCGTCTAGCCGCATCCAAATGTGGTTTCCTTGGAGCCTGCATAAACTGACTTACCAATCCAACAGCATAGCTCAAATCTGGCCTGGTAATAGTCATATAAATCAAACTTCCTACTATGCGTCTGTACATAGTAGGGTCTTCTAGAAGCTCACCTGCATCTGTGCTCAGCTTCACATTTTGCTCCAAAGGAACTGAAATAGGCTTACAGCCTGTCATCCCATATTTGGACAGCATGTCCAATCCATACTGCCTCTGCAATAGCTGTATCCCACTTGGTGATCTAATCACCTCAATGCCCAAGAAATAACGCAGCTCTCCCAAATCCTTCATCTCAAACTTCTGCTTCAATAGCATTTTCACATGAAGGATATCTTCATCACTGTCACCTGTCATAATCAAATCATCAACATAAATGACAAGCAGCATAATACCTTTCTCTGTTTTTCTCACATAAAGTGAGAAATCTGCCTTGGAAATCTGAAAGCCAATAGTGACAAGATACTGTCCTATCTTGTCAGACCATGCTCTAGGTGCTTGCTTCAAGCCATACAAGGCTTTCTTCAACCTGCAAACAAACTCAGGATGAACAGCATGCACATAACCTGGTGGCTGCTCCATATAGACCTCTTCTTGCAAATCACCATGCAAGAAGGCATTCTTTACATCCATCTGATGTAAAGACCATCCCTTTGATGCAGCCATAGCAATGACTGCTCTTACGGTTGCCATCCTTGCAACCGGACTAAATGTTTCTTCATAGTCAATGCCATATGTTTGTGCATACCCCTTGACTACTAATCTTGCCTTGTATCTGTTCACAGAACCATCAGCATTGTGCTTCACCTTATAAACCCACTTACAGCCAATTGCATTCTTACCTTTAGGCAAAGGTACTAACTCCCATGTAGCATTTGCTTCCAAGGCATCCATTTCTTCATCCATGGCTTTCTCCCATTTTTCTTTTCCCATGGCTTGCTCAAAAGAGGTGGGTTCTGGTTCCTGTATCACCTTGACCATATATGCATAGTGAATGGCTGTAAATCCATCATATTTCAGCCTATCCACAAGATACCTAGCTCTCGTAGACCTGCGCAAAGTAGGTTCACTCCCAGGTGCTCTCAAAACATCCCTGGTCTTCCTTACTCCAGGTGTAACAATAGAAGGAATACCCAACTCATCATCAATGCTCTGCTCTGAGCCACTGGATTCACCATCCACATAAGAGTGACCTGCATTCACATCAAACATGGGCTGATCAACTTTCTCTTTTCCTTTTCGTGATACCTGCATACCACTATCTGCATTGCTTTGAGAAGAATCTCCTGATCTCAATCTGCCTGTCCATGGCGAAGAATGTGAACCACTGCTAGAGGACGCTCCAGGTCCACTAATATTTTGTGACTGCTGCTGTGAATTTTGTGCAGCATTACCATTTTGTGCATCTACATCATCAATCACATTTACTGGTTTATACCAGCTACTCATCTCATCAAAAACAACATCTCTGCTCACTGTAAACTTACGAGTAGAAGGGTTATAGCATCTATACCCTTTTTGCTGCAGAGAGTAACCAATAAAGATGCACTTCTCAGCTTTTGGATCCAACTTGGATCTCAGCTCATCTGGCACATGTACATAGGCAATGCAACCAAAAATTTTCAAATGAGAAATATCTGGTTTCCTACCAGTATACCTCTCCTCTGGAGTCATTCCATGTATTGCTGCAGTGGGAGTCCTGTTCATTATGTAGACTGCTGTAGCAATTGCTTCAGCCCAATAAAAATCTGGCAAGTCTTTTTCATTGAGCATGGCACGAGATACCTCTCCAATATGTCTGTTTTTCCTTTCTGCAATTCCATTTTGTTGTGGGGTATAACTGCATGAATATTGCTGCTTTATGCCATGCTCCCGCAAGAACTTTGCAAACTCATTTGAGAGGTACTCTCCCCCTCCATCTGACCTCAGGCATTTTATTTGCAGACCTGTTTCTTTTTCAGCCATAGCTTTAAGGGTTTTGAAATGCCCAAAAACTTCACTTTTCTTTTTCATAAAATACACCCAAACTTTTCTGCTATAGTCATCAATAAAAGTGACAAAATAATGACAGCCTCCAAGAGATGCAGCTTTAGTAGTCCACACATCAGAGTGGATTAATTCCAATGGCTTCTCACTCTCTTGAACATGTCTAGGAAATGGTTTCCTTGCATGTTTTCCAAACTGACAGGCTTCACATACCTTATGCATTTCTGCAACCTTGAATTTGGGCAATCCTGCAACAATATTTTGGGCCTGCATTGATTTAAGTCGCTGTACATTAACATGACCAATGCGTTTATGCCAGATATCAATATTTGCAACTACACTGGTCCCATGTGCAAACATTGCTGCACTCAATTCAGACATATCTGCATCCAATGTAAACATTCTGCCCTTCTTCTTTCCTTTTGCTATCAAGCGACCTTTATTTTTCATATCCTCAACAAAGCATCCATGAGGATTAAATCTGACCTGCAAGCCCTGTTCAACCATTTGACCAACTGAAACCAGATTCTTGGTGATATTCGGGACATGAAATACATCGGACAGGTATTTCTTTTTCCCACCCTGCATAGACAAGGGAATTTTTCCAATCTGCACAATAGGATGTGCAGTATCATCACCAGTCTCCACAAATCCTGGTTTTTCCATTTTCTTTGCATCCTCCATCCATTCTGCATGACCTGTCATGTGGTTTGATGCACCTGAGTCAACATACCATACATCATTGCTTTCTTCTGCACTTGTCATAGAATTGTTCATGTGCTGCACCATGAACAAATGCTCATTTATGTCATCACCCTGTCTACTAGAAGATGCATAATTCCCTTGTTGCAGTTTTCCATTCATGATGTCATTCTGCTTTTTATAGCAGTCTTTAGCCATATGACCCATTTTACCACAGTAGTAGCATTCAACATTACTGTTTGCATTTTGGCCTCTTTGCCATCCACCACGACCTCTTTGGCTCCCCCTGCCTCTAGAGTTACCACATCCTCCTCCATAGGACTGGTTTTCTTGAGTTTGCTGCATATTCTGATTTCTGCCACGGCCTCCAAATCGGCCTCCTCTACCTCTGCCTCTACCTCTTCCAGCATTTGAGTAGAAGACAGCTTCTTTTGAAGTTCCTCCTGAAGAAGATGCACCACCATTTCTCTGTTCCTCAGAAATTAGAAGAGCAATCAACTCCTCAAAATCAGGAAATCTTTCACGAACTGAAATGGATGTCCGAAACTGTGCATAATCCTTTCCTAGACCATTCAAGGTCACGGAAACTAAATCATCATCTTCCACTGGCGACCCAATGGAAGCAAGTGCATCTGCAATCTTCTTCACCTTCATGTGGTAGTCGTTGATGCTCATACTTTCTCTTTGCACATTATGCAACTCTTGCTTGAGCTGCATTTTCCTGGCTTGCGTATTTGTGCTATACATTTTTGACAAAGTATCCCATGCCTCCTTTGGCGTACTTGCATCCTGAATATGCACAATCATAGAGTCTGAAATACTGATAGACAGCCAATACATAACTTTCCTGGCTCTCTCATGCCATGTTTTAAATGCCTGCATTTGTTGTTGATTGGGAACATCAGGAAGAACTGGTTCTTCTTCATTTCCTGCAACAAATTCCCAATATCCTTTTCCCATAAGGAAATTCGTCATTCTAAACTTCCATGCCTGGAAGTTGTTCTTGTCAAGCTTTTCAGTGACAATCTGTGAAAGAGAATCAGATGCCATTACAGAAGACTGCAAAAAATTCTGTCACTGCAAAATTCACAGCTTCAGCCTCACAAGGGCAAATCTGCAAAACTGGCGAAAGTGGTATTTGACCACACAGTCACTTCCTAGTGACGATTTTGCATAAACAGGAACCAAGGATGATTCTGAAACTCCCAATGTCTCTGCGCACAAGCATACGATGCAATTTCTACAGTAACTTTTCACCGACCTGTAGAACAGTGGTCGCACAGCATAAAACTGAGCCTTTTCTTGAGTGCGTGCAGAAAACTTCCGTCTGCAAAACAGGCCCCGAAATGGCCTCAAATCAAAAAAACAAGGTCGCCGAGGGCTAAAGCCCTCACCCGCAGCATATACTGCCCTCTTGCTTCACCGCGAAGGGCGTCTCAACCTGAGACAATGCACTCCTGCAATTTCCGGCTGTGCTACCTGCAGAGATCTGCTCCCAAAACAGGAAATGAAAGCAACACTGCTCCTCTTACCAGACCACCGCGAGCTTGGCTTGCTTTCTTGAGCTCCTTACCACGAACAAGGCTCTGATACCATGTCAAGATTGTGGGAGAGAAGGAAGGAGTCTCGCTTGAAGCTTTCTTGCTTGCACAATGGGGGAAGACACACAAGGGTGGAGGCTAAAAACAGTTTTCCTCTTCTTAGTTGTGTAAGCCAAAAGAACTCAAGTACAAAGAAATAGAAGAACCCTCTATATGGGTCTCAAACCAAACTCAACTAACTAAGGTGGCATACTAACTGAGCCACGAACTAGAGTAGATAAGGATAGCTATCATGTAGCTATTATTCATGGGCGGTGTACCAACCGCATCTGCAACTGACAAGTCGGTGACATAAATACACAACGGTCACCCTGGCGTATCACGAGTGGAGCTCGATATCTCAACATGTAAAGTATTGTTATCATTGTATTTTAATGTTTACTTTCTCAAGTCTAATAACCTGAACTTCAGAGTTTGATTTTAAACATGTTAATATATATTATTATCTCAAGTTATAGTAACTTGCACATTTTGACATCCATATAGATAAATTCTTTATTAGGATTTGAGATATTTATCAAGAAAATGGATAGTCTATGTCTAATAGAATAGCAAATATAGCTAGTAGGGATCTAGCCTTGCATGGGGTTGGAAAGTGTTTCTCTTTGCATTTGTCGAATATATACATCGGTGTGTTTTTTTGCACAGGTTGAACTATGTATTAGTATACACATCAATAAATATCAAAGATTATTTTGACACTTATTTTGATGAATGTATTAGTTCTCATACTAATGAATAGATACCAATGAGTTTATCGATGCACATTGTGATGGTGGGGTGGAATGATTTCGATCATACTCCATATGTGTTTGAGGAGAACCATATTTTGCTCTCACTCCTCTTTCTCAAATAGAATTATGCAGAGTTTAAATTGCAGAAGATGAGAATATCTCTCAAATAAATGTTTAAGGAGAACCATATTATGATGAGAATATCTCTCAAATAAATGTATGCAGAGTTTAAATTGCAAATGATGTCAAATCCCGATGATGTGAAGAAGAAATTTATTGAATAGGCACGACCATTAATTGTAACGATCAATAGGTGGTAACAACAAAGACCTAGATGCAAAAGAACTGCATTTTGGTACATGGAAAGGTTGGCATAATAGTTCTCCTCAATACAAAGTGTCATAAGGCGTGATGACTGCAGTTTGACGCAAACGCTTGAAAGGGTCTGCCGGGATGGGATCGCTAGGAGGGGACTAATCATTCCTGGTTATCCCAATTCAGCTCGACTTCTAGTCACAAGGAACTTTCAATCGATCCCCATATAGGAAAAAAAGAGAATTCCCCATGGAATTCCCTAGTTGAAAATACATATAAGTGGGGAAAGTAAAAACTAGGGAAAATGGGACATTTCCTAGTGAGAATAAGTAGGGAATCACATAAGACCTTTCCTATGTAGGAAATATAGGAAATATTTCCTACATAGGAATATACAAAATTTTCTATGTAGGAAATAATTCCTATATAGAAAATATTTCATATATAGGAAATTTTTTCTAGAGGTGATTCCCTAGGTACTCTCACTAGGAAATCTCTCATTTTTCCTATTTTTTACATTCCCTACTTATATATACTTTCAACTAGGGAATTCCGTGGAAATTCTCTTTTTTCCTTATCACTTTATCTACTTTGCCCTTCCTCTTAGACGTGCTAATATCAAACAAGAAATTGCACAATAAATTTTTAACTAGAAAATTATATAGAGAATGTCATCATTTCTAAGTAAGGATCAATAACATACATCTAATGATCAAAATAGATTAAAAAAATTAAGACGTCAACACCTAGTTCTAGCAACCAAAAGAAAAATAAAAATAATTTTAAAGGAGCATAGAACTAAAAACTAATTAAGCAACATGTGTGTCTTGATTGTTTTATCCCTTAGATCTCCAATATGTTGCAAAGTAATAAATGTTTGTCTACCATCTTCTCTAAATTTCAACATGAGTGGCTGATAGATATCATCATATGATGGTATGCGTATCACTCCTATTGATACTCAAGTGATCAAATATCATTAGTTAGTATAACCATTTCAAAAAACGACTCATTATCAACATAAGAAAGCTGGTAATACCTGATTCCTGGCTTGAAGAAGTGTTAAGACAAGCAATCTCAATGTCTTCCTTTCTTGCATTGTCTCTTGTGTCATCTTTAGTAACTTGTTTACCTATATAAACATAGAGTTAACCAAAGCTCACGATAATACAAGGTTATGAAAAATTTCAATAACACAAAAGAAAGTAATTAGATATTTTGTATCAATTTGGGTCACCAAATTTGTACAAGTTTTTGATTCTTAAAGTTGGTACCTGCATCTTGACTTGAAGAAATATTATTGCAAGTAACCTCCAGATATCCCTTTCTTACATTATCTCTTTTCCCACCTTTTGTTGTTCTTTAATCTATATTTATATATATATACACAATTACTCAAAGTTTAAAAATATGAATAACTATGAACATTTTAAATTAGACAAAGAGACTAATTAAAGCTAGTTAATCTCAAAATGAATCACCTAATAAAGCAAGATGTAAAATATGTACAAATTTTAATTTTCAAAGTTTAGTAGAAATAAAGACATATACCTGTATCGTGATTTGAAGAGACATTAGGGCCAATGACCTCCTTAGCTTTCATTGTTCCATTATCTCTTGTACCATCATTTGTGATTTTGTTACCTTTATGTATACATAATAAACCAAAGTCTAGAAACATAAGAGACATTTGTAAAACATCAAAACACGCATACCTTTTTTGCCCTGTTCTTTACACCATCTAATAGTAAATTGAGCAGGTGAAAACAAGGAATTCATTGTTCATACTTTTATGGGCTCACCAACTTCTCCTTTTGGTTTGAAGCATATTACAAACTTCTTGTTGAACAGTGTGTGAGGGAGATGAGGAACGGAGGAAGAGAGAAGAGAAGAGAGACACGAGACACCGGAAGTGGAACCCAAGAAGTGCATCAAGTGAGCACACATTAGCTGCAACATTAGCTCCTTAGCTAGAATAGATAAAACATCAAGTAGAATAAGCATAAGCTTGAACAGACGAATCAACTCAAAATAGACAAACAACAACTGGAAACAATGAAACATCAGCTAGAACAACTCAACAGCTGGAATAATAATGAAACATTAGCTAGAACAACTCAACAGCTGGAATAATGATGAAGCCACAACAAGAGCTACGCAAGAAGCTTCAGCAAAGGAGCTAAACAAATCTGAACCCATTCCAGCAATATCTCCCACATTATTACCCACATTGTCAGCAATGATCGCTGGATTTCAGGGATCGTCCTCTAGGATATTCCTTTCTACTTTTCCAACAAGATCTGCTCCAACATTCGTAGTTTTGGTATAGATTCCACCTCCAACCCTTTCAAATAGAGCCATAGATGAGCATCCAAGCCCATAGCATGTGATGGCCTCAAAAAGGCACTCCCAATCATCCTTGTAATAATATAATGAGTCCATTTGTATCATCCAGGACACGTCTTAGCAGTCCATCGGAAAGGATGTCTAGAAAACTCCGCCCGGCACTCCCAAGGAATGTTATGGGTTTTGCGATCTAGGTCTTCCCACGTCTGCCACATAGCGGAAGTATCCTGGCCGTTTCCCACTTAGGATCGACCGGAATTAGGGTTTTCCTGTTTGGTCATTAGCTAACAGCAACTAGCGTCAGACCCGAGTGAACTACTTTACGCAGAAACGCCAGGTCTGAAGCGGATTCATGCTGCACTTGGTTCAAGGAGAATGGGAAATGAGAGGGATGCAAAGCTCAACCTCTCTGCCATAAGGCATAGTCCCATTTCGTTCCCCTAAAACAGTGTAAATCGGGTAAGACGTAACTTTAGGTCATCGTTCTCGTTATTCGTTTTGATGATGATGATCATTTCGCTGTTCTTCGAGATTTTTGAGAAAAGTTCCCGGCTAACCGGGACCACCCAACCGTAGGATGGACCCATGGCCCATCCTCCGCACTTTCCTCGGTTTGTTTTAGTTATGTAATTATCTAACACATTAATTTGGCATATAACAATCAGCTTCTTTAATTAATCCCTTTAAGCACTGGTTCTTTCACGTAATGTTATCACGTGACATAGAAAAACAATATCAAGCAAGTTCTTTTAATATTTCATCATTTTATCTATGAAATACAAGGAGCTCCGCCCGTAGGCTTGTCCATAATCCGCCCGAAGGCATCCAGTAATCCTCAAGGATCACTATCCCAAGCTTCCGCCCATCAATTAGTATGCGGGCCTCGAGATCTAATCCCGAGTCACGTTAGCCTCTTGTGCAGGACCCGGAAGGCGAGGGATTTACGGCCAGAGCCCCCCTGGCACCCAAGCGTCCTCCTACTCCAAGTAGAGCTTAATGGAGAGACCTCTCGCGGCGGGTTCGGTCCACGTTCCCGGCGTGGTAACTGAAACTGCCTCTCCCTTCAGGCCTTTTAACCTGAAGTATAGGTACTCATTTAATTTGTAATTCATAATTCAAATAGAGCCCTAAAATCTCTAGCAAGCACAAACATTTCCATTAATTTATCCAATTGTATGGCAAACTACTAAGGAAGTGTTCTTTTCTTTTGAGTGTAACAACACTCGTTCCCAAGGTGTCTTGTAAATTGGCAAGATCTTTTACATTCTGGTGTAGGGCATACCCAATTTGGTTAACCCTAAAGTGCATTAGATATGCTAGTTTCCGGTTTACAACTCTCCTTATTTAGAAGGATATCCAAAAATACGTCTTTTTGCAAGATAACTTGCGTAGGGATCTGCCGTCCTTGATGAGGGTTTTTACCCTTTCTCCTTGTGAATCAATCACAAGACTAAATGATTTCATACTTGTTGCGCAAGTCCTGCAATGGAATAATCTGTTTAGATTCTTTAAGCTGACGTATGTCAGGCCTAGGGTTTCTTCTTTTAAAACCTTAGGGACAAACCCTAGTTCCTTATCTTTACGAATTGATTGTTCCTACATTAAGGAAAGTAGTCAAGTGTTTAGGGTATGAATGTTTCTATGTTTAGATTGGTTTAGTTATCTTTTGGAAGGTAATATTAATCGTCTTATCACGGTTTTGCTATCCTTGTGACAATTTACTTCCCAGTCAATACAGTTTAATTTAACTTCCGTTTTCCTTAAAGATGAGCTCATGCCAACTAACAACACTTGCCTTGCTAAGATGTGCAAATATTCAAGATAACTTCCTAGTAATTTGCGCATTGAAAGAAACCTTTCATGAATTTAACCATTTACAATGATTCGTTGCGAAAAGAATAAGACTAATGGTGCAAGATATAATTTCTACACCTTAGGATTTAACTAAAATATACTACTATAGTAAATGGATAATCTTGCTCGTAATTTATAATGCTTGATGTAATTTGAAGAAAACTAAGTTCTATACATTGTCATTCATAAGCTAAACTCCTTGGTTACAAATAACTCGAACAAATATATCCTATCCTTAACAATTTTTCTTTGCATGATCGACTTAAAACCGAATTAAAGCCAAGAAGAAAAAACCTGGTTTTGGGGTGAGATATCCACATGGATACCGGGAGATGACCTTCCCGCAGCTACACCTTGGACTTTCTTCGGCGGCATCGTAGTTCGAAAGTGAGATAGCCTTTTTTTCTTTCTTCTCGAATTCCACCGTCTCTTTGGATCCAAAAAAGTTTATGGGGGAGTGTGGTTTTGCAACCACGGAACCTTTGTAGTATTTTGACTTGGGGTAGAAGGAATAGAAAGCACTTATTCTCCTTCCTTCCCTTTCTTTTATCTTTTTCCCACTCTTCCTCCTTCAATCCTTCTTTTCACTCCCTCTACTTTCCCTCCCTATCTTTTATCTCACGGCTATTTCTCCCTTACGGGATACCATCCGAGGCCATGATGATGGTTTGGATTTTTAGGTTCAGGGGGGAAAATAATAATGGGGATACGGGGGATCAGGAAGAAAGCTTAGGGAGTTGTGGGAAAATAAGAGTTATGAGGGGGGTTGAAAAAGGGTTATAAGGGGGTGAAAAAGGGCTTAGGGAAATTAAAACCGGGGGTAGGTTCCCAAAGTCAAGGGAGGGGCTTAAGGGGAAAAGGGAATTTAAAAATCCTAGTGGGGGTTTAAAACCGGGGGGGGGGGGGGGGGGGGGGGAACAAAGGGGGCTTAGGGGGGGAATTAAACCCGGGGGGGGGGGGGGGGAAACAAAGGGGGTTTAGGGGGGAATTAAACCCCGGGGGGGGGAATAAAGGGGGTTTAGGGGGGAATTAAACCCGGTGGGGGGAAACAAAGGGTTTTAAAAAGGGCATAAGAGGGGGGCTGAAAGGGGGCTAAGAAGGTCCTTTAGAAGCTTCCCCCCAGGAAGCTTCTAAAGCTTCCACGTGGGAGGGGGGGGGAAGCTTATTCGGCAGACTATGGCGGCGAGTGAAGGCGTGATGATCAGGTGGCGAGTGAAGGCGTGATAATCAGGCGGCGAGGCCTCATCGTCTTCTATTCCTCCCTCTCTCTTGGTTGCCACACGACGCAGCAGCGGCACGGCCTCTTCCAACCCTTCTTCCTCTATTCCTCATGGCTCCAGCCTCTCCATCTCCAGCGGCCCCCCCCCGTTTAAATAGTGGAGGGGAGGGGGATCTTCCCTCCCTGTGTGTCATCACGCATGTTCCCCCTCCCTCAATAAGGCTCCACCAAGGAGCTTAATGGCTCCTTCTATTCCCCCCCTCTCCAGCTCGTCAGTCGGGTGGAGAGATAGAGGGGAAATTTAAAAAAAAAAAATTATCCAAAATCATATGATGTTCACGCGGAATATTACAAATAAAGCTAGAACAATTTTATAGTGATGTATAAAACTATGAGGCCAATAGCAGCAAGTAAGAAACCCATCACCGAACCTGATTGGAAGGCGATTTTAAATACTTTGCCTATCCCTTTTCTGGCTTCCAAAGTTGTGCGAGCATTCGCATATGTTGCGATCATCATGCCCAAAAATCCCGACACTATGGACGTCAAAGCTCCCAATATAAATGCAACTGTAGTGAAAATTGTTGTAAAGAGAGCTGGGGCACATTCCTGCTTTGGATCGTATCTACAAGGCTGGGGCTTAGTACTGAACCCCTTCATAGATCCCAGGAACAAGAAAATGACAGCAGCAAATATGCCCATGAAATAAATCAAGTACTTGTACTCTGTCAGCAAAAACTATGTGGCTCCTATGGATATGGCTTGCTGAATTTCAGCGCATTTCCTAATAGCTGCTGCATCTGATTCCTCATCCAATCTATCCTCCTCGTCATAGTCTAATGATCCATTGACGATGTTGTGACTGTGGGTGTCGTTGTTGTCGAGGAAGGTGTAGCCATTGCTGGCAGGCCTGGACTTGTGCTCGAAGGCCAAGAGACCGGTTGTGATAGCGATTTGGTGGTGGTTGGTCAGAATCATTTGCATCTTCGTTAGTTAACAAGTTAGTTATACCATTTGCACCAGCAATTATACCCCACAAGTTAGTTAACAAAATACTGCTAAGGCGCAGAGTAAAACCGCTTCAGGAGCTACACTACATTCTTGCAAAGTTAAGATGTTAAATTGGAAAGGTAAGCAAATGCATCATTAATCTCTGCCCATTCCAAGTACATATTCATGTCTCCCTGCATGTCAAATGCCACTGTCACTGTCACTGTCTCACTGTCTCTGTCTCACTATCTCAATGTCACTGTCACTGTCACTGTCACTGTCTCCCTGCATCAGTACCAGGCTGCCACTGTCTCCCTACATGTCAAATGCCTGCTCGTTCTCGCCCACAATCAGGAAATTAGTGAAAAAGCAATTGCCCTTCTCATCATTGTACTCAAAGGCATATGCCATGATGCTTCCTTCTGTTAGCCCTGAGCTTCTGCCAACTTTTATTACCCTCCTCCCCACGATGCTGTTGATGTTTGCTTGCAAGTCAATAGTTATAGCATCTCCCATCTCACCTACCCTTTTGATAGTAGTTGTGACTTTGGAGACATCAAAACTGTCCTCGAATGGAATGAAAGCACCATCAGCTCGCACAAATGTCTCTGCCGCATGAGCAAACATCATCAAGTATCAATATTGTCATATCAAGAAACGGAAACCAGAATTCTTCTTTCAACTCACAGAGAAGTTTATAAAATGGACAATACAGAATGCCTTAACAGCACACAGCTAAAAAACAAGTAGCAAAGAGGGAAACCTAGATTCACACTTGTAAAAATGCCATACCATTGCTCATCTGTAATAAAAGACGTTGCCCTTTCCACTGCACCCAAATAAACACCAGGTCCAACATTTGGAGGCAGTGGATGGAACATCTTCTGGTTGGGGTAGTCCAAATCAACCACAACATGTCGATTTGTCAGTAGTATGGCTCCAAGTGTACCAAATGTCTCCTGACCTGCAACCTATGAAATTCACCAGAGAGAGAAACGTATCAGAATTGTCAAACTAGTAATGATGCAACAATTATTTACATATATTGCAACTAAAAATCTGCCAATCTTTACCTCTACAGTGTAAAAAAACACCATCAGTTGTTTAATTGATATATGATGAAGCATGTACACACTCTCAGCATTTCTCAAAGTTTATGGAAAGGAGGGGAAAAATGTGCGAAAAACATATAATGACACCAGAAACACAGAAACACATGAGATGGTCATTTTTACTTTCTATACACAAATATGGACATCATCATGCTGCAATTGAGTATATTGGCAAACAAAATGATGATAGATTCGAGAGTGATGCCCCTCGAATATCAATGTAGACATATCAATCTGCCACTAAATTGTACACTATCATAATGCATCAAATGCCCTCATTTGATATGCTAGTTTATACAACTCAAATAAATAAAAAATACTAAACAGTTTGTTAGATCAATATAAGACATCAATCTTGATTACATAAAAGGGCCTATAGTTGATCCGAAAATTGAACTAAGACCACAAGCATGACATCAAAAGAGTAGACACATCCAGATTATGACCATGCTCTAAGGCTATGCAACTAATCCTTGAGATAAAATTTAGAAACTTGGTTGTAAGATGCACACCTACAAAACAAATGTAAAATTATAGAATGACTAAATTTCAAGACAAGCAGTTTGTATTCAAACTTTGAAGTTATTCACTGGCTTTTTACTTGAGATCCTGGACCGATGGATGGGTCATTGCCGCTTAAACCTTCAGCCAGCTCTGTGTATACCTCTTGCTTAGTGGTTGTGGCTGGAATACCAAGATAAGAGAACTCTACCACATCAACATCACACCATATGCCTCTAGCTGGTCAACCGTGAGAGTTAAAGAGGACAAACTCTTGCTACAAAATACATGTAGATGAGAATTAAAGAGGACAAACTCATAGCAAGTTTGATGCTTTCAACCGTGAAAGTATTTGATGTGGTGAGTCTTGATTTGGTCCTTCATTCATACTAAGAGAGATCAAAATTTTCCTACAAGGTTAAATAGAATTGGCTAAGCAACTGCATACTGACTTAAGGTTTAATACTCTTCTTTGGCCGAGATGCATGCTGTAGACAGGTCTTCTGCCTTTTACTAGGAGCAAAATACAAAACACTGATCAATTAGAAGGACATATAGGAAGACAGAAGGAAATCCCTTGCTACCTTACAACATGTCCTGCTTCCTGAGAAGCTAGCCAAACAACGATGTCAGGGGCATACACAACAGTCCGACTTGCAGCATGAGCCTGAAGAAGGTCATGATTATTCTCCATAGTTAGTGAGAAAGCTGCTTCCCTTGAGATGTCTGGAGACAGAGCAACTGCTCAGAAACTGCTAATGTCAGAATATATTTCAAGCTTGCAAGGAATGGGGTTGTCATTCAAGCTCTTTTGGGTGTGATTGTGATCTTTTGAATGAGGTTCCATGGGCTGTATTGAGCATGAGTGTATGTTCTTAAACAGTGAATAAGAAGAGAAGTAAATGCCAGAAGATCACTTTGGGTTGTCTTGGCGTTTTGTTACAACCCTATGTGTCTGCTAAGAAGGCCACTATCTTCCCTCCATTGTTGCAGGAAATTTGAAAAATTTACAAGCAGATGGGGCAAGCTTGCCAGTCTCTTAACTGATGGCAATGCACCTGGCAGTGTTGGCCATATTAGCACCATGTGCAGAGGGCCTAATGGCTATAAGGAAGACTAGGTCCATACCTTTGTTGGTAAAACTATTAACATTTAGGTCCACCAAAGGGAAGGAGAACTCTACTGTAGTCCTCTTGGTTTTGTGAAAGAATGGAGGAGGAGAAGTTAAAAGATCTATCTTGATCCTTCCTACTACTCTCTCCTCTTTGCAAAGGCTAGCATTGGATGGTTCTCCTAGAGCCCAAAGAAAAGAATCCCTGCTTTTGAAGATTCTTAGAGAATCTAATATTGAGTAATAAAGCACGTAACTGGGAGATAGTACCTGCTTAGATAAAATCATACACAAAACCCAAGTCCTAAATGTAGATTAAAGAGTTCTCTGCCATAAGTAGGTTCCAACCTACTTGTAAAGATCAATGTATCCTTGACACACTCCATCACTGTGAGTATGCATTAATTTTGCCCGCATCTTTTCATTCATCCTGAATAACAGGCCATTCCTCTAAGCAAAAAAAAATCAATTGTCTTCAAGCAAACTACAAATGGAGGATTGGAATACCTTAGAAAAAAAGCTTACTTGTGTCATAAGAGGAGTGAACCACGAGTCTCTAGTGCCATCTCTAATTTCCCTGTAGTCAACAGGCATGGTTCAAAGGCATTAAAAGCAGAACTGTGAATGCAAAAAGAAACCATTCAAGTTACCATTAAATTAACCATATAATTGAAGTAACACAGAGAATAGATCAAAATCATATGCAAAAACATATTCATCGAGAACTTACTTGTCGCTATAGGAATTCATAATATTCTAGCAGGTACCCTTGCTAGACTCTGTCTGATCAGATAGGGAAGTTACGCCACCACTGGTGGATATTGAGCTATTTATGCTTTGATCAGAACTATACACCTTTCTCTATCTTTTTTTCTAGTTCCTCCTTGGAACCTTTACTCTTCTTTGAAATATCCTTTGATGATGATGCTTTGCTAATTGAAACAGAAACTTGCATATGTAGAAAATATCAGTATATATAGTGAATGTTAGATAAGAAAACCTCACACCATCCTAGTCCTTGAAATATTAGTACACATTTTGAACATTGAGATTGAGAAAACCTAAACACCAACGTACTCCCAGCTAGTGTTGCCCCTTTTCAAATATTGAGTAATTCATACTGTGACTAACTAAGTGGTGTGCTCCTATTTAAGGGGCACTTGAAAGTGTGATCAAATTATGTTTAGCCGTACTATCAAAAGCCTACGTAGATACATTTAATGCATGTGCTGAAAAAAGACAGATGTCTATAGAGCTTCAGTCTAAATCATCAGCAGGTCCATAAATGTTACAATCGTATGAAAATGAACAAGTCAAATTAGGAAGTAAGCAAAGCATTGTACAATTAACTGTTGTATATGGGATTCATCCCTACTGGAATTGATGTTATCCCATTGGCAATGTTAGTGATTGTATTTATCTTCCTTTCACCAAACTACTTAAAGCTGTCTAGCTATCACAAAAATTCAGTAAAATCCAAGTTGTTGATCATACCTCACTGATGTCAGATGGAGCCCCGGTTATGATGACAATCTTCCCATGCACATTCTCCTCGAGGACCGCATGGAACAAGCACAGTAGCACACAACGGAAGATGAGCGGGAGCCACATGACTTCTCTCTTGTCTGTAAACAAAGACCCTTTTGGAGCGGTGGATTTTGTGTGAGCTATAACCCTCTCATCTCTCGAATTGGACATGTTGTCGGATATGACATTGCATGTTGGATCCATTGCGAGTAAATTTCTCTACTTGTGGATGTCATATCCCCACGTGTAATGGAGCTATCTGTAGTTGTCATAGACCTAGCTCTGTCTATCTTGGTGGCCGCGTCGAATGATTCTATTGTTCTGGCCAGTCCTTATCAGGCCTTGGAGATCGAATTACTGTGGATGGTGCAACTGGGCATACAACCTTGAAAAATCAACAATCACATCGGTGCCTTGTCATCCTCTAATGCCTCTTACTCTATATAGTTGTCTTCTATTGCGACCACAGAGTTTGCCACTATGGCAGGTCGGTGGAGCCCCGAGAGGAACACCAAGGAAAAGGAAATTCTCTTGCAAGAAAATCTATCTTGTAACATCAACAAGCTTGTTTATCATGTTTCATATGATCACAATGAAGAAAAGAACACCAGGCACAACAAATCTTCATGCAGCATCATGTAGATCTCCCACGGATTTGATAGAATCAACCATATTCTTCAATATCTTCACAAAATCCATCAATAGAACAAAGAAAGCAAAAGAATACACCATCTTTGAATGGAAATACATCACATAGTATTCATCTTCAATATCTTCATAGTCTTCTCTCTCAATCTCTCATATACAATCACTCTGTTTTAGTAGAATTGGCTATCTCTGACTCTCTCTCTCTCTCTCTCTCTCTCTCTCTCTCTCCATCAATAATACATCATATCCTCACTACAATCTCTCAAAATCACTCTCAATAATCCCTCTTAGGTCGTGGATACCCCTCCCAAGAGGTATGTCTGATATGAAGAGTCACCAGAGCCACTACAGTGTCCTTTCATAGCTCACTACTGTCACTTCACTCTAGTCTTCACTTGAGCCTTCAGCAGCTACTTCTTCCACTTCTTTCAGCTCTTTTGCACTTGTATTCACCTCTTTCCAAGGCTAGAAAACTTTCCCAAGCTACACTCTCATCCATCAGAACACATACAGAAGCATACAGAACAGTACCAGAATAGCTACAGTACAGAACAGAACAGAAGCAAAAACAGAAGCTCTACAGAAGACCTACAGAAGGTCATCAAAATCACATAACTCATTCTCAAACCATTCCAAACTCTCACAAACCATTCAATAAGCTTTCACAATATCTCAATCTTCGTCAATCAATACTCCATCCCTCTTTACAGAAGACAATCAGAACAAAACAGACCAAAACAGAGCAAAAGAGAAGGTATACAGAACCAATCAGAACCTATCAGAACATCACATAACCACTAATAAACATCATGAACTTCCAAAACACAATCAATATCATCCAAAACACTCTCAAATCACTTCCAAACCAATCAATCATCTCATAAAATCAACCATTCAGCTCTCAAAAACAACAAAAATCAGCCAAAAAACAAGTCATTTTAACACTCAACATATCCCCACACTTAATAAGGAAGTGTCCTCGCGACCCAGGAAAAAGGGAATACAAGTGCATTTAAAATCGCAACTTTGATCGTCAATATCTCTTCAAAAAGAATCCATCCACCATGACCCCAACTTATAACCTGTTTATGATATAAAAATACAAAGAAAGGAAAACCCTTTATACATTAACACCGCTTAGCAAACAAGAAAATCACAACAAAGTTGTAAAGGATATAAGAGTTTGCTTCTTCTTCATCAACATCAACTTCAATTCTGCATCCACAACCCCATCACCACAATTCTCCAAAATGTAGCTCGTACATGAAATCCAATAGGAAACCACCACGTTCGTATTACATAAATGAAATCACAACACAAACACTAATACACAACCATCTGAATGACTCCTCCAAAAAGAGAGTTTTTCATTAAAAAGCATCCACCATACATTGGAAAGGTATCAATGAAGATGATCCCTTTTAAAAGATTGATGTTGTCGGAAACGATCCATAGACAAGGATTCATCTACAAAGTTTTTGGGAGGATTTTGAAAAAACTGAAGACAACACATCCTTTCCAACAGGACCAGGTATCTGCTAGGCAAACAAAGGGCATGAAAATACAATATATCCAGCTGGTGGGAATCAATGCTCACATTGACATTCATGCACAACTTTGGAATAGGCTTGGAATCATTATGAGAGTGCCTATGCATATAGGCCAGGTACCAAGCAATGTGAGCAGTGAATCTCACTGAGGGATCTGCAAACTGTGAATAGTGCTGAGAAAAATGAACATAGTTCTGATAAGCTTGACTGGAAGCTATCCATTCTCCTGGAATTACTGACCAATTGATTTGAGGTCCGGTAAGGGAATCATCCGAACTCCATCCCTTTCTTCTGGAAATCTGATTATCAAACCCGTCACAGTCACTAACCAACTGAGGTGGTTGAGATATAGAAGTGTTAGGAGAAGGTAGTGGAATAAGGAAAAGTGGATGAAGGGAGGGATAAGAAAAATCATAAAAGGAAGAAAAGTTTAAAGAAGGAGTGGTAGAAATTTGTAGGGAATCACTAAGGAACGGTGTTAACTGATAAATAGGAAATGTGGAGGGTACATGAATGGATGGAGAAAGACAGGGTGGAGAAGGGGAAAATACCCTATCCTCAATAAAGGAACAATATGTAAAAATGGGAATTTGAGGGAAAGATGAAGGTTGGAAAAGAAGGGGTAAAATAGTGGTGGAATTAGATTGACAAAGGGAAAGATATATAGCATAGCAGTGAGCCATTTGTTGGTAATAGAGGAGGGTAGGAACAGAAGGTCCTAAGAGAGATCATCGATGATAGGCATCAAAGAAGGTAGCATCAAATGGATTATGTTTTGAAAGATAGGCTAAGAGATCCATCCTCAGTTGATTAGTACTCTCGGCAAAGGTAGGAGCTGTGTTTTGTCTTTGATTCAGGACCACAGAATCAATCATGGGATGCCACGAATTATCATGACAATCAGCCACTTTGGAGGAATAACTCTGGAACATGTCAGCTATGCGCAACTCCAAATGGTTGACATACAAAACAGCCTGTAAGACCACATCCCCCACATACCATGCCATATCCACCTCATCTGGAATTAACAAGTCTCCTCGTAGATACATGTATGACATCAACATGGTATCTGGCATGACAGAATCTTCAAACACCATTCGTACTACCTCTGTCAACAACTCAGCAGACCAAGCCCCACTCCAGCCATCCTCTGGAAGAGGTAAATCCATCGTGGAAAGCTTCATGTAGAATACCAACTTCTGTAAGTGGTAGTGGACAAAGAAAGAATGGTCCGGTGAGACATATTCCTGAAACTGCTCAAAGGTAGACCATAACAAGCCCATTCGGGACTGCAATCTTTCCACTTTATCTTGGAATAGAGGGCACAAAGTAGCCTGTCTCTAAAGAGCAGCCAAGTTCTGCTGTGAAAGAGAAGGAATCAAGGGAACATTAGGGCTTGGAGGAACAGAGCGGGGTTTTGCGAGTTGATCATGCAACTGCTGGATTTGAGAGGCTTGGGATACCACTGTGTCATTAGCAATCTGTAAAGCTGAAAGTTTGTCATCTAAGATAGCTTGGAACTCCTGCGCTTCTCTGGACATTCTCTCCTTCTCCTCTGAAAGGCTAGTAACCTGGGATTGAGCCTCTAGTAACTGGATCTTCAAAGAAGAAATCTCATCTCTTTGGGTGGCAACCAGTGGGTTTGTTGTTCCATTTTCTTAAATAAATTTGCTAGGATATCCTTAGCAGAAGCTAACTCAGATGTTGCCTTATGCAACTAGTCCTTAGACTGCATGAGCTCTTCATAAAAAGACGCGTATAGCTGTTGAACATAGGCTGTCACTGACAATTCAATGGAGCTCTAAATATCTTTACAGAGGAAAGGAATTGCATCTCCGGAAACTAGACTATTCAGGGAGGGAACTGATATGTCGAATGATCCTTCTCGATGTGCTCTGAATAGGTTATTACAAGTGAGATACCCAGGGAGTGCACTGCCAGAGGTAGCAGGAATGGGCACTGAAGGAAGTACGGAAGGAGCTTTATCTGCTACCCGCTTTAAGCGTTTGCGCGGGATGACCAGGGGAGGCGAAGAATCATCATCCTCTATATCAATGGGTTTTGACTCATCTGAAGGTGGAGGAGGAGGTACTAGATCTGATGGAAGAGGTGGAAGCACAGTCTTCTGTAAACCTGAATAGGTTAAGAAGGCAGACAAATATGATCCATATGTGACATTGGTAACATTACCCCTGGTGACTTTGACGAAATGTTGATCCATTTTAGTGAGGAGGTAAGTGCTCCAATCAATAGCAACTCCTTTCAACACCATCCTGGAAGCTGTGAAAAGCTCTTTGGACAAGTACTGGGATGGCGTTTTGGCAGGCATAAACCTGTCCTGGAGAAATTGACAGATCGTCTTCCATACGGGATCAGTGATCATAGAAAAGGAAACTCCTGAAGAGTTGATCACATTCTTAACATCCAGCATTTCCCTTGTCTGCTTTTGCAACAGCTTCAGAATCTCTTCATTAGAGAAAAGCTGACGAGTGGTAACAAAAGGTTCACCTTTGGAGGGAAGAGACAGAGCCTTCCCTAGGCCTCGAGGTATCAAAGTCATAGAAATTCCCTGGACTAGTCCTGTCTTCTTGCTATAAGAGGCCAGAAACTCATCACATAACGACGGATCCTCTGGAAGCAATGGAAAAGAAGTAGCCACAAAAGTAGGGAGTCCCGCCTTCGTGAGAGGCTCAAAAGTAAGTAGGGAAGAGTAATCCCTACTAACTAGTGGGACGTACTGGATAGGGGGAGGAGCATGAGAAGGCGCCATTCAGATGGTTACACAAACACAGACAATCAAGGAGAATGCCTGCAAAGCAACAGACAAAAATCCAAGGAGAAGAGAATAACCAAAACAATGAAACGTGACTCGACCAACTAATCCCAAGCAAACCACAGCCTAGAAAAAAAAAATTTCGACATGACCTCTAGACATATGCGACCGAAAGCTTCATGCGATGCATCAGACAAACACCTGGAACCCCGTATCATGCAATAAAAGAAAAAACTACATACCGTACCCGTAACCGTATGAAAGATAGGAAACCAAAACAATACCACATCCGACACATATCAAGACTACATCAGTGATAACCCAGTGGTTGACTAGGGAAAATATCTCTAATGACTGCGCATACCCATCCCACGAAACGGGTTCATTAAAAAGGGGAATTAAGTGCAGTGAAGGGGGAATTAATTTAATGAAGGGTTGATTTTAAGAAATTATTAAGAAATGGGTGAAGTTTTATTAAGTGATAAACCTTAGTAAGAAAACGGCGGATCCTTATTATAAATTTAATTACCAATTATTAGGTTAAAATGGTGCTTTTATTCAAATCCCGGACGTCGATACCCAGACTGGGTCTCTAAATGCAAGTTCATTGATTACAAATTAAGGTGATGTGGAGTGCTTTTTTGCCAGCGCGTGCTCATGTGACGGCTCGTTCATTTTAATTAAAAATTAAAGTGCCTCTGTAGCACACGTAGCACGTGCGAAGTGAACGGCGGGTTTTTTTTTTGAATTAAAAAGTATGTGTGTATAGCGCGAATGCGTGTGGAAACAGTGGGTGAATAAAGAGTTCATTTTAACAATTAATTTGTGAGTAAGGGGAAAATAAAAATAAATAAAGCACATAAAATAAATACCTGGAAGGGGTGTGTATGTAATACAGAAATGCGCACGGAAGAGTCCCCCAAAAGAAGTGAATCCAGTAAAGGAAAGTAAAGACCACTGACAAAACAACAAAGACAACACCTTAGCGGATGTGTTGATTTGGTTTTTGTTGGTTTTTTTGAATTTTTGTAATTTGTGATTATTTATGGTTGGTTTTTGTGTGTTGTTGGTTTTTGTTTGTTTGGTTTGTTGTGTGGTTGTGGTTTTTTTATAAAATAATAATAATAATAATAATAATAATTTTTAATAATAATAATAATAATAATAAGGAAATCAAGATATATAGCACATGAATATGGAAGGAAGGGAAAAAATAAAAATGCAACCATGGAGGAAATATCCACAATGGAGCGTATGTAAATAAGAGGAGGATATTTATTGTTAATTGTTATGTGTGGGTTTTTTTTGTTATGTGGGTTTTGTTTTTTTGTTTTAATAGGGGTGCCATGTATGAAAATGTTTTAAAGGGAAAAATAAAGGGAAATTTGTCAAGGGGGTGAGGGAAATGGTGTAAATTTTTTTAGAATTTTTAAAGAAAATTTTTACTATTTTAAAATAAATTTTCTACATTTGTTGGTAATTTGGGGGATAAATTAGGAAATATTTAATTTTCAGAAATTTTGGGGTGGGAAATTTCCAGCTGACAAATTTCCAAAATTTGGCAAAAAGCGAAGGGAATTTTTAGAATTTTTTCTGAATTTTTATGATGTGGAAATTTATTTATAAATTAAGTAAATCAAGTAAATCAGCTTAGTCTGGTAAGTAAGTTAAAAGTAAGTCAGCTAAGTCAAGGTAGGCTAGATAAGTCAGGTAAGTCAAATCTGGTCTAGTCAGGTTAGTCAGAAGGAAGAGGGGTTAGTTAACCTAAGTAGGGTTAGGGTTAGGGTTAGGATGAACCTAACTAGGGTAGTTAGAATTAACCGAACTATGGTTAATGGAACTAACCTAACTATGGTGAAGTAGGGGGGTTAGGTTAAGTTAGTTAACCTAACTAGGGTGAATGTAACCAACTGTAACTAACTTAGCTAGGGTTAGTGAAACTAAGCTAAAGTTAGGTAAGCTAACCTAAGGTTAGGTAAACTAACCTCAGAGGCAGTTAGGGAGGAGGAGGAGGTGGAAGAGGAGGAGGGCGGCGGCGTCGGGCGTCGCGGGCGGCACCGGCGGCGTTCGGTGGCGATCCGGTGTTGCGGGCAACACCGGCGAGGGGCGGGCGTCAGCCTATGGACGACGGGCGAGGGGTGGGCATTCGACGACGATCCGGCCTGCGGACGGCACTGGCGAGGGGCGGGCGCCAGCCTACGGACGACGGGCGGGCGTTCGGCGGCGATCCGGCCTACGGACGGCACTGGCGACGATCCGTCCTGCGGACGGCATTGGCGAGGGGCCCAGTGGTGGCGCGGGCAGGAGGAGAAGGAGCGGGAGGTTGATGAGAAGGAGAAAGGGGGAGGAGGCGGCAGCGAGGGCGCTGGGAGGAGGCACTGAGGCAGGAGACGGGAGGGAAGAAGGGAGGCAGGAGGCGTGCAAGAGGCGGAGGAAGGCGGGCAGGCAGGGGAGAGGGAGGAGGGGAGGTGGGAGAAGGGAGGGGATGGAGGGGAGAGAGAGGGTGGAAGGAGGAGGCAGAAGAAGGGAGGGAAGGAGGAGGAGGGAGGGAGTGTGTGAGGAGGGAAGAGAAAGAAGAAGAGAGAGAGAGAGGGGGGGGCAGTTGAGGGGGGGTCCGGTGGGGAAAGGGGAGGGGGAGGGGTAAGCAGGGTATAGGGAGGGGTACCCAAAGAGAAGGGTAGGGGGAGGGGTTGATGGGCAGGGGCCCATGCAGGGGGCGTACCCCCTCGTCCCGCGTGCGTGCGCGGGGCGAAGGTAAAAAAATTTACCGTGACGGGATTGATTGGACGCCCGGATATGAGGACGAGACACGCGGATGCGACCCGGGCGCGTTAAGACGCGTAAAATCGAAAAAGGGCGCGTTCACATGGGAAAAACCCAAAAAACAAACTCGAAAATAGGAACGGAAATTAATATCGGACGAACCGTTCGCCGGAATTTCAGGTAGTAAGAAGGAAAAATGTCCGCAGGAAGGAGTGGCACAGGGTTATCACGTTAAACCGCAGTTCCGGTGGAAATAGGAGGGGTTCACATGTGAAAAACTCCAAAAATACGCCCGAAAATTCATCTAAAAATTAATAAGTAAAAATTCGGAAGTCGAAAGAGGGGGGAGGAAAAAGGAAAAAGGTGGGGGAAGACAGAAGGACACGACTGTCAAATCAAATTGGAATTCCGAGGCAAGTAGGGCAGGTTCACATGGAAAAATGGCAAAAAGACGCATGAAAAAGTCGTTAAAAATCAAAAAATTAATAATGGACAAACCGTGTATCGGAATGACGCGAAGAAAAAAGGAAAAATGTTAGGGGAAAAGTGGATGGTAGGGCTATGATGTCAGATCATGGTTTCGAAGCAAGCAAAGCACGTTCACATGGAAAACCGGCTAATTTGCACAAAATACTTCAAAAATTAATAACTCGAAAATCGTGCACCGGAAAAGGGGTAGGTAAAAAGGAAAAATGGTCAGTTCAAAGGAGGGAACATGGCTATAAGGTTGGATTGGGACTTTGGTGAATGTAGGGTACATTCACAGGACAAGACCGCAAAATCAAGGAATGAAGGAAAACTGCAAGGGAATAGCCCCAAGGTTGGGTGGAAAATGAACGGGTGGGTGGGAAGGGACCCCATCAGGGTAACAGCAAGGCATGGCAGACATGCATGAGCAAGTTGAGGCATATGCAGAAGGGTATGCAATGTAGACGCGCAGGGACGCGTCCCCACACTTAAGACCTTAATGGATAGGGTTAACCGAGCAACAGGGACCTAGGACCACGCCACAAGACCAGCCACTAACGTCTCCACACTTAAAACATGACCGTGACGAAGAAACCAAAGGGGGAAGGTAAGAAAAACTTGGCCCATTTTGTCAAGAAGCAAGGTTGAGTGTCGATGGCACGTTCAGTGTTGTTGTCGGCGCTAGAGAGACCAAAAAATCTTCTCGGCACACGTCCGTCATGGAAGGGACCACGCGGCAGCACCCAGGGAGGTAGCTGACTCTAAGTGTCGTAACGTCCCTCAATCTCACCTCTTTATAATTGATTGAAGAAATTTCAGCCACACTCAGCCCACCCCCTCTGTCTCACGCTCTGTTGATAGATACAGGAGGGCAACTTTTTCCTGAAACCCGTTGATGTTATCCTCATGGTCACTTGTGCAAAGGTTGTATGCCTTGTGCGCACTTGATGGTGCAACGGTGCATCCCGCCCTGTGCCGGCATATGGTGCAAGAAGGAAGGCCAGGGAGCCTTACAGTGCAGTGCACAGAAAGAAATTGTGCTTTGTGCATTGAGAGGCCCCTCCCGTGCGTGCAACACTTCATTCATACTTCTCACCTCTCATTTGATTTGAAGGGAAAAGACTGGTCACTCGCCCCACCCTCTGTCTCACTCTCTGTTGATAGTTACAGAGGGCAACCCATACTCACCTCCCCATCCGGTTAGGATGAAAGCTCACGTCACTCGATTGTTTGTCAATAAAGATCGCATCGTCAGTTGTTGAAGAGGCGTACCCAGGGAGGTAGCCCTCAAATCGAACGTTGTGTTGGATAGGAACATGGCATCTACTTAGAGGACAGTTAGATGCTCTGCAGAAAGACTCAGGACATAGTGTACCAAGGGAGGTAGCGTCGGAATTGGATCCGAGGGATATCAATCAATGAATCCACTTTCTAGATTGCTGGGTGTTGCCACCTTTTCCACAGCCAGCTTCCCGCCCAAGGGTGTTTACCACCTTTTCTTGGAATGAGGCCTGCTATGACAGGGAATTGCTTCCTTTTCTCTCATAACAGATTTGTTTTCTGTTGTTTGTCTTTTGTTTTTCTTTTTTTTTGTCTTTTTTCTTTTCTTTTTCCCCTATTCTCGAGGGTGTTTCCACCTTTTCTCAAAGAATAGGTCGGCATGACAGGGACCTAAGTCCTTTTCTCCCATGACCGATATGTATATTTTTCTTTTTCTTTCTTTCTGTTTTTTTTTTCTTCTTCGAATGGAGCAAGGGAACGGTAGAAAGACCATTTGTCAGAACCAACCTCGCCACTGTCCGCTGGTGGAAAATAGAGGATAAGAGATCACGGCTGGAAGGGGGATTTGAGGGAACAGAGAGTTGCGTCCATCTCATCAGGAATGACTGAAGAACGGCTATCAGAAGTAACAGCATAAGAAATACAGTGCCGCGCCAACGAAGGAAAAGATCAAGTGACCATAATTGTCAAGATCCCCAAGGAGGGAAGTACTTCTTTAGGCGATATCCATTGATCAGAAAGGGATCATTAGAGGCATCCAAGGTCTGCACTTGGACAGAGCCATTAGGGTTGACGGCAAGTATCTTATAGGGGCCCATCCACCGCTGTTGGAGCTTGCCAGGAAACTTGCCAAAGCGTGAGTCATAGGCTAGGACCAAATCACCTTCTTTGAACTCCTTGTGCTTGATAAAACTATCATGGTAAGCCTTACGTTGAGCTTGCGTGGCTTCCATGCACTGTAGAGCCATCCTACAAATTTTGTCCAAACATTTTAGGTGCAAGAGACGGCGTTGCAGTGAATCATCGTTCCCCAAACGCTCTTTGATAGCCACTCTCAAAGAAGGTAATTCTAGTTCAATAGGGAAAACAGCTTCTGTACCATACACCAGCTGGAAAGGTGTCTGTCCTGTTGCTGCTTTATGGGAGGTTCTATACGCCCAGAGGGCCTTTGTAAGTCGATCGTCCCAATCACGACAATGTGCGGCAATTGTTCTTGTCAGAATCGAGCAGAGGATGCGATTGGTGACTTCGACTTGGCCGTTGGCTCTAGGGTAATAAGGAGTGGACTTGCGATGGCGGATCTTATACAACTCTGTCAACTCTTCCATGACTTTGTTAAGGAAATGAGTGCCTCTGTCACTTACCAGCTCTAAGGGACTGCCAAAACGGGTGATGATATTCTCGTACATGAACAGGGCCATGCTGTTACCATCGTCCCACTTTAGGGCTTTAGCTTCACACCACTTTGTGACATAATCCGTACATACAAGGATGTATCGGTTCTGCTTCCTTCTGGTAGGAGGATCAATTGGGCCTACGAAGTCGATGCCCCACTTCTCAAAAGGCTTCAAAGGAAGGATAGGTTGTAGTGGCATGGCACTTGTCTTGGTGGGTTTCCCCATTCTTTGACAAGCATCACATCTTTTATAGTAATCATAGGCATCCTTGTGGATAGTAGGCCACCAATATCCTGCTAGCAGAGCCTTCCTGGCTGTAGCTTCTCCTACAAAGTGGCCTCCACATGGCTCGTCATGGCAAGCCTTCAGAACAATCTCAATCTCATTTCCTGCAACACATCTTCTGAGCACTTCATCTTTGCCTTTCTTGTACAGTGCGCCACCTAGCAGGGTGTATGGGGCTGATTCTAGCAGAAGCTTCTTCCTTTCCTGACTAGAAAGACCAGGAGGATACTGTTGGGTTGCTAGCAGATTGGCAATGTCTGCATACCAGGGAGTTACAGTTTCTACCAAGAATAGGGAAGCATCGGGGAGGTCTGGATCATCTTGCTCCTCGTCTACAATTTGTGGGATACGCGACAGATGATCAGCCAAAACATGAGAACGACCAGGCTTAGTAATCACCACAAAGTCAAACTCCTGGAATAAAAGGAGCCATCTCATCATTCGTCCTTTCACATCCGCTTTGTTCATCAGGAAGGACAGGGCCTCATGATCCACATAAAATTTAAAGTGGGTAGATAGGAGGTAGTGGCGAAACTTCTCTAGGGCAAACACCATTGCCAATCACTTCAGCTCTATCACTGTATAGTTCCGTTCCCTATCAGTGACTTTTCGGCTTGCATAATAGATTGGTTGATCCAACTTTGAGGAACCCTTTTGGCAAAGGATAGCACCTAAGCCTTCAATAGATGCATCAGTGTGTACATGGAACTCTTTTGTCCAATCAGGAGGTTGCAGAATGGGTGCCTCTATCAGACACTGCTTCAGAGTTGGAAGGCTTTGTCACATTCTTCTGTCCAAGTAAACTCTGCATCTTTCCTCAGAAGCTTGTGCAAGGAGGTTTCCTTTGTTGCAAAATGAGCTATGAACCTTCTATAGTAACCCACATGGCCTAGGAATCCCCTCAACTGTTTGAGGTTGGTGGGTGCTGTCAGAGCTGCAATCTTTTCGATCTTTGCAGGGTCTGTTGATATCCCTTGTGCAGAGACAATGTGGCCCAACAGAACTCCGGAAGAGACCCCAAATATGCATTTGTTGGGGTTGAGGGAAATCCCATACTCCCGGCATCGGTTAAAGCATTGTTCCAAGTGTTCCCAGTGTTCACGGATCAAACTATAGACACAGAAGTCATCCAAATATACCTCAATAAAATCGTGCAGATGATTTTGAAATGCAGCCATCATGACTCGTTGGAAAGTAGCAGGGGCATTGCAGAGCCCAAATGGCATCACTCGGTAAGCGTAGGTCCCCCATTCTGTGGTGAAGGTTGTTTTGGACTGGTCTTCTTCTACTATTTGGACTTGGTTGTATCCGCTAAATCCATCCAAAAGGGAATAAAGCTCATGTCCTTCCACTGTGTCCAACAATTGGTATGTGAAACGGATAGGAAAGTGATCATTCTTCGTCTTGGAATTAAGCTTTCGAAAATCCACACATATTTGCAATTTGCCATTCTTCTTAGGTACAACCACGATGGGTGAAACCCATTTACTATTTGCCACTGGATAGATGAACTCGGCTTTCAGAAGCTTCAACAGCTCCGCTTTCACCAATGTGGAATAATTCTAGTTCATTTGCCTCTGTTGTTGCCGTACTGGCTTGGCATCAGGCTCCAAGTCAATATGATGTTGACATATTGTGGGATCAATCCCCTTTAGGTCTTTGTAAGACCATGCAAACACGTCCAAATTCTCTTTCAACAAGTTGTACAAGGTTGACAACTCCTCTTCTGGGAGGCTGCTACCCACCTTCAAGTGGCGTTCACTGCCATCTGCATCCACAAAGGTTAACAGCCTTTCACCTTCTACTTCACGGATGAAGGTCCCACGGACTGCTTCTGGATACATATCCGACTCCTTTAAGGGAGCGGTGTCCTCTTCGGATGTCCCACTAGACCCAACTTCTTCTTTTGGTGAAGACTTAGGTTGCTCTTTAAGATGTTGAAATGGGATTAGAGCTGTTTCGGGTTTGGTTTCAAGATTAATTACTTCTTGGCTTGAAAACTCCTCTTCTGATGACGCATCTAGGAACGTCACATAACAGGGACCCTCTGATTTCTGTTGGGTTTGTGGGACTGGTGCTTGTTGGCACGGTGCATCATCATCATCTTTCTTTGGTAAGGATGGGTTAGGACGGCATGAGCCACTACTAAAAGACAGCTTGTTCTTCTTAATCCATTTCTTATAAAAATTTTGCATATAAGAAGATCCATTTACCAGACCAAATGGTACCATCACCATTTTGTCCCATAGCATGAGCTCGCCTGCTTCGGATACTTCTGAAACTTCTTCTCCAAATATATCCTCTGCAGGTGGGATAGATTCTTCTGGCTCACTTTCATAACCTTCTTTGTCCATATCATATCCATCCTCTTCTGTTTCTATCTCTGCCTCTGCTTCTGTCTCTGCTTCTGCCTCTGTCTCTGCTTCTGCCTCTGTCTCTACTTCTGTAGGCGCTCCGTAACAGAAGAACAGATTCTCTGTTTCATCTTCTACCTCTGTCTCTGGCTCTGCTATGGCCATGTAACAGGGAGAGCAGTACATCCATGCTTCTATCTCACTGTCAGAAGTGATTTCAGAAGTCATTCCTGGTTCAAGCAGGAAGTATTCACCCATTGATAATGGCTTTGCATCTTTTGGAAGTCGGCTTACAGTATCCACTGTTAAGGAACGTGCCATTGTTTTCGTAGGAAGGATCTGTTTGACAGCATCTTTGTCTGCTGATGTTCCATCTGTAGCCTCATCAGGGGAGTCATAAGATAATTCCAAGGAGGTGGATCCATGTCCTTTTTGAGACCCATACAGTTTCAGCACCACTTTGTTGGGTTCTCTACCCAAGGTCAAGGTTCCTTTGAACCAATCCGTCCTTGCTCGGGCTTCAAAAAGCCATGGTCTGCCCAGTAACAGAGGATAGGATGTACCATAAGAGTTTGGCTTCACCACCAAATAGGTTAGCCAATAATCTTTTCCAGCCACTATAGTCTTCACATATGGGAGAATGCCCAAAGGCTTGATTCTGCTCTGATACGCCAGTCTGATGAGCCATTGGGTGGGTTGCACACCTTGTAGGCCTAGATCCTTCATTGTCACATCCATCATAATGTTCACTGATGAACCACCATCAATCAGTGCATTTGCAATAAAGCAGCCTTCTATCCACACACCAGTCTCTAGAGTACCCGGATCTAGAAAAGCGTTAGCCACATCCACTTCTTTTACAGGCTCTGGAGCTTTGTTGGGCTTTGTCACTATTGAGGGGGCAATCCTTAAACCATGTCTTCTTGTCAATATACTTTTGAACCTTTTTCGGCAACTGGGAGACAACATCAATAATTGTCGGAATGTGAGGTTTGGTTTAAAGGTATCTAGATCTCTGACCAGATCATATTCCTTAATAGGATCCACTGGCTTCTCTAACCGATTAGGGAATGGGGCAACACCCATTTTCATTTTCCCTCTTTCTTCCAACAAAGGAATTACAGGAACTTCTTCTGCCACTTGTGGCACTTCCTCCTCTTCTGTCTCCTGGACCTCTGGTCCTATCTCTGTAACTGTCTCTGTAACTCTCTGTGGCACTGTAGTGCTCTGTATGGCACTGTCAGGCTCTGTTCTGTTCTGTTCTTCTGGTGGAAGATTGAACTTCACTATTCTGGCAGGAGGGTTATTTTCTTTCTAGATAGGTGGTTCCTTCTGCTTTGCACGCGTGATGGCAGCAACTTCCAATTCCACTAAATTGGAGGTAGGCTCTTGGGCCTTGGCCGGACTATCAGTAGCATTGTTTTTCACTGGGACTGGGCTTGGATAGTCTTTTGCAGCGTGGCCTTCTCCTTTGCATTGACTGCATAAGGGCTTATAATCCACTGACCTTCTGGGATTTGGACAATTTGGTGAGATGTGTCCCTTTTCTCCACATCTATAACACTCCACTTTTGTCCTTTGACCACCGCCAGACTGTCTTCCTCTGTAACTTTGGGAAGGAAATCTTCTGGATCCGAAATTAGGACCAAACTCTCTAGGCTTGGGTCCAATATCCTGTGTTGTCATTTTGGATTCCAGCAAGTTGAATCTTGCGTCTTCTTCCTTTCTTCTCCTATCATGCATCTCCTTCAGAGAGCAAATGTCCTCTGTATGGTTTTTCCGCAAACAGTAGGAACAGAAGGCTCCAGGAATAGTTGGGTTTCGTGTACATTCAGTGGCTAATGGCCTGCTTGATGACACTTACCACACCAAGTATTTGACCGCATCACATCTCTTCCTGCTCCTGCAACGTTGGATATGCTAGCGGTATTCACTTTCAGCGTCTGTAGCTGCTCTGTAATCACATCCATCAACTCCTTTTTGATGTTGGCAACTGAGTTGGATAAGTAGTCCTTCAAGCTTTCTCCTCCTGAGGCACTGGCAGGAGGGTTTTGAGGAGTCTCTGTAATCATTGCATAAACCGGTTGGGCTGGTATAGAGGGGTCTCTGTTCTGGTCCTGATTCATAGCTCTTGTTTGAACTGTGGCTGTTGGCTCCAGTTGGTAGGATTCCACTGTTCCTGCTGATTTGGCATGGAGGAAATTGGTTGGGACCATTGTTGTTGTGGTTGAACCATCATTTGAGGCATGGATGGTGACCATTGTGGATTTGATGCACTGTACTGTGATACCGGGGGCATCTGTTGGTAGGGATAGGGAACAGTCCCTGGAACTGCATTTGGTGGATACATCATTCCTGGCATCAGAGGGGGTAGGACTCCTCTTCCTGAATTCATCGCTAATCGAGCTTCCACTTCATCGTACAGTCTTGCACCTTCTGTTACAGCTTGCAGGGTGGCTGGTCTTTGTAGCTCCACAAACTTACGGACTTCTGGTTGTAATCCTCTGAGAAACACCCCCTTCTGAATGCCATCATCTAGATTATGGTTAGTCCATCTCTTTAGGATGGATTCCATTCGTGAGACATAGGCTTCTACTCTTTCTCTAGAGGACTGACTTAGGTTCATGAATTCCTCTCTCATCCGCTCTTCAAAACCTTCACTCCTGAATTTAGTGAGGAAGGCCAACTTCAGGTCGTCCCATATGCCAAAAGTTCCTGCTGCTTGTCTCTCATACTACTGAAATGCCGCGCCCTTAAAAGTGGCGGGGAATATTGCTAACCCATGCTCAGGGGTTCTCGCATTGTTAGTCACACACGCTACCATAAACTCTGCTACATGAAGATCGGGGTCTTCATTGTACTCTCCCTTAAAAACTGGCAATGGTACTACATTCACTGGCCTGTCATCAATATTTCCAAGATGGATCTGGCTTGGAAGTGGACCTCCAGCAGGAGGAGGAAGGGCTTGATGTGCCATTGGGACTTCTGTAAACAGTTCCGCAAGGGCGTCAAAGGCGGCTTCTACTGCGAGCTCATTCTCAGCCTTGATTTTTGCTTTCTCTCTTCTCACGTACCTCTGGACTCATTCTAACGCTTGCCTTTTTATTGCGTCATTCATCACGGGTGTGGCTCCACTATGTTGTTAGTGCTCCACAGAGGGTTAATAGAAGGCTTCAGTCTCTGGAGGACTCTCTTGCCAACATTTCTTCTACTTCTTTCTTTTCAACATCCCTGAATTCTACTTTCATTCCATTGCACAGAGGAAGGTATTCGGTTCTAAAGATGTCAAAATGCATACGTCTGAGCATTGTGGTGGTGCCATCATCATAGTAATGCCAGCTTCTGATGGTTTCAACAGTGTATGTTGTGAAAAACACTCTATCTACCAACTTCCAGTGGGTTGCTAATTGAACAAATAGAAGATTATCAGTACACCAAGCATCCCATGTATCTTGCTGTTGAGCATCCACGAACAAATTCCAACTCTTTTCCTTCTTGTCTTTGTGAACCTCTACAGACCAAGACTCCTGAAGCTTCTTCACAATCTCCCACTTGATGTTGTCTGGAAACTTCTCAATGAATGCCAAATCTTCCATGGATGGTCATTCTCTCTGTTTCTGCTCTTCAGTTTATTCCCAAATAGTTTGCCACCAAGATGCAAGTTTCTGCTGCTTCAACAAGAAGAGGAAACTGTCCACCACATAGAGCATGCATCATGATGGTGATGTGTTTCCGCCATTGTGGGATGAACTTCTTGTGGAAAGTGGCTTTGATTATGAGAAATTACAACTCTTCAGTGGAAGAAGGAACTTTACAAAAATCCATTGAATTCTTCTCTTCTTGGCAATGCCATTTCCTTCATTTTTAGCCTCTTCTCGTGCTTGTTGATGGCAAGATTCCCCGGCTGCGTACCAAAAACATGGAGCCCCGAGAGGAACACCAAGGAAAAGGGAATTCTCTTGCAAGAAAATCTATCTTATAACATCAACAAGCTTGTTTATCATGTTTCATATGATCACAATGAAGAAAAGAACACCAGGCACAACAAATCTTCATGCAGCATCATGTAGATCTCCCACGGATTTGATAGAATCAACCATATTCTTCAATATATTCACAAAATCCATCAATAGAACAAAGAAAGGAAAAGAATACGCCATCTTTGAATGGAAATACATCACATAGTATTCATCTTCAATATCTTCATAGTCTTCTCTCTCAATCTCTCATATACAATCACTCTGTTTTAGTAGAATTGGTTATCTCTGACTCTCTCTCTCTCTCTCTCTCCATCAATAATACACCATATCCTCACTAAAATCTCTCAAAATCACTCTCAATAATCCCTCTTAGGTCGTGGATACCCCTCCCAAGAGGTATGTTTGATATGAAGAGTCACCAGAGCCACTACAGTGTCCTTTCATAGCTCACTACTGTCGCTTCACTCTAGTCTTCACTTGAGCCTTCAGTAGCTACTTCTTCCACTTCTTTCAGCTCTTTTGCACTTGTATTCACCTCTTTCCAAGGCTAGAAAACTTTCCCAAGCTACACTCTCATCCATCAGAACACATATAGAAGCATACAGAACAGTTACAGAACAGTACCAGAACAACTACAGTACAGAACAGAACAGAAGCAGAAACAGAAGCTCTACAGAAGACCTACAGAAGGTTACAGAAGGTCATCAGAATCACATAACTCATTCTCAAACCATTCCAAACTCTCACAAACCATTCAATAAGATTTCAAAATATCTCAATCTTCGTCAATCAATACTCCATCCCTCTTTACAGAAGACAATCAGAACAAAACAGAGCAAAACAGAAGGTATACAGAACCAATCAGAACCTATCAGAACATCACAGAACCACTAATAAACATCATGAACTTCCAAAACACAATCAATATCATCCAAAACACTCTCAAACCACTTCCAAACCAATCAATCATATTATAAAATCAACCATTCAGCTCTCAAAAATAGCAAAAATCAGCCAAAAAACAAGTCATTTCAACACTCAACAGTCGGTGTTGGTGGGTGTGGCCAGATGACTTGTACCTCTTGCAGACCTATTTTCTTATTGCTCCTACAAAAAAGTCCAAACCAGACCCGACACAAACTTATTGTTTGGGTAGTGCACCAACTGTCTCGATGTTCATTCACATTGCACGCCTGTTCAGAGAGTTAGCCACAAACCCACTATACTAGCTATAAGTTCTTCAGCTACATAAGGACATAAATAAGGGAGATCCATAAAATGTAAGCTATATATATGTAACTAGAAAACAGTACATTGCCTTGTTTGAAGAAACATCTACATAAAATAGGTCAAAAAATGGTTGACACATCATACCATTGATAAAACCAGGAACTATCACCATGCAATTGCATATTCAGATCTTGAATGTAAGTTTCACATTGAAGAATGGTGAATTACAATGATTCTCCTTCCTCTTTGATATTTGTTGAGACCCTTGCCTGCATCCCAAGCACCTACATGTCAGCTTCACCTGCATCGGACAGGGGTTGAGGAAGCCATGTGTTGCTATATGAGTATCTCCAATCCAGAGTCAAGTCAACTTGGACATTAGAGGCCCGCACAGCCACACTGGTATTGCCAAGGGAGACAACAGGCTCAGGCACAACAAGCCGAATGAGGGTGACATTCGTGATGGCAATGTGCATATGTCCGCCAAAAGGGAATCTGACAGATTTGATCACGTTTGGGAGCAAAAGGGGGATGGAGCTCTGCAAAACTTGGTCAAGCACCGCATCCTTGAGGTAGTCGACACCATTTTGCGAGACCGTGATCCAGATGTTGGGGCTGTCTTCGCATGATGCTTCTTGCTAAGAGGTCAGAAACTCTGGAGGGAGGGTTTGTTTATAAGGTCAGCATCTCCAGAGAAACTCTGGAGGGAGGGTTTGTCTGTAAGGTAGGCATCTCTAGCTTCAACAGTTCATCTCTTCGCTTCGTGTAAGCCTCCAAACCGGGAGGAAGAGGTGGATCACCTTCCTTGCACACACGAATGCTGTCGCACGTCATGACGACGTCCTAGAGAAGAGAACCCTCTGTAAGGTCGGCATCTCCAGCTTCAGCAGTTCATCTCTTCGCTTCGTGAAATATGAAGTGCAATCCCTGGTCATCTACTAAAATCTCCACCAATTGCAATGCTAGATCATCTACAATATAACTAATTGATTTATTTTGAACAAGTAAAGGAAGTCCTTTAAATCAATGTGATCAATAAAAAAATCAACATAACAATAAATAAATTTAGAAGAAACTAAATAGAAATAGAAAAACATACATATTTTTAAGATAGAATACAAAAGAGACAAGTGTGTGCCATGCTTTCTAGCTAGACCATTGTCATTTTGTTATGGGAAAAGGGGGAGAAATCATAGCCATGCATTCTTGATTACTGATTAGTAAAGATAAAGCAAAATGTAGAATATTAATTATGATGCCAACTAACTTGGGTTAAAATTTTAAACCTTGAACAAGTAAGGCAAATCATTACCTAAGCATTCTAGTTTTGTATAGTAGCAATATAAGGCTCCTCCATTTACGAGTCCCCATTTGTAGCTGATATCCCATAGAGTTTTAGAGCCTTTCAAAACAATAGATCAAAATGCTTGGGGGGGAAAATGATAATCCTTTGAGGTGATGCCTGCTTCTTGCACCAAATGATTAGTTTAAGGCTTAGCCACGTTTCTATTAAGGTTAGCCACTTGATCTTGAGACTCACATATCCAAGTAATTGCCACTAGAGCATGTTTAACTCTTCCTCAACAATCACATCTATCTCTACATTAGCATTTGTGCATGCTAGTCTTATTAATTCCATGATAGCATAAACACGTTGATGTACATCATTATCTGCTCATAAAATAACTCTCCAAGTCACCAATTAATGATGCTTTATATTATAGATTACTCAACTTGACACAAAATGTATTACATAGGGTAATCTAATCTATGTCACAATTATTACTTAGACACTTATCCAATTATCACCAAGCTATCTGAGGGTTCATGTTATTATCTTTAGTAGAGGAATTGGATGACAACATTAATTACTGTAACCCACTCATGACAACAAATAAGAGTTCGGATCTAAGGCTACCTAGCATATGATGTTGTAAATCTCAATTTATGTAATTGAATAGAGTTTGTTGCATTTTTCCTAGTTTGGTTGCTATTCTTCTTAGTTATAGTGTGAACTTTCTATATAGTAAGTGGTCTAGAGTTTGTTGTGCACCCCCCTTATCACCACGTGTCACCCCCCTCTCTCTCTCTCTCCCGGCACGAAGCATCAGGAGCTAGGCGTGGAGTGCCTAGTACACACACACACACACACACACACAGAAAGCGTCTGTTTTCATAGCACTTCTTTACTCATGTATAAAATTAAACTCAAAATCAGAAGGTAACCAAATCCATAAACATACATAGACACATAAAATTATCACATGCACACAGATACATGTTAATGCATATCCACATCATCATTGATGCACAATCATGTTCACTAAGAACACAACAGAGATGCTACCATAGCCTGATCGTCAGATTTTGGTGTAGTTTCTCGTGATGTACTGCATGACTTGGTGTTGAGAGGGGGGCCCCACTACTCGATCCAGTCCACTTGACTCCTCACTTATGGCTCCGTGTGCGGCTTGGTCAAGATGGAGGGAGAGCGAGTGATCCATGGGCCCGACTTCTTTTAGCTCGCTTGAGGTTTTCAAGCATTACACACATCCACCATCACGATCCATACATCCTAGTAGCCAGGCATCCAAAAGGGTCCCCACACAGGGTAAGTGTTATTTTATAGTGGACCACATAACCACTCTCCCTTAGGGAGTTGCATTTACTTTGGCACCTACTCCACCGTTCCAGCCATACCAACACATTAGCTGGACTTTGGATACACAACTTGGCTTTGCCCACTTATTTGTATCACTCGCTAGCATCCACGAGCTCCAGTTTCTTTGTCCTCGCCGGCACCTACGAGTTTCAGACGGTCTGAACACAAAGAGATCGTAACATGACTTTTCCCGCTTCTTTACACGCTCGCCGGCCTCTATGAGCCCTCAGTTGTTTATGGTCGTAGAGGCGTACAAGTCTCGGTCCAATTCATGAACCACATTTGGCTTGGTTTCTTTTCATTCGCCCCAGGTCCACAAATGGTGACCCGATTTCTTTAGTCTCCCTCCAAGCTCAAGAGCTAACATTTTTACATTCTCTCATGTCAAGAATTTTGAGAAAACGTGGGGATTCCCTTTGGTGTCATTGAATTGAGGTGCATCATGCTTAAGCAAGAGGTAACTTGCATAAGTCTACATGAAAGCATACCAATTTTGTTTACAATTGACCTCTCCCATGGTATTATTGTTGCAAAGAGGACGATGATGTATTACACGTATACATGCAAGAAATTTAGGTAGCCATCACTCAAAAATTTATTTCACTGGCACGATACTTGCGACGGAGCTTCTCCATCTTGTGGCGGCACTAGACGGAGGTCTGTCCAGGTGCCGGGGATCTTCTTGACAAGGGAGGAGTCCTTGTGGGAAGGGTGGAGGGGGGGGCTAGTCGAGGTGGACATCGTCCTCCTCCTCGTGGCCGTGGCGATGCTGGGAGGTGTTGTTGTCTGCGGCCATGGCGACAAGACAGGGGAGGCACAACAGGGGTCAGGGCAGAGGAGGGTGCGGCGACTTCACATATTCGCCAACAAGAAAGGGAGGCAGTGGTCTCTCCTCTCTCACAGCCTTGCCGTTGCCCCAACCTGTCAATCTTGGGTGTTGTGCGCACGCTCGGGTGCAGTGACTTCACATATTCACCGACAGGACAGGGGAGGGAGAACAGGGCAGGTAGGGGTAGGGGCAGTGGTCAGGGGCAAAGGAGGGTGAGAAGGAGAGGAAAGAGGAGAAAGAGGATGGATGATGATAGAGAGAGAGAGGAAGCAACACTACTCCTTCAGCGTAGGATGCTCTCGGCATGAGAGAGAAGAGAGAGGAAACCTCGCTCTGATACCATGTCGAACAGTGCGCGAGGGAGACGAGGAACGGAGGAAGAGAGAAGAGAAGAGAGACACGAGACACTGGAAGTGGAACCCCAGAAGTGCATCAAGTGAGCACACATAGTTGGAATATATAGAGGGGACCAGGGATACTATATATAGACAAACTATATATAGCTAATACTTCACACTAGCAAGATTGAGCATGTTCAGCTTCTTATCCTGAAACCATACAAGACAAATAACTTAACATATTAGCCAATCATGTTTCAATATAAAACTTGTGGTAAACTTCCATGAAAAGAACTTCCAACCTGTCCAACAGTTACTGCTATCTTGTTATATGGATCAATATCCATATCATAGATCATGCCACGAGAAGCCATTTCTTGATGATAATGTGTACTCTTGATGCCCATTCCCCGCGATTATAAATCCCCCTAAGGGCCCCCTTAGCCCTTAATTTCTTTTCCCATGCAAAATACCCTTGGAGCTTTGTTTTTTTTTCCCCACTCGTAAAAGAAAAGAGAGTGTTGAGGGTCTTTTAACACCTCCCTTTCCCACTCAAAAACCCTTGTAAGGGATTCCACACCTTTTCATTCCTCGTTTGTGTGAGTCATTACAAGGCCATTAAGCCCCTCCCATGGCTTTAATGGGTCTTATCCGTGAAAGATTTTGAAACACCCCTTTCGAATTCTTGACTCCAAGGAGGAAGCCTTCTAAAACTGCTTTCGATGGACGGTGCAAGTTATTGCAAAAGGGAGCCATGGTGGAATTTGAAAAAGGAGTTGTAAAGTTGCTTTCACGACGGAAATGCCTCCTAAGAAAGTCCAAGGCGCAGCCGCGGGAGGGTCATCTCCCAGCATCCACGTGGATATCTCACCCCAAGCCTAGGTTTTCCTTCCTAATTTTTATTTGGTATTGTTGTAATTCAATCATGCAAGGTTAATTGTTGGAAATAGGATATATTTTTGTCCTAAATGCTCACGACGGAGAAGCTTAGTCATTAATACTTTCAATAAAACATGCAAAATAAAGGAAGCATAAATGCATTTCTAGCAAATAGCTTTATGCATTGAAATGAATTAAAAATTAGATTAATGTCCATTAAAAATAGTATACTTCGTTTAAGCCTAGATGTATAAACTGCATATCGCACTATTAACCCATATCCTCTTCGCAATGAATCATCATGGAAAGTGCAAAGCATGAAATGATTCTTACGATGCATGACTCTAGGAAATTATCGTTTGTCAAAATTATCAAGTAAAAGGTTGCTTATTTAGCATGAATTTTGTTCACAAAGTTATAGGAAGATTAGTTGGAATTAACCTAACTGACCTCAAATCAATAAGTTAGGGTTGAAAAATCAATTTATGCATAGACAACAAGTCATGTAGAAATGATCAAGTAATTATTTTCTAGAGTTAAACAGATTGGCATAAACCTAAAACACCTAAACCGTGGAGCGGAGTACTCATTTGGAATGAGTTAAATTCCAAGAAAGGCCTATACCTTAAATAGTTGCCCACATTCACTGAATGTAGAGACAGTGAAATGTAATTGTAAAGTAAACTAGGGTTTGTCTCTAAGAATCTTACGAGATGGAATTTGGAACCCTAGGTCTAACCACATCATCCTAATGTAATCAGGAACAGATTGTTTGGTGACTCCATTCAATGCGACACTTGTGCAACAAGTGTGGAGTCATATGATCTTGTGATTGGATCACAAGGGAATGGCCAAGTTCTCACAATGAAGTTGACTGGTCCTTATGCAAGTTATGTTGCAAGAGGATAAATAATCATCCTAATTTAGTATCTTTCTTTAGTAAAGAAGATTGCTTGGAAGCAATAGACCGACCGATAAACTGAAATAACCTTTGAACTTAAGGTTTGACCAAGTTGGGTTAATAGGGTACTCCCTAACCCAAGATATAGGGGATTTTGCCAAGTTGCAAGTCATCCCGGATCGAGTGTTGGATGCATTCGAAAGGAAGGATTCATTCCTTAACAGTTTGCCAACAAAAACATTCAATGGAAATGTTTGTGCTTGCTACAGATTTTAGAGCACTGTTTGGCTTTGTTTGATCAATGAATTAAAAGATAAATGGATATCTATACTTCAGGTTAAAGGCCTGAAGGGAGAGGCAGCTTCAGTTACCCCCGAGTGCCTCCCTGACCCTAACCAAGGGGGTTGTTGACCATACCACGAAAGTGGATCTAACCAGCCGCGAGAGGTCTCTCCGTTGAGCGCTACTTGGAGCACGAGGATGCTTGGGTACCAAGGGGGGCTCTGGCCGTAAATCCCTCGCCTTCCGGGCCCTACACAAGAGGCTAACGTGACTCGAGATTGGATCTTGAGGCCCGCATACTTGTCTACGAGCAGAAACTTGGATTAGTGATCCCTGTGGATTGCTGGATAGCCTTCAGGTAGATTGTGAATAAGCCTACGGGCTGGACTCTTTGTATTTCAAAGATAAATATGATAATCTGTTAATAAGAAACTTGTTTGATATTGTTTTTCTATGTTAAGTGATAAGATTACGTGAAGGAACGAGTGCCTAATGGGTTAATTAAAGATGCTGGTTGTTACATGTCCAACTAATGCGTTAGGTAATGAAATAACTAAAACAACTTGAGGAAAGTGCGGAGGATAGGCCATAGGTCCGTCCTACGGATGGATGGTCCTGATTGGTCGGGAAATTTTCTCAAATCACGATGGACAGCAGGAAGATCGTCAAAGAACAGGACAACAAAAGCGTTGACCTAGAGTTATGATTGATTCCGATTTACGTTGTTTTAGGGGAACGGAATGGGACTATGCCTTATGACAGAGAGGTTGAGCTTTGCATCCCTCTCGTTTCTCATTCTCCTTGAACCAAGTGCAGCGTGAATCCGCTTCGGACTTGGCGTTTCTGTGTAAAGTAGTTCGCTTGGGTCCGATGCTAGTTGCCGTTAGGAAATGACCAATAAGGAAAACCCTAATTCAGGTTGATCTTAAGTGCGAACGGCCAGAATACTTCCGCTACATGGCAGACACGGAAAGCCCTAGACCGCAAACCCCGTAACATTCCATGGGAGTGCCAGGCGGAGCTTTCTTGATATCCTTTCTGATGGACTGCTAAGACATGTCCTGAAGATACAAGTGGACATATTACAGTTGGTATCAGAGCTGACCAACAACGGAATTGTTTTTATGAATCTTAATAAGTTGAAGTGAAGCAAATGTTGATGTTCCAAACATTTCCTTACCTTCAATGCTGCCTTACAGAGTTACGAAGCGTGGAACAAGTTCTTAGTATTTCGAATCATGTTTATGACTGCAATGCATTCTCCGCATTATCGACAAAGGGTTGAGATGATGAACATCCGAGAGAAAATCTATAATTTATCGCCTTTGTACATGGAACGAAGATGGATGGGTGCATCAGGAATCTACTATATAGCTGCCCACCGGTTTGCTTATCTACAAACCAACCTAAAGAGAATCAAGTGGTTGGAAGACCTGAAAGTCGTGAAGCTATTCATTTTGGTGGAAGCTCACGTAAACTCAACTTTACATATTCAAGGTCAGAGGGTTCAGATGAACTCATATGTATATGAGGAAGTAACCCGCGTAATTCCTGCCGACAGGATTAAGGTGTTGGGGCGCCATGAGAAGAATGGATTCCAACGGAAAGGATGCCTTGAACTTCCAATGACTTATTGATTCCTGAAGATTCATGACCCGAAACCATACTATTATACAATTCCTATAGATAAATGTAATACAACGTTGTTCTCCCCAAAATAAATGTAACAGTTGGCTTATCATCGCAAGAAATGTTGTATTCTGAAAGGGCTATGCCCATATTCATACAAATAAGACTTCTTTTTATCAATGTCTGATTGTGCATTAGAATTGATAAAAAGTTAAGTGGTTAGATTGCCTGGGTGATAGCGAAATTGAAGATGTAATAAAAATTAATAACGTTTATCATATAATGATGTTAACAAACCTTTATCCAGGCACAACCCCAAGTATAGGTTCCTAATTCGCCTCCTACATCAAGTACTGCTGTAATCCAAGAGAAGAAGTTTCTTGTCAAGCAGATTAAGCTGCCCAATTTTGATGGGAGAGGCAGGTCCATCCAAGCAGATGCTGAAATTTGGATTGAATCCATGGAGGATTACTTGGAAGCAGTCGGTACTGCACCTGCCAATTAGGCTATGCTCGCCAAGCTAAAGCTCACCGGCAAAGCCAGGCTTTGGTGGAAGCAATGGTGCAAGGATCAAGGGATCCCGGAGGGATCCATTACCTGGGAGAAGCTTAAGAAAGCTGTGCAGGGAAGATACTTACCACCTGCATATCGCACACAGAAAATGAATGAGTTCTATGAGCTAAAACAGCTGGAGCTCACGCTTGACGCATACTATTCTAAATTTGTCTCACTTCTTAAGTATGCACCATAGATGGATATGACACAACAGGTGTCTAAATTTTGTGCTAGTTGAAATCCACCAGTAAATACCCGTCTCGAATCTATGCATCCATTAGATCTTCAAGACGCACTCATTCGAGCGGTGCCCATAATTCAGGAAGTGAAATCTAGGCCAAGGGGTAACAAAGCTTGGTCTTATAATGAACCGAACAGAGGAGCATTCAGACCTCAAATGAAGAGAGTTCAAGGTCATAATCAGGGACAAAGAAAGAAAGCAAGGACTAACAATGTCACCAACTTTGTTCTTACTCAAAGCAATGGCCGAAACCTCTGTTGTTTCCACTGCAACGAACTCGGTCACTTTAAGAGGCAATGTCCCAAGCTTGGTGGAGGACATCGCCAAGCACCTTTCCAAGGAATGGGCCATGGTTAAGGAGCCGCTATTCGAGGCAGAGGAAGAACCACCTGCATTGCCAATAGGCAAATGTACGAAGAAGAAGAAGAAGAAGAAGATCCGACCATGGAAGCAGAATTTGAAAGGGCGAGAGTCCATGCCGCTCCACAGATAAAGGGCCGAATCGCCAGTTCTCAGTGATTCACTATCAAGGTAAAAGTTTCAAGACCTTGATTGATTGTGAAAGTACACATTCCTTTATCACACCAGCTTGTGCAAAAAGATTAGGAATAGCCACAGTAGAAGCACTTACCTTGCTTGTGGAATTGGCAAATGGTCGTGAGGTTACTTGTACTAGGCAAACTGCTAAGGTGGAATTATTTCTGGGAGGAAAGAAGACTTCAGTCAAATTCAGAGTCATGAATTTAGGTATCCATGAGTGTCTACTCAAAATGGATTGGCTTAAGCCTAATGACGCCCACATTCATTGTGGAAAGGGTCAAGTTTCCTTTCGAAACTCTGAAAGGGAATTAGTCACAACCCAAGGTGAGGCTGGAGTGCCAAGAATCCAATTGGCCAAAGTATCTCGGATCATAAAAGGAGTCAGAAAAGGATTACATGTCTACTTGATCAAACTCAACAAGTTAGATCAGAAGCAAGAGTCTAAAGAAGAACCTTGTTGGCTAAAGGAATACGCGGACGTATTTCCTGAAGAGTTGGACAAAACTCCCGCCTCAAAGAGAAGTGGATCATGAGATCAAGTTATTACCAGGAGCTGCGCCAATTCCAAAGAGACCTTATAAAATGTCCATACCAGAAGCAATTGAGCTGAAAGAACAACTCAAGCAACTACTAGATGAGAGCTACATCCGACCTAGCAGTTCACCATGGGGAGCTCCAGTACTATTCCAGAAAAAGAAAGATGGGACACTTCGACTATGTATTGATTACCGAGGATTGAATCAACCAACGGTCAAGAACAAGTACCCTATTCCTAGAATAGATGAGCTTCTTGATCGTCTTCAAGGTGCAAAGATCTTCTCCAAAATTGATCTCAGGTCAGGATACTATCAAATAAGGATCAAGGAAGAAGATATCCCCAAGACGGCCTTCAATACAAGATATGGGCACTTTGAGTTCCTAGTTATGTCATTCGGGCTTACGAATGCACCTGCCACTTTCAACAAGTTAATGTAGGATATCTTTAGGCCATATCTTGATGACTTCGTGCTCATCTTCTTCGATGACACTTTAGTCTATTCTAAACATGAAGAAGATCATGAACCCCAACTTCGGATTGTCCTTGAGACAATGAGGTCACATAAACTGTATGCTAAGATGAAGAAGTGCGCATTCTTCAAACGTTAGATTGAATATTTGGGATTCATAGTATCAACAGAAGGAATCTCAATGGACCTAGCCAAGATCAGAGATGTGCTAGAATGGCCAATACCAACATCTGTCAAAGAGATACGCAACTTTCTTGGATTGACAGGATGGTATAGGATCTTCATTAAAAACTATGCTTTGATTGCAGCACCCCTGACAGACTTACTGAAAAAGCAAACTTCCATTGCATGGTCAACTCCCAAACAAAATAGCTTCGACAGATTGAAGCAAAGTTTGGTATCAGCACCTATCCTAACACTTCCTGACCTCAATAAGGAGTTCGAGGTAGTAACTGATGCTAGCACACTTGCCTTAGGTTGTGTGCTCATGCAGGAAGGTCATCCTGTAGCATACTCTTCAAGGAAATTGAAGAGTCATGAGAAGAATTATGCCCTTATCCGTGAAAGATTCTAAAACACCCCTTTCAAATTCTCGACTCCAAGGTGGAAGCCTTCTAAAACTGCTTTCGACGGACGGTGCAAGTTATTGCAAAAGGGAGCCACGGTGGAATTTCAAAAAGGAGTTGTAAAGCTGCTTCCACGGTGGAAGTGCCTCCTAAGAAAGTCCAAGGCACAGCCCCGGGGGAGGGTCATCTCCCAGCAAGTTATTGCAAGTTATTGCAAAAGGGAGCCACGGTGGAATTTCAAAAAGGGGTTGTAAAGCTGCTTCCACGATGGAAGTGCCTCCTAAGAAAGTCCAAGGCGCAGCTGCGGGAGGGTCATCTCCCAGCATCCACGTGGATATCTCACCCCAAGCCCAAGTTTTCCTTTCTAATTTTTATTTGGTATTGTTGTAATTCAATCATGGAAGGTTAATTGTTGGAAATAGGATATATTTTTGTCCTAAATGCTCACGACGGAGGAACTTAGTCATTAATACTTTCAATAAAACATGCAAAATAAAGGAAGCATAAATGCATTTCTAGCAGATAGCTTTATACATTGAAATGAATTAAAAATTAGATTAATGTCCATTAAAAATAGTATACTTCGTTTTCAGCCTAGATGTATAAAATGCATATCGCACTATTAACCCATATTCTCTTCGCAATGAATCATCATGGAAAGTGCAAAGCATGAAATGATTCTTACGATGCATGACTCTAGGAAATTATCGTTTGTCAAAATTATCAAGTAAAAGGTTGCTTATTTAGCATGAATTTTGTTCGCAAAGTTATAGGAAGATTAGTTGGAATTAACCTAACCTATGCCTGACCTCAAATCGATAAGTTAGGGTTGAAAAATCAATTTATGCATAGACAACAAGTCATGTAGAAATGATCACATAATTCTTTTCTAGAGTTAAACAAATTGGCATAAACCTAAAACACCTAAACCGCGGAGTACTCGTTTGGAATGAGTTAAATTCCAAGAAAGGCCTATACCTTAAATACTTGCCCACATTCACTGAATGTAGGGACAGTGAAATGTAATTGTAAAGTAAACTAGGGTTTGTCTCTAAGAATCTTACGAGATGGAACTTGGAACCCTAGGTCTAACGACATCAGCCTAATGTAATGAGGAATAGATTGTTTCGTGACTCCATTCAATGCGACACTTGTGCAACAAGTGTGGAGTCATATGATCTTGCGATTGGATCACAAGGGAATGGCCAAGTTCTCGCAATGAAGTTGGCAGGTCCTTATGCAAGTTATCTTGCAAGAGGATAAATAATCATCCTAATTTAGTGTCTTTCTTGAGTAAAGAAAATTGCTTGGAAGCAATAGACCGACTGATAAAATGAAATAACCTATGAACTTAAGGTTTGACCAAGTTGGGTTAATAGGGTACTCCCTAACCCAGGATATAGGGGATCTTGCCAAGTTGCAAGTCATCCCGGATCGAGTACTGGATGCATTCGAAAGGAAGGATTCATTCCTTAGCAGTTTGCCAACAAAAACGATCAATGGAAATGTTTCTGCTTGCTACAGATTTTAGAGCACTATTTGGCTTTGTTTGATCAATGAATTAAAAGATAAATGGATATCTATACTTCAGGTTGAAGGCCTAAAGGGAGAGGCAGCTTCAGTTACCCCCGACTGTCTGCCGACCCTAACCAAGGGGGTTGTTGATCGCGTCGGGAAAGTGGACCGAACCCGCCGCGAGAGGTCTCTCCGTTGAGCGCTACTTGGAGTAGGAGGATGCTTAGGTACCAAGGGGGTCTCTGGCCATAAATCCCTCGCCTTTCGGGCCCTACACAAGAGGCTAACGTGACTTGGGATTGGATCTCGAGGCCCGCATACTAGTCTATGAGAAGAAACTTGGATTAATGATCCCTGTGGATTGCTGGATAGCCTTTCGGTGGATTGTGGATAATCCTACGGGCTGGACTCTTTGTATTTCAAAGATAAGTATGATAACCTATTAATAAGGAACTTGTCTGATATTTTTTTTCTATGTCAAGTGATAAGATTACGTGAAGGAACCAGTGCCTAATGGGTTAATTAAAGAAGCTGGTTGTTACATGTCCAACTAATGTGTTAGGTAATTAAATAACTAAAACAACCCGAGGAAAGTGCGGAGAATGGGCCATAGGTCCGTCCTACGGATGGGTGGTCCCGGTTGGCCAGGAACTTTTCTCAAATCACGATAGACAGTAGGAAGATTGTCAAAGAACATGAACAACAAAAGCGTTGACCTAGAGTTATGATTGATCTCGATTTACGTTGTTTTAGGGGAACGGAATGGGACTATGCCTTATGGCAGAGAGATTAATCTTTGCATCCCTCTCGTTTCCCATTCTCCTTGAACCAAGTGCAGTATGAATCCGCTTCGGACCTGGCATTTCTGCGTAAAGTAGTTCGTTCGGGTCCGATGCTAGCTTCCGTTAGGAAATGACCAATAAGGGAAATCCTAATTCAGGTTGATCCTAAGTGGGAATGGCCGGAATACTTTCGCTACGTGGCAGACGCAGAAAGCCCTAGACCGCAAACCCCATAACATTCCATGGGAGTGTTGGGCGGAGCTTTCTAGACATCCTTTCCGATGGACTGCTAAGATGTGTCCTGAAGATTCAAGTGGACACATTACATCCTTAGCATGGTATATGCTTAGCCTATGCCGAATTATGTTGTATATGCCAATGTTGAGCATCTTGGTAGTCTAATGTACCCTTAGCCTATACCTAGCATACACTTAGCCTATGCCTAACACATGTTTATCATCGCATACACTTAGCCTACACCTAGCATCAGCTTAGTGTATACCTAAAATATCCTTAATATAGCATATACTAGGCATAAGCTAAGGGTATGCTAGGTGTAGGCCTAGTATAGAATACATTCAATTTATGCTTAGCATATGCAAAGCATATGCCTTGTGCTTAGCCTATCTCTAGTATATGCCTAGCATCTCCTAGCAAAGTGTATGCTTAGCCTACATCTAGCATATGCTTAATGTATGCTCTTAGCTTACACCTAGAGCATGCTTAGTGTGAGCTTAAGCTTGGCATATGCTTTGCCTATACCTAGTGTGTACACTTAGTCTACCATAGCATATATGTAGTACCTATAGCTAGGGTATGCGTAGCATATGTCTACTAGCATACCCTTAGAGTAGTGTACGCTTACTCTACATTTAGTTTACACTTAGTGTATGCTTCATGTATGCCTAAAATAAGCTCAATATATAAATGCCATATGCCTAGGATACACCTATCTATCCTTAGCCTATAGCTAGTATATACTTAGCCTATGCCTAGCATACGCTTAGCCTACACACAGCATACTAAACCAGTTAAAGTAGTAAGATTTAATAAAACTAAAAAAAAAAACTTTTGAGTACCTTGTTTAGGATTGTTGTGAAGGTTCATTTTTAAAAAATGTATTCTACGTAAAGATCTAGGCCAAACCATCAGATTATATTGCCATTGAGGTGATAATCCTTTATGGAGTTATATCTTATCTCATTAACACATGTTTATTAGGATAGATATAAAAATGTTTAGATTTGGGGACTCCTCGCTCACTACAAGTACCATGTGTGCACTTCATGTTCAATGTATGCATCTTCATGAGGGTATTCTTATCCATGACAATCACTTCTAGGAGAGCAAACCTAACATGTAGCTCTTTCATTTTCAAAAGAGTAAGCTGCCCTATGTGCACTAGCAAGGCACATACAACATTGATCATATGTAATATATTTAAAGTATTGTTATCATTGTATTTTAATGTTTACTTTCTCAAGTCGAATAACCTAGACTTCAGAGTTTGACCTTAAACATGTTGTATATTATTATCTCAAGTTATAGTAACTCGCACATTTTGACATCCATATAGATAAATTCTTTATTAGGCTTTGAGATATTTATCAAGAAAATGGATAGCCTGTATCTAATAGGATAGCAAATATAGTTGGTAGGGACCTAGCATTGCATGGGGTCGGAAACCATTTCTCTTTGCATTTGTCGGATGTATACATTGGTGTGTTTTGTTGCACAGGTTGAACTATGCATTAGTATACGCATCAATAAATACCAAAGATTATTTTGACACATATTTTAATGACTTTATTAGTTCTCATACTAATGAATAGATACCAATGAGTTTATTGATGCACATTGTGATGGTGGGGTGGAATGATTTCGGTCATACTCCATATGTGTTTGAGGAGAACCATATTTTGCTCTCACTCCTCTTTCTACGGATTATGATGAGAATATCTCTCAAATAAATGTATGCAGAGTTTAAATTGCAAATGATGTCAAATCCCATGTGAGCTCTTGGTTCAAAACTTGTAACGAAAGAGACCCGATGATGTCGAGAAGAAATTTATTGATGAGGAAGACCATTAATCGTGACGATCATTAGGTGGTGACAACAAAGATCTGGATGGCTTCGGAAAAGTGGAGGACGAATATGGGGATGCAAAAGAACGGGATCTTTGCGAGATGAAAATTCTATGGAAAAGTTGGCATAATAGTTCTCCTCTAGACGAAGTGTCATAAGGCGTGTGATGACTGCAGTTTGACGCAAACGCTTGAAAGGGTCTGCCGGGACGGGATCGCTAGGACCTGGCTGGGGACTAATCATTCCTGGTTATACCAATTCAGCTCTTAGACGGGAAGCTAGACTGCTAGTGGCGGACTAGGTCAGGAGGGATGAGGCTTATATAACAGCTAGAAGTGATTCATGCATAGCTGCGCAGGACCTCAGAAGCCATCGGGTGCCAATGCAATATAACAAAAAGTAGCGCTCAGTAGCGGCCAAGTGATACGACATTATAATTGTCCAAGAAAAAAAAGGGAAAGAAAACTAGTATTTGTTGAGCGACTAGCGCATTGCACGTCTGCATCCTGCAATCATAATTGGCTCATAGAAAGATTGAGGTAGTTAACATGGCCAGCCCGTCAAGAATAGTGAGACATGATCGGCCGCAGCTGGGCGCCGTCTGGATTATGTTGGCGATGATGATCGTCGTTCAGCGCGTGGCAGCGGCGGATGAAGACCCCTTGCAAGACTTCTGCGTGGCCCTCATGCCCGGCGGCGATGATCATCAGTCGTCGAAGGATGCTGAGCAGCAGCAGCTGATCACTATCAATGGGCTCGTGTGCAAGAACCCGCAGCAGGTGAAGGCCAAGGACTTCACCTCGCAGCTGCTCCGTAACAAAGGCCCCTTCAACAAGGCCCTCGGAAGCGCCGTCAACCTGGCCACCGCCCTCAATTTCGGGGGGCTCAACACGCAGGGCCTGTCCGTCGCTCGAATCGACTTTGCGCCCAACGGCCTCAACCCTCCACATGTCCACCCTCGCGCCACCGAGGTTCTCTTCCTGGCGGAGGGCACCCTGGTGGTGGGTTTCGTCTCTACCAACGCCAACAGCCTCTTTCAGCAGACCATCCGGAAGGGCGACCTGTTCGTCTTCCCCCGCGGCCTCATCCACTTCCAGCTCAACCCTATCAAGGAGATGCCCGCCCTCGCCATCTCCGCCCTCAACAGCCAGAACCCCGGCACATCGCAAGTCGCCCCGGCCCTTTTCGCTGCTAACCCTCCCCTCCCGGAGGAGGTTCTGGAGATCGCCTTCGGCCTCCGCAACGACAAAGACGGCGAACAGGAGGAGGTGGACCGCCTCAAGAAGAGCGTCGCCACCACCGTCATGCAGCAGCCGGCATAGCAGATGATCAATTAAGTATGAGGAAGAAACTACCAATCATTACGATAACACGCTACTGAACACAGTTGAATATTAGACAGAAACTACTTGCTAGAATAAGACCAACCATTTCGTGTGGAACCTAGCTAAATCAGTCATCAACATCGTTTTTGTACTACACTATAGCGGACGCATTTTTCAGCGCATCTATTGGTATTAGTATATAGATGCGAAAGATGGGTCTATTATATATCCACGTTTTTAAACGCATTTATAGATGCGAAAATAAATGCATATATTTTTCATTTCTCATAAAGTCCCTAAATATGATCAAACATCTTAACAACTAGTATTTTTTAGAATGCATTACCAATTTTACTTCTGTGTGGTCTAATATAGCTTACCCAATTGTACTTCTTTGTGCATCTTGGTGCATTGTTCTTTGGATGTGCGCATTCAATTCTAATACTATAACACAACAAACATTATATGTATCACAAAAGTAAACGGCTCTTAATTGGTATTTTAGTTGTTTCTGAGTATTACAAATATACATCCGATCATTCAAAGCTAATTATATACTACAATGAATGATCAATCTCATCTTCAATGAGATCGGCCCTTGCTAGACTATCTACCTCTAGGTCTATGTTACCAATAGACAATGAACCAAATAAGTCTATCCCACTGTCAGATGTATTACTATGCTCAATTTCTTCATCATCATCTGTAACCATATTGTTATCCTCTTTTGCACTTCCTTGAACATCCTCGCGGGGATCATCTTGCACTGCATCATGTATATCATCGATCATGGCATCATCATTGATTGTTGGATTGTCATCAACTATCTCTATTTTGGTAGCATTACCATATATTGGTTTTGAACGATTAGATATGGAGATGACGTGCTACCATCGGTTATTGTTTACCATTGGGTGATACACAACCTGTATTTAAAAAACAAAAAGTAAGCAACATAGATATTTATTTTATTTTGAGAATGTATCAAGAAGTAATATATATGAAAATAAATAGCTTCTAATATACTTGCTCGCATTGTTGAGATAGTACGAATGTGTCATTCTTGCCTTGGTAAAATTTTGTAGAGTCAATCACTACAAAACCACTTGGATGACATCTAATTGTGCAATGCTCACCCGTTGTTACTACTTCTTTAAACCACTTCACATCTAATACATATATCTAAAAATTGCCTAAAGTCCAGCTGCAAAATATCTTAGATCAAGCCACAAAAACCTTCCATGGTGCCATTGGTATCTTGGAAGTTTGCAAGGATACCACAATCCTGGGTATTTCTCTTATCATCTATACATTGAGTTCGAAAATGTTTACCTTCACACCAAATAGCATTGAACAATGTGCACTAGTAGTACATTGTTGAGATCATATTAATGATTTAGTTAAAGATAAAACATGTGAAATTATTAAATCATATATAACTAAATATAATTTCCACTCTTCTTGCGATATATTTCCACTTCTCTTGCGATATATCCATTGCCTCCTCTTTTTTCATCTTCTCTATTTCTTCATGTAGCCAATCTATATCAATATGAGGTGGAAGCGCACTTAAATGTTTTGGATATGGGACATTACCTAAAAAATAAGTATAATGTATACATACCTCGCGAGCTCACCCATCTTGTAAATAATATCACACACATATTTCGAAACACAATGGGATATGCTAGTAGGAAGGATGAACTATATGTAAATATTCATATATTGTTAATTAGTCTACATAGTTACTCTACTAATTAATATATTTATGGCTATGAAAATACTTACCTGAATCATTTTGTGCCAATCGTGAGACTTCACACCAGATAGTTTCTCCATACCTCTTTTCTTTTTCTTTATGAAGGCTCCCTTGAGGCATCTCATATATCCTGTGGGAGTTCGAAAGCTACATATCTGCTACTTCACCATCTTTTCTTCGATCTTCGACAACATCCAAGGTGCACGCGGTAACTCAATCTTTCCTCTCATACATCCAATGCTACGTAAATCCTCCCTTACATTGACAGAATCACAAGCCCCAATTAAGTGATTTCATAATGTAGAGGCAACATTCTTGAATATATATATGAGGTCCAACAGGTGATTGATCTTGAGTTCAGTCCAATATGGTAGACGAAAAAATATAGAGAATCTAAGGCACAAACAATATATTATTTCTCATTCTCATAATGGAGTGTACTTTAAAGACAAACAAAAGAAGTAAACTAGTTACCGACTCATGCCGAGTGGAGGATGATCATTGGCATGCGTCCAAGTGTCCTTCCAATCTTGAATGGTCAGAGATTGTGGAGTTCTTCCATTAGTGGAGGGGTGTATATTTGGGGTGGTCAATAGGAAGTAAACGATGATGATTGTCATAGATAACCTTCTTTAAGCATGTCGGTCTAGAAGAAACTAGAGAGGGACCACAAATTGGATATGCATGATATCCTGATGTAGTTAAACCTCTAGAAACAAGTGGATTAATGATGACATATATTTAATTAAGGATAAGAATGAATAAAATAGACACTACAACAAAAAGGGTTCATAGACGCGCTTGTAGACGCAATATTTGAATTGTGAAAAAAAATGTCGGACGCATTTATTAATGTGTCTATTTGCGCATCTAGAAAATCGCGTCTAAAAGCGCGCTTATGATTAGAGTTACATGCACACGTAGACGCGCGTATAAACGCGCTAGGTAAATATATAATCATATTTATAAAAAAGTGGACATATTCATATTGTGCATCTATACATGCGTATATCGACACATCTAAAACCATGTTTACTCTGAAAGTTTTTGACGAGAATAGACGCGCATTTATCCTGCAATTTAGATGCACTGATAGACGCGCAAAACAGAGGTATGAAAAAAAAACCAGAGAGCATGTGGCTTTGCAAGCCACATGCTCTCTGGTTTTTTTTCCCCCATCAACATCAAATTGTATGCTTAGGAAAAACAGAGAAAGATTATTTCAAAGATTGGATATTGAAAACAAAACAATGTATGTTGCACATGAAATTTCATATATATATATATGAAACGTTTTTACATTATGAGTTCTAGTGCTTGTGACGTCATGGTCGCAAGCACTAGCTGAAAGTAATACATATCAAAAATGAAAATTACAAGTCAAGGGGAGGCATGCATGCATGGGGCTCCTCTATATCTCCTCAAAAGAGGCATCATCATCGCTACCACCACCGCTGCCTGTGCCGCTGCCGTTGCCGCCACCGCTACTGATAGTCCCCCCTTCGCTATCCTCAATTGCATCAAGGTTCGCCTACACAAAGGATTAATGTATATAAATACCATTACAAACAATAAATCATAGTTATCTATACTTTTCATGTAAAAAATAAAACATACATCTTCTGGTGGTTGAATCCTCATGGTGCGATTATATTGCTCCTCCGTAATGAGTCCCTCCTCGTAGAAATGCTGCCAAGTAGACGCCCGGTTATGACCTGGATGGTAGCCTACCTCTCTAGGAGTAGGCATTCGACCAACGATATGGAACTGCAAAATAATTTGAACATACAACGTATTAAAACACACTACATAATGAAGTGAAATAAATTACAAATTTTAATTTTTTTAAAAAAATCAAATAATACTTACAAACTCAGCCTTCCATGACTCCCTGCCACCCGATCCATAATGCGATGATCCCATGGTTGCCATCTGGATACCTCGCGGCTCTGCATGCTGGCGACTTGTCATTTTCTCCATTGCTCTCTTCTTGGCCTCTTTCCACTCTTTGCGGTGGCAATTGGGTGGTTGGCCATATCAAGGGCGCCCCTGCTCTTGTCTCCGCAATGACTCCTTGGTGCGCGTCATAAGGTGAGACCTCTTGTTATGAAGTGCGTCTCTCACCTTTGATTGTCCCTAATCATTTGAGAATCGTGAATTCTCGGGATTAGGGTATCTTTTATGTACTGCGCGCAGCACCTCTTGCCACAAACCATTTTTTTGGTGCTTGAAGGGAATCATGCAATCTTTGTATGTGGCATGCACCACACTCCTCAAGTAGGCTATCACTTCCCTCCCTTCAAAGTCATGCAAGATATCACCAACATCAGTGATAGAGTAGTACATTTGTGGAGGCTCACCTCTCTCATTTTCCGGTGAGGGTGATCAAGAGCCACCACCTAGGCAACCTCCACAAAGCCCTTGACCTCCTCGTCCTCCCACACCACTCTCCCTCCTCCCTCGACGTGCACTACCCTCTACCTCACTCAATACACGTGCCTCTGCAGATGTACGTGCTTCGGCCGATCCATGTACCTCAGCTGATCCCTGTGTAGGCAAAGATGTGATAGGTGTCCCAGACATCACATTGAAAACCTCATCTGCAGTGGGAGGGCGACCAAGATAATTGGTCATCTCCCCCATGAATTGCTCCTTGTTGAATGGGGTGCTGGAGGATCCAGGATTCCACATCTACATAAGAAAAATCATATTATCATGTGTATATAAAACATATTACATACAGCGTCTATACCTGCGTCTCTATGCGCGTCTATACCTGTGTCTCTACGGGCGTCTGTCAGCGCATGTACACTGCAGAGCACACGCGCCCTCACATGCGCTCAAAGATGCGCCGCCCCCAGAGAAGCATTTTTCACGTCTATATCTGCGTCTACACTAGGATGTAGATGCGCTATCAGACGCGCTCGTCGGCTAATTTTAGTGGACGACCGCCATTATTGATTTACAAAATGCAATACATAATGGAATCACAAATCCTAAATACACAAACAGAGTAGAGAGAGGAAGATAGAAAGAAAGAGAGAGAGAGAGAGAGAGAGAGAGAGAGCGAGACTCACCTTGGGTGTTTGGTGTGGCGGGTGGTGGTGCTTCTTCCTTCTCCTTCTTCCTCTCCTTGGTAAGTTACCCTCCCTTAATGGTTGCTTACTTGCTTGCTGCTTCTTCTTATTCTCCTCTCTCTTGTTTTCTATTTCTTCCTCTCCTTGGCTTTCCTTTTTCCCTTCTTTTGTGTTTGAAATGAAAGAAGAGGTGAGTCATGAGGAGGTGAGGCATGAAGAGACTAGGTGAGGCATGAAGAGACTGCATATCAGCTAAACTCAAGCTTCAGAACCGCAAAAAACGTAGGAAAGGAAAGACGTAGTTTGAAAAGAAATGATTTAAGTATGATTTGAATTTTGACGTGTGCGTCTATTTTTGCGTGTATAAGCACGGATATATAGATGCAAAGTGCGTGTCTATTTACACGCACGTTAACACGCGTAAATAGACGCTGTGATAGACGCGCCCGACTTCGCACGTTGTCGTACTGCTGTGCATCCGAGCCGTAAACACCTCCATTTTTGTTGTGCATCTATGTTATTTTTTCGTATGTGTTTCATTGTGTTTGATTGCTACATTATCTTTCCATCCTTTTCAGTATCCGCATCCAATGTACATACTTCATTTGTGTGTTCGTATTTGTGTGTGCTTCTGTTTGTGTGCATATTATGTGTGTGTTAGAAAAATATGAAAGACTGATGCCAAAGAACATTATCAAGCTATTCACTTTTGGTTGAGATATCAAAACAATATCCACATGTCTTGGTAAGAGATTTGACACATGAGGTTCATGGCTTGAGAAAGAAATTAATCCTCAACAAAAAAATCTAGTCACCTTTTAAAGTTAGTTATGGTGTTGAAGACAAAATTAAATGTGGACTTTCAACATGGCACACACAGTCAACAGAGAGTGAGCTCAAGGAGTTCACTTGTGTGTTGCAAGCAATCCAATCAAATATTCGTTCAGAATTTTGGGATGTTAAGAAAAAAGGAGATATAGTGACTTGCCCCTGTTTTGAGGGGAATCCGCTATAATTGGTGGACTACGACATTTCTGGTGTGCTCTCTTTCAGGGGTACTTCGGAATATAATATGGGAGTTGGCTGCTGGATTTTCGGAGGAAAAAGCGAGAAGAAAGCGGGTTGTCATGGTTGATGTCTTCGAGGAGAACAGGGCTTCCGCAGACATGGACGTGAAACAGAAAAGCCATCGAGTAGGCAAAAGAACTTTTTGATATTCAGGACAAGGAAAACATTAATCCACACAATGATCTTGGCAGAAGGGATTCAAGAAATTTTGAAAATTTACTGATGCGTAGAGTGGACAGTCTCTGCTCTTTGATATGCCTTATTTCCTCGTATCACCATAGCCTATCTTTGGCTCTTGCAATTTTTGGTACCACATGGAGTTGTGCATGTCTCTTGATGGAAGGAGGCGTCGGATGATTGGGTCAAATCATGGGATTTTGGGAGACAGGACTTGCATGTCTTTGAGCCACAAATATATTGTCCTGGCTAAGACTTGGAGAACTTTCAAGTAAAAGCTCTCTGAGGAAAGGATGACTATATGCACAAATCTGGTGTTGACAGCTGTTGTACCATTTTGTATCATTCTCTAGCAAGAGATGACCTCAAATAGTCAGACTACTGTAAGGAGGACTGTTCTCAATCCACATACAAAAGAGTTTGTGCCGACTTCAGTTAGATCTATTTCTTCTGCTGTTGATTAAAATGCTGAAGAGGCTGCTTCAGAACATTCGAAGGTCTCGGTTGATATTATCTGCACCGTCATCGTCGCCAACGATTGATCCATCGCTTCTTCTCCATGAACCTGCAGATCTCCATTCCCGGGATTGCAGATAAGCTACGTTACAGGAGTTGTGATCGAGGATTTCTAGTGCTATTTCAACAAGCCTGTCTTTCTATCGTGATTAATTGATCGAACCTCGTCATCTGAATTCAATTAGGAAGGGTGTCTGTTGATTTGGATTGTGGTGGTGGTCTATCATCAACAGAGGTAGTGTTGTCTTTTATTATGGCCGAATAACAAAAAAAAAGACAGAATTTAGCACATTACCAAAGAATTTGGAAAGTTAGCTAACTATCTCAACTCTGCCATTGATGGAGTGCTGACATTGGAATGTACCTCCACAATTTCCCACATATGCCGCAACAAGTTGCAGAATTATCAGTTGGCTATGAGATGGGAAACACGTGTGAAAATTACACGTGGTGCTACTCATGGTTTAGCATACCTGCATGAAGATTGTCATCCTCGAGTTATCCACCGGGACATCAAATCTTCTAATATTCTGCTAGACAACTGTTTTGAGGCACAAGTTTCAGATTTTGGCCTTGCAAAGCCAACATCAGATACAAATACACATGTGACCACTAAAGTTATGGGAACATTTGGGTATGTGGCCCTTGAGAATGCCTCAAGTGGAAAAGTCACAGAAAAATCTGACATGTACTCTTTTGGAGGTTTACTGCTGAATACAGTTTTGAAGTTTCTAAACTGAAACTTGTTGATGCAAAGCTATATTTTTCAGATAACTATGTTCTTGAAAGAGAATGTATCAGTGTGAAGATTGATTGGGTGTATTCTGATTCATGCACTAGAGGAAAAATTGAAGCAATAAATGACCAAATTGAAGTATGGACGATGGCTTTGTACTAGTTGTACTTTGATACCACAATTTTGCAGTGAATGCAATTTTTGTATGTTATACCAGTTGCTCACAGAACCTCAATGTTTTGGCACTGTATGGATTTCTGAGAATTGATCACAGGGATTGCTGCCCAGCTGAACTCATCAAGCCTATGTGCCAATGGCAAAACTGTTCTTGAACACCTAAATGCAAAGCTGGTTATGAGATACTACAGATTTTTCCGAACATGGACCTCATGTAATTTACTTGACAAGCAATATAGTGATCTTTGGCATCAAATATTGAGTTATTGAGATCTTCTTGTTAGCCTCTTTCCTTGCTGTACCTTGAACCCCGTGTTCTGCAGCTCCTGCACGAACTCTACGACATATCTGGTGAACCCGACGTGAAAGTGCTGCGTCAATTTTCAGCAAGATGGGAGTCTCGCAAGAGGAGATGACAGATGACAATGTCATGAAGCATCTGTTTCAGTCATTTACAACCTATATGCAGTAGCAAGCTCACGCGAAACGTGATAGTGATGCCATGGATGCATTGAAAGCTGTCCAACAGGAGATGAAGCAGTTCAACGGTCAACAAGTTTCAACTTACCTGCATTTGTATGAAGAAAAGATGAAGTTTTTTGGGGTTTCTCAAGATGTTTGGATCCGCTACTTCTTGCGGATCGTGGTTCGCACACTTGAAGTCCGAATTTCAGAAATTCAAGGGACACATGCTGGTTGGACAGAGTTTAAGAAGGCATTAAAAGATGAATATTTCTTGGAGGATACAGGTCTTATGAACCGCAGGAATTTCTTAGCATGGGTTTCTATGCCTAATAAAGGACTTTCAGTTACCGCCCTTCTGCGAGAGTTTGAGAGCCGCTATGATCAGTTGGATGGAACTGAGCAGGAAGCTTTGGAGATGCAGAAAGTGGAATTATTTTTACAAGCTGCTGATGCTGATTTACAGAAAAAGTTGGATGATCTTTTGGAAGATCAAGCTACCGATTCAGGTTTAAAGACAGAGTGGAGACATGTCATTGATGCTGTGAATGCTCTTGTTAAGAAGCAGCGCAGGAGGGTACGATTGCATCGTAATACAAGATCTATTTCTGAAAAATCCTTGGAGACCTCTACTTCTACCCCTGCTGCAAGTTCTATGCCTAAGCCTACTCCTCCTGTTGTAAATCCACCAGTTCCTGCTACTCCAGTGTCCTTATCCATAGATGATGTTATTAAAGGCTTGGCAGATTTGACGATAGAGGCAGTCAAGGCTGAAGTTGGGAAGTTAAAAGAGCAACTTATGTTAGTACCTGCAGTAGCACCTACTCCAATTGATTGCTTTTCCAGCTGGCCAAAGAAAAGGGAGATGATGTATTTGGTGTGATAGTAGAGAGCACCAACATTGCAAAGATTGTGATGCTTTTCAAGAAGCGCGTAAGAAGAACGTAGTGTTTTGGGGACAAGATGGGAAGATATGGCTAACAGAGACTGGTGCTCCTCTTAACACAAACTTTGGTAAGGGAGGCATGAAGAAGCTTGTTGATGATATGGCTGCGCGATCAGCTTATGCGAGTGTTAGAGGAGATGCTTCCGCTTATGAAGTTCAGCTTGAGCAGAAATCAGATGGAGACTCTACCTTATGGTCCTCCGCCTTGGAGATAGTGAGAAGAGGGAAAGTTCAGGCATCCACTATGACTTGTGTGGGCTCCAGCATCCGAGGAGAAACGGGATGGGATTCTCCTATTGACAGGTATTCTATTTTTGCTTATATGGTGAAAACACAGGGTTTAGATGCCATGGTTGAGGAAAAGAGAAGAAGAGATGAGGAGGGTCTCAGCACCTCCAAAAAGACTAAAGGGGGTGACTTTGTTTCGCCACCTGTTACAGCTCCACCTATAACGAGTTCTCCAGCTCAATCAGGTCCTGAACAACCTATGGGAGACAAACAGATGAAAGAAAAGAGATAACCAAGAAAGAAGCCAGGATTCAAGCTCTTGTCAGACCTTGATATGCAGACGGATATGAGTAAGATTTTTCATGATAGAATTTTGAATAGTGAAGTCACTTTAACTGTTGGAGAAGCTCTTGGGATTGCTAGAAGAGAAATACAGGATCAGATGCAGGATCTTTTGCGGAGGAAACGACATGCAATGGAAGGACCTGCTTTACAGGGATTATGGCATGGAGCTCTTGGAGAAGAGCATAATGATGCAGTGATGGTTGATAATGCTTCTGTCAATCCACAGTTGGAGAAAATAGTTCAGCCTATGCAGTATGAAGATGATGATACCCCTATCCTCATTCCTCGCAGCCATTTTTCATGCAGTCATTGGGCTAGAGCAACCACTGAGACGATGGTAAGGATTGGAGAGAAACAGATTCCTTTGGTCGCTTTAGTCGATCATGGTTCCGAGATTAATCTTATTGCTCGAGGTGTTTATGAGAGTGGCAAGTGGCCTATGGATGCAGAGCATGGCTGGTGCATGAGAGCAACCAATAGTACTTCTGGTGATATGTATGCTGCTTGTCCGAGCATCAGAATTTCTATTGGTAATGTTGAAGAGGATTATCATTGCTTTGTTCAGGATTCTTGCTCTTATCTAATTATTCTTGGACAGCCTTTCATTACAGAAGCAAGAATGGAGACGAAAGTGATGGATGATGGTTCAGCCTATGCACGGATACGCAGTAAGGATGGTATGCGAGCTGTTCAGTTTATGACTATTGGAGTAAATCATCCGAGAAACAGGGACTCCTTGCGTGAGGCACCACTACCTGCGAAGGAGTTGGATTTTCATTAGGTACCGCTGTCTTGCGAGACGCCAGTGGTACGGAGCGGAGAAAAGAGAAGATCTCGCCTCCTGGCAGCCAGTCTTTCTCCACTAATTTTGTTGGTTTTTCTTCAAAAAGTTCAGTGAGTTATCAGAAAATTTCAGATTTTTCTAGAGCTGCCAGGCAGTACATTGGTTGTAAGGAGAAAGAGTTGAAGACTACAGGTATTTTGCAAGCAGAAGAGCATGTGGATGGGCTGTATAAAGGAATGTCTTATGCAGATACATTGTCTGAGATGCGAAATATGCTGAAAACTGATGTATGTATGGGTTCAAGGATCATACCTGTGCAAACCTTGGATATGTATCAGGAAATTTTTGATTTTATGCTGAAAATAAAGTTAGAGGCTGAGAAAACTCAACAAACCGAAGTTATCGCTGATCTTGATTAGCTTTCAGAGTTGAAGAGGGCTGAAACCTTTCAGCCAGCAGAGTTAAATGCTGGAAAAATTCAGCATATGGAGTATGAGGCTGCATCATGGCAGTCCACAGAGCAGAGGGCTGAAACCTTTCAGCCAACAGAGTTTAATGTTGAAAAATTTCAGCATACAGAGTTTCAGGCTGCACCCATGCAGTCCATAGAGCAAAGGGCTGAAATCTTTCAGCCAACAGAGTTGAGAGTTGCTGAAAAATTGCAGAAATTGTAGCAAAGAAAAGAGTACCTAACTGATGCCAAGTTTGACACGAAGTATAAAACAATTGATAAGAAGGTTAAGCCGGTTGCAGGGCCGCTTTCTCCTGATAGTGATGAGTAGATAGAAAAAGCTATGAAGCAGCCTATGTTGAGAGATCCTGCAAATATTGGACATAAATTTACAACTGAAACTCTTGCAGAATTGAAGATTGGAAATGATGATTTCTTGCTTCCAGTGGAAAAAGAATGTTTTAAAGAGATGCTTGGACGTCATGGTAAGGCATTTGCTTTCTTTCCTCATGAAATTGGCTGCATTAGTCCCAAATTGGTTGCGCCTATGGTCATCTTCACTGTCCCTCATGTGCCATGGAATATACGTTCTATACCTGTGCCTAGAGCTCACTTGCCAAAGCTAATAGAGTTGCTGAATGAGAAGATTAAGATGGGGATTTTGGAACCCTCTTCTGCGCCCTATTCTAACAGGTGGTTTACTGTATCAAAGAAGAATGGAACCTTGAGATTTATTCAGGATATGTAGCCCGTGAACAGAGTGACAATAAGGAATGTGGGAACAGGTCCAGTTGTGGATGAGTTTGCTGAGGCTTTTGCAAGACAAGCCATCTATTCCCTAGGTGACTTGTATTCTGGTTAGGATCAGTTTCAGCTTGCCTTGGAAAGTAGGGATATTACTATTATGCGGACACCTATTGGTCTTGTGAGGATGTGTACCTTGCCTCAAGGTGCCACCAACTCAGTTACTCATATGATGAATGTTATGCATAGAGTTCTACGAGACTATATTCCGTAGTATACCATGCCTTTCCTAGATGATGTACCTATTAAGGGTTGTGCAGAAGAAGAAAAGAATGAGAGTCTTGATTTGCGAGGATGTAGACAACACTTGGTTGCTTGTGAGCAAATATTGACACGATTAGAGGAGGTGAATTTGACTCTTTCAGGGTTGAAATCTGTCTTTGGTGTTAATGAAGTCATGATAGTTGGGCATATGGTTGGTTATTATGGCAGGAAGCCTTCACCTGCAAAGGTGGATGCCATAAGCAGGATTGCAAAGTATTGCTCGACTGCTTCAGAGGTGTGGAGATTTGTGGGAGCTTGTGTATTTTACATGATTTGGATTCCTCATTTTGCTCACATAGCAGATGTTCTCTATCAGCTACTTCGAAAGGGGCAAAAGTTTCATTGGGATGAGAAGCATTCGAAAGCCATGCGTAAACTTAAGAAGCTGTTGCAGTCAGCTCCTACTCTTCGCAAGGCGGATTATCAGTGTGGATGGCCAATCATGTTGACAGTTGATACCAACCCTATTGGCATAGGTTGGGTAGTGGGACAGGACGATGTTGATGGGAACAGATATGCAATCTGCTTTGGAGCTAAAGTTCTTAATGAGCAATAGAGGAGATATCCGCAGATTAAAAGAGAGTTGTGGGGAGTAGTCACTGCACTGAAGTGTGATAAAGGGTATTTTATTGGTGCTTTAGTTGTTGTGGAAACAGATTGCTTGCCTTTGCTTGGCATGATTACTAGCTGTTCGACTCCAGATATAGCGATGCTTCGGTGGATTGCCTACATCAAATCATTGTATCCAGAATTTCGACACATAGTAGGAAAAGATAATCCAGTTGCTAACATGCTGTCTAGAGCGAGATATGAGGATGAGGAGTCAGCTTCTGTCCTTGTTCATGATTGTCATGTATTTACTGTTGAAGCCTTTACTGAAGAACTCTATGTTAACGAGTGGCTGCAAATTGGACAGTATCTAAGTTCATTGACTCGAAGAGCTGATTGGATAGATGATGAATTCAAGAAAATCAGAAGAAAGGCTTATGGGTATTTCTTGAAAGATGGTTTTCTTTGGAAGCATCCAAAGAAGAGAGGCGGCCTACCCTTGAGAGTAGTTTGTGAGGTAGCGATGCTGATACAGATTATGCAAGAGTTTCATGAGAGTTCTTGGGTTGGTCATAGAGGTGTGTGGGCTACCTATGAGAAAATCAAAGAAAGATACTGGTGGAAAGGGATGTATAAAGATGTTTCCCACTTTGTGGAGACTTGCAAGGACTGTCAGCTTTACTCTTTAGTGCAGCATCGTGATGAGTTACATCCGACCTATCCACTATGTATGCATTATAAGTGGGTGGTAGACTTGGTTACTTTGCCAGTGGGACTTTGGCAGATGAGATATCTTGTCTTGGCCAGGGAGGATCTTATAAACTATGTTGAAGGCAGATCTTTGCAGACGAAGACCACCACTATAGTATGTAAATTCTTGTTGGAAGAAATATTTTGCAGGTATGGATGTATAGGCAAGATTACTGTTGATCGTGGAGAGCTAGATGCAGACGAAGCTAGAGAATTTTTCTCACGGCTTGGGATTAAGTTGGCTCTTACTATTGCTTACAATCCAAAGGGAAATGGCAAGAGCGAAAGAGGACATCCGCCGATAGTTAAGGCATTGGCAAATGCTTGTAGAGGTCGGATTGGAGATTGGCCGAGATTATTACCTTTTGCATTGTGGGCAAACCGCTCTACACATAGTGTGACTACTAGATATATGCCTGCAGAGTTGATGTATGGGCAAAAACCTGTCATGCCTACAGAAATCTGTGCTCTCACGTGGAGTGCTCTTCCATGGCATGAGAATTTCTCAAGGGAGGAGCTTCTAGCTCTTCGGATTCGTCAACTAGAGAGAGGGGCAGAAGATGTGCAGCTAGCAGTTGATCGTTTGAAGGCAGCCCGACTTAGAAACAAGGACATGTTTGATTTGAGGCATCGCTTGAGGCCTAGAGCCATAAAAGAAGGAGATTGGGTTCTAGTCTACGACAATAGTCTAGAGAATCAGCATAGTAGCATGAGAAAAATGGTTCAAAGATGGTTTTGACCGTATGAGGTGAAACAGGTTTTTGACAATGCTACCTATGAGTTGGCTGAATTGGATGGAATGGTATTGAGGGTGCCCATTGCTGGAAAACGAGTCAAGATTTTCAAGAGAAGAGAAGATGAAGAGTATGCTCTTGAAGCATTGGCAGAAGAAGAGCAAGTAGAAGAAAGTCTAGCAGAAGAAGCAGAGAATATGGATGATGAAGCTGATGGAGAAACAGATCTACCAGAAACTGATGAAGGACTCGACCTGTTTGTGGACTTGGATGATCCTAGATAGTTGGCTCATCCGAAGGATGCGCAGGTTTAGAGGGGGCGGATGTTGTGCTGCTGCGCATCCGAGCCATAAACACCTCCATTTTTGTTGTGCATTTGTGTTATTTTTTCGTGTGTGTTTCATTGTGTTTGATTGCTGCATTATCTTTCCGCCCTTTTCAGTACCCGCATCCAATGTACATACTTCATTTGTGTGTTTGTGTTTCTGTGTGCTTCTGTTTGTGTGCATGTTATGTGTATGTCAGAAAAATATGAAAAACTGATGCCAAAGGACATTTTCAAGCTATTCACTTTTGGTTGAGATATCAGAACAATATCCACATGTCTTAGTAAGAGATTTGACAGATGAGGTTCATGGCTTGAGAAAGGAATTAATCCTCAACAAAAAAATCTGGTCATCTTTTAAAGTTAGTTATGGTGTTGAAGACAAAATTAAATGTGGACTTTCCACATGGCACACATAGTCAACAGAGAGTGAGATCAAGGAGTTGACTTCTGTGTTGCAAGCAATCCAATCAAATATTGGTTTAGAATTTTGGGATGTTAAGCAAAAAGGAGATATAGTGACTTGCCCCTATTTTGAGGGGAATCCGCTATAACTGGTGGACTACGACATTTCTGGTGTGCTCTCTTTCAGGGGTACTTCGGAATCTAATATGGGAGCTGGCTGCTGGATTTTCGGAGGAAAAAGTGAGAAGAAAGCGGGTTGTCATGGTTGATGTCTTCGAGGAGAACAGGGCTTCCGCAGACATGGACGTGAAACAGAAAAGCCATCGAGTAGGCAAAAGAACTTTTTGATATTCAGGACAAGGAAAACATTAATCCACGCAATGATCTTGGCAAAAGGGATTCAAGAAACTTTGGAAATTTACTGATGCGCAGATCACCATGGAGTCTCTGTTCTCTGATATGCGTTATTTCCCCAGATCACCATAGCCTATCTTTGGCTCTTGCAATTTTTGGTACCACATGGAGTTGTGCATGTCTCTTGATGGAAGGAGGCATCGGATGATTGGGTCAAATCATGGGATTTTGGGAGACAGGACTGGCGTGTCTTCGAGCCACAAATATATTGTCCTAGCTAAGACTTCGTGAACTTTCAAGTAAAAGCTCTCTGGGGAAAGGATGACTATATGCACAAATCTAGTGTCGATAGCTGCTGTACCATTTTGTATCATTTTCTAGCAAGAGATGACCTCAAATAGTCAGACTACTGTAAGGAGGATTGTTCTCAATCCACATACAAAAGAGTTTGTGCCGACTTCAGTTAGATCTATTTCTTCTGCTGTTGATTACAATGCTAAAGAGGCTGCTTCAGAACATTCGAAGGTCTCGGTTGATATCATCTACACCGTCATCGTCGCCAACGATTGATCCATCGCTTCTTCTCCATGAACCTGCAGATCTCCATTCCCAGGATTGCAGATAAGCTATGTTACAGGAGTTGTGATCGAGGATTTCTAGTGCTATTTCAACAAGCCTGTCTTTCTATCGTGATTAATTGATCGAACCTCGTCATCTGAATTCAATTAGGAAGGGTATCTATTGGTTTGGATTGTGGTGGTGGTCTATCATCAACACAGGTAGTGTTGTCTTTTAGTATGGCCGAATAACAAAAAAAAAAGACAGAATTTAGCACATTACCAAAGAATTTGGAAAGTTAGCTAACTATCTCAACTCTGCCGTTGATGGAGTGCTGACATTGGGATGTACCTCCACAATTTCCCACATATGCCGCAACAAGTTGCAGAATTATCAATTGGCTGTGAGGTGGGAAACAGGCATGAAAATTGCACGTGGTGCTGCTCGTGGTTTGGCATACCTGCATGAAGATTGTCATCCTCGAGTTATCCACTGGGACATCAAATCTTCTAATATTCTGCTAGACAACTATTTTGAGGCACAAGTTTCAGATTTTGCCCTTGCAAAGCCAACATCAAATATAAATACACATGTGACCACTAGAGTTATGGGAACATTTGGGTATCTGGCCCCTGAGAATGCCTCAAGTGGAAAACTCACAGAAAAAACTGACATGTACTCTTTTGGAGGTTTACTATTGAATACAGTTTTGAAGTTTCTAAACTAAAACTTGTTGATGCAAAGCTACATTTTTCAGATAACTATGTTCTTGAAAGAGAATGTATCAGTGTGAAAATTGATTGGGTGTATTCTAATTCATACACTAGAGGGAAAACTGAAGCAATTAATGACCAAATTGAAGTATGGCCGATGGCTCAGTTGTACTAGTTGTACTTTGATACCACAGTTTTGCAGTGAATGCAGTTTTTGTATGTTATACCAGTTGCTCATAGAACTTCAATGTTTTGGCACTATATGGATTTCTTAGAGTTGATCACAGGGATTGCTGCCCAGCTGAACTCATCAAGCCTATGTGCCAATGGCAAAACTGTTCTTGAACACCTAAATGCAAAGCTGGTTATGAGATACTACAGATTTTTCTGAACATGGACCTCATGTAATTTACTTGACAAGCAATATAGTGATCTTTGGCATCAAATATTGAGTTATTGAGATCTTCTTGTTAGCCTATTTCCTTGCTGTACCCTGAACCCCGTGTTCTGCAGCTCTTGCACGAACTCTACGACAGCGTCTATGCCTCGTTTCTATTGTAGTGAGAGTACGCAACTACCTGAATACTCTCCATAGCCTAGAAAGTCATGCATGGTCCACAACAACATGTCCTTTAAAGTGAAATCTCTAGAGGACAATGATGCACTCACATCTTGCACCTTAATACCTCTCCATAGCATTTCAAGCTCCTCGTTCAAAGGCTCTAAGTAAACGTCCATGTTTTTTACTTCATGTTTTTCAGGAATCAAAAGAAAAAACATTACATATCTTTTTTTTATTACCATGGACAGAGGGATATTATAGTTCACCAATACTACTGGCCATACACTATATGAGGTGATTTTAATGCCAAATGGATTTATTACATCTAATCCTAGACCAAATCTCAAAATTTTGGGCTCTTCTTTGAAAGTAGGCCACAAATTATCTACATGTTTTCAAGCTGGTGTGTCTAAAGGAATTCTCCACTTTTTATCACTTGAATGGTGACTAGCATGCCATGACATGAGTCTCGTAATAGATTCACACTTAAAAATAAGTTGAATACATGGAATAATAGGAAAATGTCGTAAAACCTTACGAGGCACATCCATTGATTTCATCTCCTGGTTGTATCTTGGTTCACCACAAATAGGACACTATCGTGTAGATGCATGATCCCCACGAAATAAGACGCAATCATTGACACTGGCATGTATTTTAATGTAATCGAGACCTCTAAGAGATGTCAAGAAACGCCTTACTTGCTCCCTTCTAGTTGGTAATTTATTTCTATTTGGAAGCATTTGTGATAATAACTTGCATATATTGTGCAAACAGAGTTAATAAACTACAAATATTATCTAGAAGCATTTATGAATTAATATCAAATGATACATACTTCAATAATGCATTCAAGCTAGCATTACTCCATCCATAAATGGTTTGTAAGTTTACTATCTCGAGAGATGCATGTAGAATGGAGTATGTGCAACATTCGTACAATGGAGTTTTCGACGCTATGTGTAGCGGGTCATCTATCTCTCTAGTGGTATCCTCCCCTCGAACCTCATGGAAAAATAAATCATGCACCATGTTGTCCAAAATCTCTTCCTTCAAAACTTGATGGGGCGTTTGAAGAGGTCTGCTTTCGTCGTCATGAGTCTCTACTCTTCTTGAGGACTCTGTCTCCTCGTGTCGACGCTTCCCAACCTCTCGATGCCCTTGAGGGACTATTTGAGGATGTGGTACCGCATCTTGCTCAATAAAAAAAGGGAGGTTTTGTTGAATGGTGAAGACGCAACATAGATCAATAATATTTGTGCAAATAAAGTAGTAAAAATTACTGGGTCTTTTTCTTGGTCCCACTCTCCGTACATGTTGAGGTGTGACATTGTGATTTGACATGCTCGTAAAAAATATCCTCGACAATGATCACACATACATTTGATTTTCCGTCATAGCCAAGCGTCTCGATTGTGAAGACGCAATGTCTCATCCTCATTGGAGGATGTACTGTTTGTTGACTCAGCATGTCCCATACTAGTAGAGGATAATGATATAATTACACATGAATCATAAGGATATATATAATTTCATTTGATATATATGTCATATTCCCTAAATATTTTAATACTTACAACATGGAGACAAACATTTTGATATTGAAAGACTAGGAAAGTCATGTTGAAAAAAAAAACCACAAGCTAGCATTTTAATAGGTTTAATTGTAATCGCGTCTATTAGCGTGTGTAATATCTTTTATCTACGCATATAGACGCTCAATTACATGCACTTACAGACGAGCTACGTGAAAATAATTTTTTTTTAAAAAAGTTGTGGCTTTCTTTTCAAACCAATATTTTCCTACATTTTTTGCATGTTTTCTGCAGTTCGAGCTCGACATCACTAATCATGTCTATCTATCACTTCATAAAGACAAGGAGGGAAGGAAATAAGAGTAAAAAGAGGAGGAAGGAAGAGCTAGAGAGTAAAGAACAAGAGCCAAATAGCAAGGAAGAGAAGAAGAATCAAGCAATCTACCAAGGGAAGGAAGAAGGAGGACAAGGAGCTTGCAACCTAGCCACCACCCGTCGGAACAAGCAAAGAAGATGAGTTCTTCCTCTCTCTCTCAATCTTCTTTGCTTTCTCTTTGTCTGTTTGTCTCTCTCTCTCTCTCTCTCTTTACATGCTTCAAACAATCTATGCATGCTTTGCACAGTTTTTTATAACGGTTTTTGAAAATATGGTCCGACTTTGTGCATCTATAGGCATGTCTGGCTGACATTCTAGGCGTGTATATAGACGTACTGTTGGCATAAATAATTAGAGTTAAGAATTGATTTTTTTTTGTTTGTTTAGTATTATGCTTTCACGTCTGTTTGTGCGTCTAGAATGAAGAGTAGATGCGGGTATAGATGCGCTAACAGACGCGAAACAGAACTGTATCTTTCAAAGCTTCTTGATTTTGTAGTAATGGATTTTTGCTTGTGTAGATGTGGAATCCTGGATCTTCCAGCATTGATCTTGATTTGGAATGCATGAACAATACGTTAGCGAAGTTTTCTAGAAGTGTTAGTAGTTTTTTTGGAGGTTTTCCGAACAAGGAGCAATTCATGGGGAAGATGACCAATTATCTTGGTTGCCCTCCCACTGTAGAGAAGGTTTTTAGTGTAATGTTTGGGACATCTATCACATCTTTGCCTAGCACTGCTGCATAAACACCTAACCTTGGAATACCTCTAACAGGTACTCCACGCACTATGCATACACAAAGATCAGTTGTTGATGCACAGGGATTAGCTAAAGTACATGGATCGGCCGAAGCACATGCATCTACACAAACATGTGCATTGAGTGAGGTAGAGGGTAGTGCCTCGTCAAGGGAGGAGGGAGAGTCATGCAGAAGGACAAGGAGGCTGAGGGCTTTGTGGGGGTTGCGTAGGAGGTGGCTCTCGATCACCCTCACTGGGAAATGAGAGAGGTGAGCCTCTACAAATGTACTACTCTATCACAAATGTTGGTGGTATCTTGCATAACCCTCAGGGGAGGGAAGTGATAGCCTACTTGAGGAGTGTCGTGCATGCCACATACAAAGATTGTATGATTTCCTTCAAGCACAAAAAAAGTGGTTTGTGGCAAGAGGTCAAGAAGAGAGCATCAAAGAAAAGGACAAATCGCCAGCATGTAGAGGCGTGACGTATCCAGATGGCAACCATGGGATCGTCGCATTATGGATCGGGTGGCAGGGAGTCACGGGAGGCTGAGTTTGTAAGTATTATTTGATTTCTTTTTTGATTAAATTTTATAATTTTTTTCAATTTATTATGTAGTGTGCTCTAATACGTTGTATGTTAAAATTGTTTTGTAGTATCATATGGTTGGTAGGATGCCTACTCCTAGAGAGGTAGACTACCATCGAGGTCATAACCAGGCATCCACTTGGTAGCATTTCTACGAGGTGGGACTAATCACGAAGGAGCAATACAATTGTGCCATGAGGATTCCATAGCCAGAAGAGGTATGTTTTATTTTTTACATGAAAAGTATATGTAACTCTAATTTATTGTTTATAATGATATTTATATACCTTAATCCTTTGTGTAGGCGAACCTTGATGCAGTTGAGGATAGTGAAGGGGAGACTAGCAGTAGCGGTGGCGACAACGGCACCGACAGCAATGGTGGTAGCGACGATGATGCCTCTTCTGAGGAGATGTAGAGGAGCCCCATACATGCATGCCTCCCCTTGGCCTTGTAGTTTTCATTTTTGATATTTATTACTTTCAGCTAGACTTGCTTGTGACCATGACCATACTTGAGGTCACAAGAACTAGAACTCATCATGTAAAAACGTTTCATCTTTATGTATGAAATTTCATATTCTACATTGTTTTGTTTTCAGTACAAAAATCTTTGAAATCTGTACAAATGTTTCAGCACAGTACGCTCATCATGTGTTATTATCAATATATGGACTTTGGCTCTCCACATTCTTTTGCTTTCAATATAATAATATTTCTCTGTTTTTCCTAAGCATACAATTCGATGGGGGGGAAAAGCCAAAGAGCATGTGGCTTGCAAAGCCACATGCAAAGCCATATGCTCTCTGGTTTTTTTTTCTTCATACTCTGTTTTGTGCATCTATTTGCGCGTCTAAATTGTAGGAAAAATATGCGTCTATAATCGTCAAAAATTTGCAGAGTACATGCCTTTTTAGACACGCAGTTACACGTCTCTATAGACATAGAATTTGAATATCTCTACTTTTTTATAAATATGATTATATATTTACGGAGCGCGTCAATAGCCGCGTCTATATTTGTGTCTATTTTCGCATCTATATGTATGTGTAGTCTTCACTATAAGCGTGCTCGTAGACGCGAAATTTTAGATACACCAGTAGATGCGGTAATAAATGTGCCCGACGCGCTAGTATATAATTTTGACAAGAGTTACCAAGCATATTAAACATATTATATATTTATCTCACCCTGACCTTGAGTAGTTTTAATTTATGTATTATTCTCGCTAAGTATTGATTTCTTAGGGGGGTCACTCATGAATATATGTATGTATCATGTAAGTTTAAAATAAAGGGTAATATATATATATATATATATATATATATATATATATATATATATATATATATATATATATATATATATATATAACAAAAAAAATCATATAAAAGTGTTACTTAAAGATTTAATTTTAAAAGTTATGTTTTATTCAAGAAAATTTCATAGATAATAATAATTATAAGTAGGAACACATGTGATATAGAGGCTATATATGTAGTGAACTAATTGGGCTATATTACATTATAATTGATAGATTTCATGAACCTTGTGCCAATTGGTGTGGTAGTCATGTGATATAGATGTTATATATGTAGTGAACTAATTGAGCTATATTGCATTATAATTGATGGAATTCATGTACCTTGTACCAATTGGTGTGGTAGTTGTATAATGTTTTAAAGCCTAGCTCTTTCTCATTTCCTCCTCTTTATTTCTCTTTCCCTTGGGATACCCTTGCATTGAGTTAGGGTGAGTCACCATTTTTAATTTCTCTCTCTCTCTCTCCACATACTCATATTGAAGCTCAACACAGTGACCGCAATAGCGCTTTACCTCACCTATTAGTACTCCTTTGGTGTTGCTTTGGAGCTATTGAAGCTCTCTTCGTATATCACAACTCACATGCTAATGTAGAGTTGAGTCTTGGTTGTACTCTTCTCCCATGCAATCACTTTAGGTAGGGATAGAGATCACACTAAAAATATTTTAATCATTAGTATCAAAGTGTCCTACTTGGATACTTCCATTCTTCCTTGGGAAGGCCAAAAAATCCTCCCTTTGTGTAGATAAGGGGACTAATACTTAAGGTGCAAATCAAGGGATATCAAGGCCAAGATCAATGAGAGCTTCAAAGTATACTTGATATCTTCTTTAGATGTTTATATCCTAAAATCAAGAACACCCTTTTTCTCCCCATGATGGCTTCATCCAAGGAAAAGAGATCAAAGGCCCCACACAGAGCTTTATTAACTCTCTCTTTCTCCATGGTATCCTTGTGCACTAGTCTTCATCAACTATTAACGACTTTGCCAATATCTTCTATATCTACAAGGCACGTTGGGGTATTTCTCTATGAGTTATTTGAGATAGAAGCCCCAAATCAAAATTCATTTGTTAACACATCTCTATTTTAATCTATAATCATCATCCATCTCACAGTTAGATTTGGTGTACCTTCATATTTATGTGGATGGTTTGTCTTAGCTTAGAGTGTGTTCAAGAAAAGGTGACTCCTTAGGCCGGTTACGGGTTAGTGTCAAGTGCTTCACCACCATTGTACGGATATGTGTTAGTTATAAACACATAAACCATTGTCATAATCTCTTATCTCAGCTTGTAGAACGTCACATTTGAGTGTGCTACTTATTAATGTAAACATCATTTTATTGGCTTCCACACTAATTTATTGTTGTGTAATAGATTAGACACTACCATTGCCTGGTGCAATTAGTAAGACCTTTCTATCATGGCCATGGCCTATGCTGATGTCAAACCTAAAATCCATAATTTTTTCAATGGAAAATACTTTCATTCATAGGAGGTATTAATGAAGTAAGAAATGATGGAGTGGGCGACCAAAGTTATTTATCCATCCAACCTTAATGATATAGAAGATGATGAAAGAGCCCAAGCCATAATCATGCTTCATCTAGATGAATCTTTGATTCTTCACATTGACTAGCTCTCCACTGCTAATGAGAAATGGGAAAAGCTTGAAAAGATTTATGGGGCTAGAGGAAAGAACTCTACAATTTTTCTCAGAATCAGATTTCTTAGTATGGAGTATAAGCAAGGAGAAGATTTGGGTAAGTTCATGTCTCATATGAAGGGGCTCATGGCACATCCATCCTTAGTTCAAGCTCCAATTCATGACAAAGATGCCATTGCCATTGTTTTGAAAGCTGTAAAAAAAGGTCTCCCACACTAATGTATAATTTTGACAAGAGTTACCAAACATATTAAACATACCATATTGATGTCACCTTGACCTTGAGCCGTTTTAATTTATGTATCATTGCTACTAAATATTGATTTCTTTTCCCAAGTGACAAAATACATGTGACTATACATGCCTTCGAATAATCTAGAGTATCTATATTGCTTGGGAAGTTTACTCATGAATATATATTCGTATCTCGTGAGTTCAAAATAAGGGGCTTTTTAATATTATTTTTATATATTTTTTAACATGCAAAAGGGTATCATATAAATGAGTTACTTACAGATTGAATAAAAAAGAGTTGTGTTTTATTCAAGAAAATTCCATGACATGGATAATAATATTTATAAATAACATTTGAATGCACGTGATATAAAGGATATATATGTAGTGAACCAACCGAGCTATATTACATTATAATTGATAGAGTTCATAAACCTTGTACCAATTGGTGTGGTAGTTGTATCATGTTCTGACACCTAGCTCTTTCTCATTTCCTCCTCTCTATTTCTCTTTCCCTTAGATACCCTTGCATTGAGTTAGGATGAGTCACCATTTTTATCCTCACACACACAGACACACACACACACACACACACACACACACACACAAACACACACACACACACACACTCTCTCTCTCTCGTATTGAAGCTCAACTCAATGACCATAATAGCACCCATAATGGTGTTCCATATGCATAGTTTGCACAATGTCATGGGTATTATAACGCATAAATAAATGCATTGTTAGCATTTTAGAAAAGAAACCGATGAGCTACTAGTTCTAGTACTATTGTAGATGTTTGAAACCTAGAACAATTTCGGAATTAGTAGCTCCCTCATCCCTGCTTCTCTCCCCTCCCCTTCTCCAAAATCTAAAGTAAGCATTACTCATACAACTTGAAGCAATTGAAAAGAAAGTACAAGGAAGAAAGAGTATATGCATACTCCAAGCACATAAGAATAACTGAGAATGTTTAATGGTGGACCTTGTTGCATAATCATCACAAAATAACAACACAAACAAAAGATTTGGAAGCCAAAAATGTTTCTTTCAAAATCTAGGAAAATGATTCAAAGCTCCCAACCAAGAATGTTGTTTGTTACATTACAAGTGCACACATGACATGAAATTTGATAGCCATGATTTTGGCTTACATTACACTATTGTAGAGCAACTATCTAAGATGTTATGTTTGATGTATGGGAAAACCCTCCTCCAATCCATTGCTATTGGCTCTTTAGGATCCTCATTTGAAGCATTTGACACACTTGATCTTCCTTCTTCTTTACATTCTTGATTCTCTTACCCCTATCGTAAAGGGAAAAAGTAGACAATAAGAACATGATAAACAAATTATAAATACCTCTTCTTATATGGGTGTTTCTTAGAAACGTAGAAGCTTAATGAATGTGATTGTTTATACTTATGAAATTTGCCTCCCATAAAGCTCATCCTCTTGATCGAAAATGTGAAGAGCTGTATTGTTCACTTTGGATGTCATGCACCGCTTTATGTTATTGACTATTAACTCCTTCCATTTTTCACCTCTTTGTTTCACCAATGAGTATTGGTAGGTTGCTCCATTGGAGGAAGGCCTTGCCCTTTCATATACTTATTGATATATGCATGCCACATCAATAATGACCTCTTACTACCAATACTACTTGGCATATAATTATTATTTGTACTAGTAAGCTCAATTTTTGTTTCTTGAAGAATAAGAAAAAAACTTTATACCTTGCATGCATGACATCACAAAGGTAAGAATATACTGCTTTCCATGCCCATCCATCCTAAGTCCACCTTGCTCATCTATGTCATACCACAACATACTTCCACTAGGGTGATCTACTAGCTCTAAATATATATTTGGCCTCCCCCTATGTCTTTGAAGATCCTCTATCTTCTCCACTCTTCTTGATCCTTTGATGCCCTTGAGTAGTGGATGGACCTACCATATGACAAGATGGCTTGCCACATGACTCTCTGATGTAGTTTGCAATGTGGATGCTCAAGGGACTGATGGATATCATGTTACTACTCGTCACTGAGACTTTCAAGGACAAGAACACATTGTCCCTGTGTGGATGGTTGTGATCTAGAAGATCCGGTGCATTAGGGCCAAAAATGCTTCAAAAAATGCATTTTGGTTAATCACAAGATTAAGGAAAGGGACAAAGAGAGTTTGCCACAGGTGCAAGAATATGGTATTCTTGTCTCCTCTTTTTTGGAGATAGTAGAGTCTACTTCGTGATTCTCTCCTCTCTTTTAGCCAAAATCTCCAAACTTTGACATGTTTTGATAGTCCCAAAGTCCTTAATTACTTATAAAATCTGACAAAATTAGTTATGATAAAGATGTTGTGAAGTTAATAATAACTTTTTTGAAAGTCGGGAGCTTTTGGCACCCCCAATATATTTTCATTAGTCTTTTCAGTATTTCTTCTTTGTTCATTCATCTTTCTCGGTGAGCTTCTTTCTTTGCTAATTTTCCTTTCTCAATGAGCGCTTTTCTCTGTGAATTCAATCTAAGTATGGCATTCAAAAGGCGCCCGTCTCGTTTAATAAACTCATGCACTGTCTATAGCCAAGGAGTAGAGGGAAATCGGGAGCCCAAAACATTTTACATAAACGATTAGGTGACCATGTTGCCCTCTTGCAAAGGCTCTCACAAGGTTAAAAGAAGAAAAAGAGAGGATATCAAACATCACTAGAAAGGGTGTATCATTGCTTTCAAAACTAGGCATGAAGGGTGGTTAGTCAAAGTGCAACATGTTTACATGGCCAAGGATATGCACTTTTCTCCTAACGAGCGTGTTTGCCACCAGACACATTGTAATTCTTAAGTTGATAACATATATGATTTTTTTTTCATTTAAGCAAGTATTAATATTGAAATCTTAGTTGTAGATATATTTCCATCACCAAGTACTAAATGGCAACCTATGGAGAGTTTGAGTGGAACTTTCAATGCGATTCATAAGGTGTTTGCAGATATCGTATATGCTAATGAGACCATCGGTTCTTTTAGTGAGAGAAGAATTTTTATATATTAAGCACAATATGTGGTTCCATCTAAAGAGGGTACATATGGACATATCAAGGATTTGCCATTGCCAAGTCTCTCATATCTTATTTGGGGGTTCTTGATAAGGCAACCATGCATAGTTTTAATTTCAAACTATGTGAAGATATTCAAAAGTTCATGACAACTAGAACGATCTCAAGAAGAGTACTCCTATCATGGTTTATCCCCTTACATATCTTTGTGGGCTGCATCAAAATAGCAAACTTACAGAGAACAAAAGTATCTTGGCTAAGTAGAAATTTTGCAGAAGCAAAGCTAGATAACATTATAGGGAAGCTTTGGAAATCTAGAGAGGTTGATCATAAGGGTGACACCATGAGGTGTATTGTATGTCCCCAATCCACTACAAGATATAGGTCTTATACCGACGTTTAAAGCGACGAAAATGCAAATAACAAAATTTGCCCCCATCGTCACAAAAAGTGTCGTTATTGGCAACGCCATAGAACAGTCGGTATTGGCGTTGCTATTAGCGTCGGTATCACACTGATACCGACGCCAATACCGATGCTGATAGCGATGATTTGCGAGGTATATAACGACACCAATAATGATGTGAGCAGTAAAATTTGCGACGCTAATAGCGACGGTAACAGGGGAAAAAAAAATTGTGGCAGGGCAGCTTGTGTACTTTATGAGAGCCATACAAAATAGTTTCTACACTATTGTGTACAATGCGCTTGCAAACAAAAACAATATATATTGAAAACATAAAACTGATACATGAAATAAATACATGATCGTATAATAAGAGCTTGGTACAATCATGACACAATATCACTAATACATAGAAAATGTTTTCATAGATCATGCGACTCAAAAATAAAGATGTGTGAGCTCCAAGGATCCAAGGGCGAGCTACAAATCCTTGTCCCCCAAAAGCTCGTCTCTCCGCAAAGGAGCATCGAACGGACTCTGCAAAAAAAGAAACAACACATCAGTCCACCATACAATAATGCATTCAAATATCTCATGGTAACTACGGACAAGAAAGATGAGTGACTTACAGGGCCGCCATGTCTATACAATCGGTCGATCGATGCTCTCTGGTTTTTTTTTTTCCCCTCCCATACATCAGATTGTGCATTTGGGAAAAAGACAATGTATCTTACGGGCATGAGAATTGAAAATAAAAGTCCATGTATTCATTATAGATCAAAAGCATTTACATGGGAAGTTTAAGTGCTTGCAACCTAGAGCCTGGCCGCAAGCAGTAGGCTCAAAGATGGATCATACATATACAAGAAAAAAAGGCCTCATGAGAAGGTATGGTGCTTCTCTACGAATCTGAAGAAGAAACATCTTTGCTAGTACCACCATGGCTACTAGCGTCGCTATCCCTCTCCTCGCTATGATCCACATCCCGGTTCGCCTACACACACAAAAGATCAAGGTTGCTTACATAGACATGGTGGAGAAAAAGTTATAATTAGCTATATTTTTAATAGGAAAGTAAGAAAACATACCTCCTCTGGCTGTCGAATCCTCATGGGCCGGTTGTATTGGTCCTCAGTGATGAGACCCTCCTCATAGAAGTGAAGCCATGTGGCTGCGCGGTTATGGCCTCGATGGTAACCTACCTCTCTAGGAGTAGGTATCCTACCAACGATAGTAGTTTGCAAAACAATTATGATATATATAAACAATTATGAGTCACAATATATTAGAATAAATTATATAAAGAATTGAAAGAAATATAAATTTTAAAAAACTAGAAATCAAAATATACTTACAAACTCTGCCTCCCACAACTCTCTGCCACCCGATCCGTAATGCAATGATCCCATGGTTTCCATTTGGATCCGTCGCGCCTCTACGTGCTGGCAACTCTTCACATTCTTTGCTGCTTTCTTCTTGGCTTTCTTCCACTCTATGCGGTGGCACATAGGTTGTTGGCTATAGGCTCCACGCCTCTCCTCCTGCCTCCACAGTGAGTCCCTGGTCCGTGTCATGAGGTGGGATCTTTTGTTGTGAAGCATATCCCTCACTTTTGTGCGTCCCCAATCATCCGAGAATCGCTGACCCTCAGGATTTGGGTACCTCCTATGGACTGCCCTCAACACCTCCTACCACAAGCCTCTTTTTTTATTTTTGAAGGCAATGAAACAATCTTTATACATCGCATGCACGACGCTCCTCATGTACGCCATTACATCCCTTCCTTCATCATCATGAAAGATGCCACTAGCATCTGTAACTTTATAGTACTGGCGTACAACCTCCTTTACGTGATCTACTAGTGGGGGTGATCACTCGCCACCTCCTAGGCAACCCCCACACAAGCCTCGTCCTCCCCCTCGACTCTCCCTCCTCCCTCTCTGTCGACTACCCTCTACCTCGTTGGACGCACGTGCTTCTGCAAATGCACGTGCTTCTGTAGATGCTTGTGCTTCAGTCGATGTACGTACAGGTGCTGCACGTGGAGTACCTGCATATGGAGTACTTGCATGTAGAGTACCTGCATGTGGAGTTTGGGAAGTAGTGCCAAGCAAAGACGTCAGAGGCATTCTAGACATGACACTGAACGCCTCGTCCGCTGTGGGAGAGCGGCCAAGGTGTCTGGTTATCTCTCCCATGAAGTCTTCCCTACTAGAAAAACCTCCAAAAAATGCATTGACCCCCTTGTCAAATGAGGCCAATGTATCATTCATGTGATCCAAATCCAGGTCATTGATAGATGAACCAGGATACGACATCTGCAAAAAAAACACAGAAAAAAGATAAATTTATTTGCATACAAAAAATCATATATTACCTATATTTTCAAAGAGCTTTCTTTACATATTGAACATAAAACTTAAGTGCTAATGCTTCTCATAAACAAGAAAACTGATAAACACAAACATGGGATTGGTCACATTCATCATTGCAAAAATATATTGTTTACTATCAGAGCTGGGAGAGCTGGTGCGTGTATAACCACGTCTAAATTACAGGTTAGATGCGCCCTCAAACGCACTCCCAAAGTCAACCTTCTGTCCAGCGCGTCTATATTTGCATCTAAAATGCAACACAGACGCACTGTCAGACGCAAATTCCAGGTCAATCTGCGCGCGCGTGTATCATCGCGTGTAGATTGACCTGCACACGCACCAACATATGCGCTCTAAGACGCGCCCTCAGACTCTATGAGAGGAAACATTTTTTCGCGTCTATATCTGCGTCTACACTGAAATGTAGATGCGCTATCAGACGCGCTCGGTCGGCTGATTTTAGCCCAACAACCGCCATTGATGATTTACAAAATGCAATACATAATAGAATCAAAAATCCTAAATACACTGACAGAGTAGAGAGAGAAAGAGAGAAACAAAGAGAGAGAGAGAGAGAGAGAGAGAGAGAGAGAGAGAGAGAGAGAGAGAGAGAAAGAGAGAGAGAGAGACTCACCTTGGGTGTTTGGTATGGCGGGTGGTGGCGCTTCTTCCTTCTCCTTCTTCCTCTCCTTGGTAAGTTACCCTCCCTTGATGCTTGCTTGCTGCTTCTTCTTGTTCTCCTCTCTCTTGTTCTCTCTTTCTTCCTCTCCTTGGCTTTCCTTTTTCCCTTCTTGTGTGTTTGAAATGAAAGAAGAGGTGAGTCATGAGGAGGTGAGGCATGAAGAGACTAGGTGAGGCATAAAGAGACTGCATGTCAGCTAAACTCAAGCTTCAGAACCGCAAAAAACGCAAGAAAGGAGAGGCGCAGTTTGAAAAGAAATGATTTAAGTATGGTTTGAATTTTGACGTATGTGTATATTTTTGTGTATATATGCGCGTCTATTGTTCAGATAGACGCGAGTATAGACGCAAAAATAGACGCTAATATAGATGCGTATGTAAACGCGGATATAGACGCACATTTAGGCTTTATCATAATTTTTTTAAAAATATAAGTTTTAATGGTGAATTCTTATAATAAGTTTTAATGTATTTACGATGATTTTTGTGTATTTAAAATTGAGATCTTATGTAAACATATGAATGATAAATATTTTAATTTAATATTGTCATAAATTAGGTTTAATCATGTTGTCGTCATCACCTAGTGTGGTGCATGCTAATGAGTCAATGAGCACATCCTCAAGTGAGGATGAAACATTACGTCTTCATAATCGAGATGCATGGCTACGATGAAAAATTAAATGCATGTGTGATCGTTGTCGAGGGTGTATTTTTCGAGCATGTCGAATTGCAATGTCACACCTTACCTTGTATGGAGAATGGGACCAAGAAAAATCACCGGTATTCATTGTTCTTTTTTACCACTAAGATTGCTAGTCTATGTTACGGGAATTATATATCAACGTACATGATACTCCCTTTTGTGGTTGAGCAGGATGCGGTGCCACATCCTCAGATGCTCCCTCTCGGGCGTTGAGAGGTTGCAAAACGTTGACGTGAGGAGGCAGAGTCTTCAAGAAGAGTAGAGACTGACGACCATGATAGTAGCCCTCATGAAATGCCCCATCAAGTCGTAGAGGATGAGATTTTGGACAACATGATACACCATCTATTTTCGCAACCGGTTCAGGGAGAAGGTCACTCTACGAAGCCAGATGATCCACTATATGTAGCATCATCTACTTCATTGTATGAAGGTTGTACGTACTCCATTCTTCGTGCGTCCCTCGAGATACTTAACTTGCAAACAATTTATGGATGGAGTAATGTCAATTTGGATGCGTTATTGAAGTAGGTATCAATTCAATTTGGCTTATGAATCATAATATTAATTGTTCTATTTTAAAATCAGACAAAAATATATGTTGGTGGTTTTTTAACTCACTTTTAAAAATATATGTAGGTTATTATCACAAATGCTTCCAAAAGGAAACAAATTGCCAACTAAGAGACAGCAAGCAAGACATTACTTGACATCTCTGGGAGGCCTCGATTATGTTAAGATCCATGCATGTGTCAATGATTGTGTCTTATTTTGTGGGATTCATGAGTTCACATGAGAGTGTCTTGTTTGTGGCGAATCAAGATACGAAGTGGAGATGAAATCAATGGATGTGCCTCGTAAGGTTTTGCGATATTTTTTTATTATTCCACATATCAAAATTATATTCAAGTGTAAGTCTATCGGAAAGCTCATGTCATGGCATGCTAGTCATCGTTCAAGTGATGGAAAATGGAGGATCCCTGCAGACACACCGGCATGGCAACATATAGATAATTTGTGGCCCGTTTTCAAAGAAGAGCCAAGAAATTTGAGATTTGGTTTAGGTATGGATGGAATCAATCCATTTGGCATCAAAAGCACATCATACACTGTATGGCAAGTGGTATTGGTGAACTATAATATTCCTCCATCCATGGCAATTAAAAAGGGACATGTAATGTTATCCCTTTTGATTCCTGGAAAGCACAAGGTAAAAAATATGGACATTTACTTAGATCCTTTAATTGAAGAGTTAGAAATGTTATGGGAAGGTATTGAGGTACAAGATACAAGTGTATCTGCATCCTCTAGAGATTTCACATTGAAGGCCATGTTGTTGTGGACCATGCACGACTTTCCATGATACAGAGAGTGTTCAGCTACATATATATAACTCTATATTTAAAATTCAAGACTTGAATCAATTGTATTTTATTTATTCACTTGTTTTTTCAAGTTTAACCATGTCAGGATATTATGCATGTCCTATTTGCGGTCCCTCTCTAGTTTCCTCTAGGCCGGCACGTTTAAAGAAGGTTATCTACAACAATCATCATCGATTTCTTCCTATTGACCATCCCAAATATGTTCTCCCTACTAATGGAATGACTCCACAATCTCTAACCACTCGAGATTGGAAGGAGAGATAGATTAATGACGACAGCCACCCTCCACTCGGCGGGTAAGAAATGCAGTTCTCTCGATTGACTTTACAGTATTTAGCATGATGAATTGTTTACATAATATATTATTTGTTTGTTAGGTTCTCTATATTTTTTCGTCTTCCGTACTGGATTGAACTCAAGATCAATCACCTGTTGGACCCCATGCACATATTCAAAAATGTTGTATCTATATTATGGGATCACTTGATAGGGGCTCGTGATTCAGTTAATGTAAGGGAGGATTTACGTAACATTGGTCGCATGAGACGAGCCTGGCCACGCATTGGACCCAGAGGAAAGATTGAGCTACCCCATGCACCTTGGATGTTATCAAAGAACGAGGAAAAAATAGTGAATGAACAAATATATAGCTTTCGAACACCCACAGGATGTATGAGATTTCTCAAGGGAGCCTTCATAAAGAAAAAGAAAAGAGGTGTGGAGCAAATATTTGGTTTAAAGTCCCATGATTGGCACAAAATGATTCAAGTAAGGGTATCTCTAACCATGAATATAGTAATTAGTGGATTAATTATGTCTAGACTTTGGGGTATGATGACTTTTTTCTCAACTAATCATTTGATCTATGAATATTGTTTACATTCAGCTCGTACTTCCTACTAGCATATCCCATTGTGTATCCAAAGATGTACGTGAAATCATTTACAAGATGGGAGAGCTTGTGAGGTGTGTATACATTGTATTTTTTCATTATATATATTTGAATTTCTACACAAAAATAAACAATTCTCAAATACATATTGACAAATAGGTGAGATCGAAGGAAATTGATCCAAACACATTGCAAGATGCTTGAGTATTATCTGTTGAGGTGGTTTGTTTGGTGTAGGAAATTTTTCCTCAATCCATTTTGACTACTCAATTACATTTACTCATACATTTGATTGATGAGATCGCACTTTGTGGGGCAGTTCATGTAAGATGGATGTTTTTTCTTGAGCGCTTGATGAAAACCTTGAAAGATTTTGTGAGGAAAAAAGCACGGCTTGAGGGAAGCATGGCTGAGGGTTGGTTAGTGCAATCATCCCTTGTTTATATCTCTGAATATCTTGCTGAAGTGGATCCCTCTCAACCAAGACTATGGAAAGATGATGAAGACTTGAGGATGACCTCTATAGTACCTCAAGAAAAAGGAATGAGTAAAGTGCTAACAACAGAAGAACTTTGTAAGTTAAAAAGTTTTTATGTGCTCAATAGTGATGTAATGAGCAAATGGGTGACACTATATAATGAAGCAAGGGCAAGAAGAAAAAGCGAAAGACAAGAATTTCGCACTAGATATGGACGTAATGTCTCATTTCCAGATCATCTAAATGCGCTCCCATGTCATATTGATATAGATTGGTTACATGAGGAAATGGAGAGAATGGAAAAAGAGGAGGAAATTAATATATCTCAAGAAGAGTGGGAATATGCACGAGGTTGCTTATCAAAGGTGAGACATACTATCAATTAATTGTTTCTATAAGTTTTATTTTATATAAATAATTGACATGTTTGATCTTTTATCTTTTACAACACAATATTAGTGAGTTTGGGAATCTCCTAATTTCCATTTTTTGAATACTAAAAAGGGGGCACCTGGATAACATGCCTATAAGTTTCTTAAAACCGTATTATGTAACCTATCATTGGAAAGCTCTTGAAAAATGGAATCTATTCAGCTACATAGTGCTCGATTTGGAGTTATAGTGTTCAAGTTATGACAAATCCAAAGATTTGACCACATGTCCCAAAATTATGGAAAATTCCCATATTCCCCTATATGGTTATTTACTACTAGTGCACATTATTCAATGCACTTTGGTGTGAGGGTAAACATCTTCGAACTCAACGTATAGATGAAAAGAGAAATACCCAAGATTGTGATGTCTTTGCTCACTTCGAGGATGCCAATGGTACCATGGAAGGTTATTGTGGCTTGATCCAAGATATTCTGAAGCTTGACTTCAGACGATTCTTTATATATGTACTGGATGTGAAGTGGTTTAAAGAAGTGGTAAAAAATGGTGAGCATTGCACAATCAGATGTCATCCAAGTGGTTTTGTAATCGTTGACTCTACAAAATTTCACCAAAACAAGAATGACACATTAGTACTACCTCAACAATGCAAGCAGGTATATATGCAAAGGCTAATTTTTTTATATGTATACATGTGATACATATATACAATATAATAAGTACTTAAGTTTCTTGCTTTTGTTTTTCAAATACAGGTTGTGTATCATCCAATGGTAAACAATAACCGATGGTGGTATGTCATCCCTATATCTAATCGTTCAAAACCAATATATGGTAATATTACTGACATGGAGATAGCAGATGACAATCCAACAATTAATGATGATATGCGTGATGACACCATAATGGATGATATGCATGATATAGTACAAGATGAACCTTGCGAGGATGTTCAAGGAAACACAGAAGAAGACAATAATGTGATTGTCGATGATATTGATGAAGTTATTGAGCAATATAGCAACACATCTGATAGTGGGATAGACTTATTTGTTTCGTTACCTCTTGGTAACATAGACCTAGAAGTAGATAGTTTAGCAAGGGCTGATCTCATTGAAGATGAGATGGATCATTCACTGTAACATACTTAATTTGCTTAATGATTCAATGTGTATTCCTAATTCTATGGTTTTTATCATGCGCACACGTGCATACTCAAGAATCAATAGTCAACTTTAAAGCTAAATTGAATTTTCCATAATAAAAAGGAAGTATTTTTTATCATCTTCAAGTAGAGAAATTACGAGATACATATTGCAATGCTTGCTACTAATTGTAAGGTTTCTATCGCTTGCCGCTAATTACTTATATCAAGCTTGTCAACTGGAGGAACTACCATTCATTAGAGAGCAATGAAAAAGTAATTATTAACTCTATTTTTTTAATTCAATGATTCAATGTGTATTCTTAACTCTATGGTTTTTATCATGCGCACACGTGCATGCTCAAGAATCAATTTCAGGTGGTTAAAAAATTATTAACTTTGGTTTTTTAATTATGTGAATTGCAATTTTAGGTGGTTAAATAATTGTGCGTCTGTTGGCGCATCTATATTGGCATCTATTTGCACGGATATATAGACGCAAAATTCGCGTCTATTTACACGCACGTTTACACGCACTTATAGACGCAATGATAGACACGCCCGACTTTGCGCGTCTATGCCTCATTTCTGTTGTAGTGAAAACTTACAAAGTCCTCCAAATATGTCATGTGGCCGCCACTTCCAAGATGATAGACCACTTTGGCCTCGAGTCTTGCCCTCGTGGCCTCGCACTGCTGACTCCAACGTCCTGGAGAATCTGTAGCCTCCTCCCTCAGTCGGCGCCAGTCGTCTATATCTAACCACTCGGGCTTTGCAACCCCACTCTTGATTGCCTTGCGTGCGTCAGATCGTCTATGTGACATGTATGCATGTATGAAATCCATCATCTAGCCCATAGAGAATCTATCTATTGCGACTGGCACCGGAAACTTCTCGTGCAAGGATGCTACTATGTAGTCCTTGCTCCCCTTCGGTATGTTCTTCCAATGATCCAAGACGCTGTGCCGAAAAACTTGTTGGCACAACTCTCTCATGCGAGCCATCACCCTCCTCCCCTCATCATTCATGATAATGGCTCCTGACCTACTATCGACTAGATATCCATAACCCCTGGAGTCTGCCTAAGATGGGTCCTCTCCCATCTACGTCCATGCTCCTGGGCATATCTAGGAGACCCCTATGCATCCAGTGTATCGACGGGGGTAATATCTCTCAGAGTGGCATCCATAGGGGTGCCACCTGCTGCTGACGGTTGTGCAAAAGCCGGAGTAACTAGAGTACACATCCCCATCGGTGTGACAAATCCTAGAGGTGACACAGCTCAAGCTGAATGACGAGACAGAGACACTGCGTCCGTGTCTCCACAATATCCACCTGAGCCTAAGGCACACTCCCTGGAAGGGCCACGAGAGCGAGGAGTCGCACTTGTATCCCGTGTTGATCGTGGGCTCACTACCTCTGTATCTCTGCAACATCCCCCTAATCTTGATGCACTCCCTCCCTCTGGCCCAAGTCGTGAGCGTCAAGCTCATCTACTGGAAGCCGAAGCATCCGATCGTGCTGAAGCAGATCTAGCAAAGCGCCTTGACGAAGACCTAGACAGCTCCTGGTCTTCCATCTCTCTGAATCTGGCGATCTGGTCTGGCAACATGCATGCGAAGATGTCTTGTAACTCCTCATCGCTCATCTCTCGACTCATCCTAAAAATTTCACCTGCACATACAGAAAAAGATATTAGAATAATCAATTTAAATCATACAAAACATAGTAATATAAATCATTTAAAAAAAAAACTCACTTAAAATACATATCTTATGTACCCTTATAAGCGATTGGTCAATGAATTGAGTAAGTGAATGCTCCAAGTATGAAGTATCCTATGGTCCCATGTTAATCTCCTGACACAACTCTGCATACACTGGAAGGTCAATAGACATGTCACCACAAAAGAATGAGTCCGCCTCGTTCTCAAAGAATTCTTGGACTCCTGTATTTCCATCATTGTTAGCCGATGCTGGCTCCCCTTCATCCTTTGCAATATCGACCCCTCTATTTGCATATTAGCTTCATCTATGCTCGGAACATCGCTTTGATCATCTACTCTCGCACTTCGGGGAGTTGAAGGTATAACATATCACCATCGAGGTTGTCAGGGGTTTGGATAGAAAATTACATGTTCACAAATACGTACAAGAGAGTTTAAACCATTGTGACATAAACCATGTCGTAATACAATTAGCAAGCAAATGAGTCCATGCACCTGTTCACAATGGGCCAGCAAAACAAAGGTATCACGCGAATCCGTCCATTTTTTTCAGAATCTATTTTGAGAAGTCCAAATGGACCTCATTGAACGGTTGCTCCAACTCCTCCAAGTACCACTTTGAACCACTGCACATCAAATAGTATCATGGAGAAGCTATGGTAATCCACCGTAACAATACTTTGCAAGTTCTCAAAATACTCCATCTCATCCACAACCGTGTTTGGATCCGTTGCTCGTCGCCGGCTCTCTTGCTCGAACCTTGCCATGACACCACAGTCTATTGTGGAGCGCATTTTGTCAATACGCTCCATACAAGAATGCCATCCGCGCGACCACGTTGCACTATATATTTTGTATTGTACATTGAAACACTGAAATTAGATGTCTTATATAAAATTTTGATACAACAGATTCTAAACCCCTCATCACCTTTGGATTACATCCCCTCGAGAATTCCCACTCCTCCATTGAGACCTCTGTCCCTTCGCGAGTTGCTGCGGTCAAAGCTCCATGCAACCATCGAGTTGACATAAACCCAGCATCTCTTCCATGCCTTCGGAATATCGAATCGGTCGATGACGCATACTACGTTGAAATTTAGCTTGTGCTTCCTCTCGATCTTGCCTAGCGATCTGGTACTTGGCGAGTCACGTCTCCATAGAGGCATGGTGCAACATACAAAAGCGATTCACCTTCTCTTCCATTGAGACATCCATTCTTTTTTTTACCCCATTTCCAACCACCACATCTCCTGTCAGTCTATCATCATCCTTCAACGACCATAGCATTTCATTGTCTGGTTCCACCGTTGGTAGCCATTGTGAAATATGCACTAGCGCCTCAAACACCAACCAACCTTCGGCCATGCTACCTTCCGGTCGAGCTCGTTGTCGCACAAAGCCTTTCACGGTTTTCATGAAGCACTGCAAGAAGAACATTCATTGCATATGGACAGGTCCAGCAATCTCCACTTCATCCACAAGATGCACAAGAAGGTGGATTCGTATCGTGAGCATGCTAGTGGGCAGGTATTTCTCAAAGAGACAGACCGTCTCCACTTCTCCCCGCCTCGCGGATTCAATAGAGGACATCTTAATCTCCTTCTGTGAAATCCATTGCACCAAAGTCGACAACCTGTAAATGGCCCCGTGTATTTTTGGAGTAAGACATCCTGCGATCGCGATCGGTAGTACAAACTGCCACAAATACAAAAGCATTATGAATAATGGCTACATTCCAAATAGCAAAATGCCCACGCTAATTACAATCCATTCGTAGTACAAACCTGACATATCTTATGCCAGTCATGGGATTTTAGCCCTGATAATTGGTCGTCTTTAGAAAATGCGGACCTGAGAGAACGCATCATACCCATCGGAGTGTGGATAGACTTGATTACTTGCTTCACAATGCGCTCTTCTTTAGTGGACAAAACCCAAGGAGTGTGAGGAAGCTGCACGCGACCTTCAGCACTCGACTGCGGCCAAAGCACCTCCATCTTACCTACCTCCTTCAAATCCATTCATGCCCCTATAGTGTCTCTCTTTCCTATGATGTGGTCCCATAATAAGTTGCCCACATTCTTGAAAATATGCATGAGATCCAATAAGTGGTTGACCTATAAGTGGGTCCAATATGGCAAGTCGTAGAAAACTGAGAACCGCCACATTTCATTTGGATGTGACTCCACATGGACCATTTTCAGCTCGTACCAGCTTGCGGTGTTCATACGTGTTGGAGGTCATCCAAGGAAACCTTCCTTGAGTTCATGATCCTCTCCATCTCCCTCTCTCATTTCCTATATGGGGGCCATACCTTGCCGATTATGTATGGACATTGATGGAGAGACCTTAGGTGATCATGATATCTAGATTGATTCACAGCAAGGCCTCAGTCCCACATGACATTGTACGAGCAGAGCTTGCCACACCACCCATGCTAGTCGAGGCATTATTTCAGACAGTCTGCTTCCTACACAGATTTCAGGATATGGACAGAGATCACATTGCATACAGAGCATATATGGCATCTCAGGAGATGGCTCGAGCGGGGGATACCACATCATGGTATGCACAGACTAGAGCTTGGTTTGACAGACATGGGCTGGACATTGATAGACTCCCACCTCTTCTATATGATACTCAGGCTCCCACTTACACCCTCTCTCTCTCTGAGAGGAACAGAGTCATTAGACACAGGAGATATGGGATATTTATATACAGAGGATATGGGTTAGCCCTGCACAGCCACTGCCATCGAAGATGGCACATTATTATACACTGTTCTTGAGCATATCAGAGCAGGGAATCATAGAGATTCCGAGATATATGGGGATCTATATGCCACATCGATTGAGAGTTCTTATTGGACAGCTCAGGGTAGCATCACATCAGCTTATGATTGAGAGTGGCAGAGCTAGTGGCATCCCATGGGAGGAGAGGATATGCCCCCTTTGCAGATCAGAGGTGGAGAGTAAGGAGAATTTTGTTCTCAGATGCCCGCCATACTGAGAATTGAGATCTAGATACACATTGAGCGGCTCACTTCAGGGATGTATGACTGATATGGATCAGAGATCATTTGGCCGTTTTCTGGGAGAGGCATGGCACATTAGAGAGCAGAGCACACAGCAGGTCCCAGTCAGGGAGGGGCCCACCCAGAGGACTATTACACAGTTCTTTCAGACAGACAGAGTGAGAGCTACTGTACCAGCCTCCAGCTAGACCTCCGGGCTCACACTACAGCAGGCTGAGGACAAGCGTACCCGACGCCGCACGAGGATCCGTGGGTTTCGAACCCCACAGCCACACCGACAGGAGATCCGGAGGATTCTTGATCTACATCGACAACAGACTGAGATCCGATGACACTCGACACATTGGATCTCAGATCTCCAATTTGCTCTTTCTCCACCGTGGATGTACCACATCCTGCATCCAGGAGGGATCACCCGCTATTAGCGACTTCAACGACTGCTACTACATCCCAGGATAGTATATCTCCCTGCATCTGTTACATATACACATCGCACCACTTTATCACAGCCGACAGTTGTTCCCCTATCACAGCCGACATTTGTTCCCCTTTTGTAGCCATTATTTGGAGTACCAGAGCTACATACGCACATACACATACACGACACTTATCACACTCACAATACCGTATTTTCAATTTTTAGCTTTTCATTCAGCACTTTTATTTTGGATAGCTGGACCTTATCAGTTGTATCACAGTTTATCTCATAGGCTAGTTTTGGTCTTTAGAAGACGTTAATATAACTTTCTTTCTTTCTTTCTTTCTCATTCCTCTCCCTCCCTTGCCTTCTCTCAATTAATTTTCTCTCTCCTCTCCCTCTCTCCTCTCCCTCTCTCATTTCCTTTTCTCTCTCCTCTCCCTCTCATTTCTCTCCCTCCCTCTCTCTTGTTCTCTCTCCTCTCTCTCTCATTTCTCTCCCTCCCTTGCCCTTTCTCATTCTTTTTTCTCTCTCCTCTCTTGCTCACCTATACCCTCTTTTGCTCTATTTGCCTATTATGTTTAACATCTTATCTCTTTTTCTCTCTCCTCTCATTCTCTCTCTTTTTTCTCTCTCCTCTCCCTCTCTCATTTCCTCTCCCTCCCTCTCCCTCTCTCATTTCCCTATTATGCTTTCGTCTCTCCCCCCTCTCCCTCTCATTCTCTCATTCTCTCTCCCTCTCATTTTCTCTCTCTTCCTCCCCCTGCCTCTCTCATTTCCTCTTCCCCTCCCTCTCCCTCTCTTTAATTTCCCTCTCTTTCTCCCTCTCCCCCTCCCTCATTTCTTCTCCCTCTCTCATTATATACAAATTATACAAAAAATAAATAAATAAGAGAGAATACACTCTCCCTCTCCCATTCCCTCTCTCTCTTCCTCTCTTTCTCTCTCTCATTTCCTCCCCCATTTCCTCCCTCTCCCTCTCTTTAATTTCACTCTCTTTCACCCTCTCCCTCTCCCTCATTTCTTCTCCCTCTAACATTGTATACAAATTTTAAAAAAATTAAATAAATAAGAGAGAGAATACACTCTCCCTCTGTCTCGTTCTCTCATTTCATCCCCCTCCCTCTTCCATTTCCTCCCTCTCACTCTCCCTCCCTTCCCCTTTCCCTCCCTCCCCCATTTCCTCCCTCTCCCTCTCTTTCTCTCTCATTTGCTCTCCCTCTCTCAATATATATACATAAATTATAAAAGCAAAAGGGAGAGGGAGAGAGAGAATGCACTCTCCCTCCCTCTCCCTCTCTCATTTCCTCCCCATCCCTCTTCCTCTCCCTCTCCCTCTCTTTCTCTTTCTCTCCCTCTCTTGTTTCTTCCCCCCTCCCTCTCCCTCTCTCATTTCCACCCTCTCCCTCTCCCTCTCCCTCTCTTTCTCTTTTTCTCCCTCTCTCATTTCCTCCCCCTCCCTCTCCCTCTCTTTCTCTTTCTCTTTCTCTTTCTCTTTCTCTCCCTCTCCCTCTCTCTTTTTCTTTCTCTCCCTTCCTCTCCCTCTCCCTCTCTTTCTCTCTCATTTTCTCTCCTAAACAAGCAAAAGAAGGAGAGAATGGACTCACCGATGAGATATGGCGAGGGTTTGGTGGCTCCTCTTTGCGATGAAGGCTCCTTCTCTCCTTCGCGAATGACGGCGGTGGCGGCAAGCCTTCTTCCTCTCCCTCTCTCACGACGGTCGCTCTCTCTCTCTCGCTCTCCCTCTCAAAACGATCGACAAAAATGCATGAAATGAACCCGCGCTCGGTTTCGGTGTGTTTTTTTCCCTGTGGGGCGTCGCTATTTGCGTCGCAAATGCAATGCGAATAGTGACGCAAATAGTGACGCCGCTACCTGCGTCGCTACCCGCTGTCGCTATAGGTTTAAATCCTTGTAGTGATCCTTGTTTGTGTGTTATAATATAGCATGACAAACTCTTGCTTTGGCTTTTGATTATCGGAGATACAAATTTAAACTAGGCATATGGATTCCCTTGGATTTAGATATAGATTGTGCCCCTTCATTCTTAAGGTGCAAGCTATAGAAAAGGAGGTAAATATCACTTCTAATTGGAATCTTAAAGATGTAAACGATACCTTGGAGATGCTAGATTATATAACCCCAGAGTATAAGTTCAAAGTAAACGGTAAATAGTTGGAAAAAGAGCTGAACACTCTTTCTCTTGTATGAGTTATTTTCCTCCCACAATTGTAAGCTTCGAGCCATAAATAGGAAAACATTGATGACATTACATTTGACAAAAAGCTTTTTATTGAATGAAGAGTTACAAAATTGAAGTGTAGATAAACAAGGATCTTGCCATTTGCATCTATTTATCTTCTTTCAGCTCTGTAACTTCTTCATCACTTTCTGAAAAGATATCTAATTTCCTTGTAGTTTCTTTTTTCTTTGGTTGGTTGAGGAATTTGACTTGGATAAGGGGAGTCTTCTCTTCAGGGGGCTGATGAGGAGATGGATGAGAAAGTGTTGACATTTCTATCTTTTTGGAGCTTACCTTACTTGTCTTTCCAGATGGCTTGCCTTTTGCCTTACTCTTACTCTTAGTTAAGAATTTAAGTGGAGGAGAGTCGTGGTCGACTGGCGTGATTGCCCTATCCAAAATTAACTCAATACATCTCTCTCTTATCCACCATGTATATGAATCGGTGTAATCTTGGCACTGCAAGGAAAGTTGTAATAAGTTGTTAGGGCAGTGATAGTTTGTACTTGTAGGGAGTAAAAACAAAGTAATGGAATGATTAAAAAATTTGATGATAATGCAGTAGATGTGAAAGATACTTACATTAACCCCATCTATCTTGAGAATCTTTGAATTTATTGTCATACAAACATTTGAAATTACTCTCCATTCACAAGAATATGCATCATTTTGCAAGGGCACTTCTTGTAAAAGAAAGCTATATGGTTTTTAAGGATTAGCAAGATCCTCATATGTAGTGCCCAAAAAGGTAACCACCAACCTGCCACTAATGTAAATGGAAACATGTTATAAAAAACGACAATTAAATAAAATAAGCAATAAACCAAAAAGTGAGGATTTGTATTCAACACACATTTTTGCTTGACCATGGATACCACTAAGAGAGTTCATAAGGATAATTTCTCTAGTGAGAATATCAATATATATTAAGCTCCAATGTCTTTTACAAAGTAAAATGTTAGTAAGAAATGCATACTATAAAGAAGTATACATTAAGCCATTTGGAAAATTGCATACCTGTTGACATAATGAAAAAAATATGGTAGTTTGTAATCGAATGGAACATTCTGAAAAATAATTCAATGTTTGAGCAAGATCTTGAAAAATTTCCACTGATAACAGTGGATCAATGATAAATATAGTTTTAGCGATTTCTTGGCTGAGAGAAGCAATCAATTCCCTAAAACCAATATAAAAAACAAAGGAATGTCAATTGCAATGGACAACACTATCATTCCATTAAAATAAAAATTGAGTCAAAAAGCCTTACCTTATGCAACAAAAGACTACTGAATCTGAAAATTGAATATCTTGCTTAACAAACATGGATTTGTCATCAAGGGAAATACTAAGATAGTCTTCTTCTGAAGAAGTGCAAGAGACATTCACAACCATTTTCTTGTATACCTCTCCCATTCTCTTCAGATTGACAGGACCAAGGACAACGATTTTTCCCTTGCAAACTTCATCCTCTGACTCTATAATCTCTTGTGGTCATTCTCGATCGGAGTTCCAGATCTTGATGGGCACTTGGGGGCGGTCTTTCTAGGGTATAAATGTAACACCTCCTCAATCACTAGCTGTTTTGCTCTCCTAGACAATTTTGGAGGAATGTTAAGGATCTCAAATGTTTTTTTATCAGTAGTGGGAAAGGGCCTCAATACCTTATCGAACCTATACTGGATTTGCTTACCATACTTGAGTCTTTCTTCATCAATGTCACTCTATGAGCATGGGCAGCAGCAATGTAAGCATCCTTCATAAAATCCATAACAACGTCTTTAGCAACCTCCTAAAGGTAAAGAATGGTTGTAAGCTGCCATTTTTTTTACGTGCGAACTTCAGTGGACACGTTTGATAATCTATAAGAAATATATTTGACAACTCTGATAAATGTTGTCTTTGGAATTACATGTTCTGTATCTCTTTATGCGTTTCTTATCTCACTAAAACCCTTCTCAACATAATAAAATCTAGACTTTCTCTTTATCTTGGACCTTGAGGGTCTTCTTCTCCATGGGCATAAGAGGGTCCAAGTTGCTCTGTTTGTTGAATGGGGGCTCTAAGGGAGGTTGGAAACTCGGTAGTTCTAGGGGAGGACTCTACATGATGAAGCTTACTCTAGGCAAGAGAAAACATTGTCTTTGCACTAGATTGCTTAGATTCCATGATGGCAGGAGACTGAGGTCGAATTGGGGTAAGTGGGATCTCAGGAAGGAAAGATTGAGGAGCTGATGGCCTTGTCTCTTACTCACTCTCTTTGTTGTCTATATATACCTTCCTTGCAATTTGCTTTGTTCTAGCCATGAACTTGCTGAAAAATAAGACTAGTTATAACATTTTAAAACCATAAGTAAGAAACCTTAAACCCCAAACAAAAATAACAAATACGGCGTGAAAGGAGTAAAACGAGGGTTCAAAATCAAGCTACATGCATCGTATTTGCAGATGATGGATACGACGTGATAAGATAAAAGTTTAGGTTTGATGTTAAGCTCCTCGCACTATATTTGGGGATGACCGATATGACATGTTAGGAGTAAAGCACACATTGGAAATGAAGCACTCACACATTATTTTCTGATGACATAAGAATGACTGATACGCTACGATAGGAGTAAAGCGTGGGTTGGAAATGAGGTACTCGCGCCATATTTGCTAATGACATATGGATGACCGATACGACGCGATAGTAGAAAAGTGCGGGTTTAAAATGAAGCACCTCATACTGTATTTACGGATGACATACGGATGACTGATGTGGTGCAATAGGAGAAAAGAGCGGGTCTAAAATGATACTTCTCACGCTGTATTTGCATATGACATATGAATGACCGATACGGCAGCACGAAAGGAGAAAAGCACAGGTTTGAAATGATACTCCTCACATCGTATTTGCAGATGATATACGAATGACCGATATGGCATAATAGGAGAAAAGTGCAGGTCTGAAATCAAGCTCCTTATGCCATATTTACGGATGACATACGAATGAATGATACACCGCGATAGGAGAAAAGCATGGGTCAGAAATAAAGCTCCTCGCGCTGTATTTGCAGATGACATATGAATGATCGATATGACACGATAGGAGAAAAGTGTGGGTCTGAAATGAAGCTCCTTGCATCGTATTTGCGGATGACGATAAGAGAAAAGCACAGTTAAATAGAAATTAAGCTACTTGCCTAAAATATCCGAGTCAATGTGGGAATGCCTAGGAAGTATCCAATCAAAGGAAAGTTAGCATTGAGGGTTTCTGGATTGTCTCATATCATAGAGGTTTCTCCATCAGAAAGTCTCTTATAATTTCTTCTTCAAAATGGCATGGAGTTATCTCATTATAGAACTGCAAAGGATATTTTCAACCTTGATTGGGATATTGACCATGTATTGCACTCATATATGAAGTTTTTGTTGGAGGAGTTTGCTGAGTTTGAAAGTCTTGCATCTCCGATAGTTGAAAAGGATGCAAAGGAATATTTTCACATACCTATTGGGAGCTCACCTTCAGAGAAGGATTTGTTTTCAAGAAAGTGTACATTTGATTCTCTTGACCAGTTTCGTACCTCAGATTTATTTTTTTCTGCTCATTCTAGGAAATGCAGGCTAATGTCCAAAACAACTACATTCATTGCGTTTACCCTTGTTAAATACCATGTTAAATTTGATGAAGAGCAATTAGAGGGTCCAAAATGTTCTAGCTTCTACCTTTTGGACGAGATAGCAAATGACAAGGATGTAAAGGAATATTTGGACCCTGAGCAAGAAGCATATATTGTTTGCAAAGTAGATGTTGTCCAATTCAAAGCTGAAACTATTATTGAAGAAAACCATACAAATGCAGATCTTGTATGTGACTTTTCTTTTTATACTATTTCTTCACTTCCAACTTTCCCTACCAAGGACAAGGAATACATACTCCTAGCAAATATCCAAAGGCTCTTCAATCTTAGGGAGGATTATTGTTTGGCCATCATTGCACAGCCTTTTGATGCTAGAAATGACATTGTTGATGTTAAAAATGAATCTTAAGAAGAGTTACTTCAACTTAACACCGAAATTACTGATGACAAGTTTATTAAAGTAGGGGATGCCCTTCCTCTTTGTTTAATGCTCAGAAAGAGTATGGGATTACTAAAGAGGAGGTCCATGGCCTTCAAGACCAACTTGGGATTTCCCATTTTGGAAGAGAAGAGTCACAATATGTTAAAGAATTGGAAGATACCACTAAGGCACGATCATCAATTAACATATGAAATCCAACTAAGCTAGAGAATGATGAAAATCAATTGGTACTATTATCTCAAATTCTATAAGATATGCATTAATATTTTTTATCTCAACATCCATTGACATTTATCTTTTTTATAGTTGGAGATTGAAGATTTTGATAACTTCGTAGGATGGGTTAAAGGGACAAGAGTTGGTATTAGTTCACTAGAAGATATTGCACTTGACCATTACTTGGCAAGGATTAATCTACAAGTTTTCTTGTTATTTCATAACATCTTCTCAGTGGAAGCAACATGTCCTATACTATGTATCAAGGCACTTACAAGGCTACTTGGTTTCTGTGGGTTATAGTACAATGCACACAAGGTGATGTTTTTGGAGAATACTGTGGCAATTAGGATTTTCGGTTATGGTCCTGGTTTCTCTGCTTCTAGAGAAGGATAATTTTTGGCCCTCTCATCTTATGCTTTGGCAGCAAACCGAACTAATATAAAATCAATAGTTGTCTACAAGAGAAGAAAATTTCTGCATTATAGAGGAAATACCCCAGAGGGGGAGAATGATGTAAAGGCTCCTGAGAGCTAGCTTTGTACTTTTCTTTCTTGAGAAATACAATGAATTCTCAAAAGTATTCATTCTTTGAATCTATCATCGAAAAACCCAATTGAATACCTCCTCAAGAGCATTGCTTTTTGTAAACAAGATTTGTAATCAAATATTTGAACTCTTCTGGATACGTGTAGGTTTTCATTTGTTGCTTGAGGAGCTTTAGGAAGACATTGATGTGTCTCCAAAGAAATGAAAGTCCTAGTGTCTCCAAATCTCCATCCTTAGAAATGCAAGTCCTGGTGTGGTTGCAACATTCCCCTTTATCCCACACAACTCTCTCCAATGCTCATCTGTTTTCCTATATGGTTACCTAAAAAATGTCTAGCTTTTGAGCCTCCCATTGAGACATCAGCCAAGACATGTCTTGTTTTCCCTGACAGTGTTGGATCTTTTCTTAAGTGAACTTGATCTCCATGAAAATCCATTTTGGAGAGTAATACCTCACATTCGTCAATACACTCATCCGATAAAGACAAAGGCTTAATTGAGTATGCATAGTCAAGATGCAACCTGAGAATTTTATACATAATTCTAATCTCTACATGCAAAGTACTTATATGAACATTTGTAAGAGGAATTGAAAGAATGGGATCCCATATATCTTCCTAGACCCAACACTTGCCCCATTACATATTCCAAGCATACATTTGATAGTTTTCAAGTCAGCGCTCATGTGCCATTCCACATTAAAATTACCAACCCCATCAACAACTAACATTACTCCTTCTTTTTGAGACTTAATAATATTTGGAATACTTGTATGGGTAAACAACCATTTCAGTGTTTTATGATTCTCAATTGGCACATGAGCTGCATCAACCAACCAAATCTCCATCTCACTCTAGAACTTATGCACTGGTGCTTGACCCCCACCAGTGCTATATTCCTATACCTTGTTCATGATACAAATGCTAACTCTTTCCATCTTTTGTCCTTTTTGAATCTCTATTTCATCTAACTTCAAGGAAAACTTCAAAACACTGTGTCATTCCTCTAACATGAGTCTATAGATTTGAACCATTGCAATTTGCACTCTTCTTAGATCAACCCATATATTGTTGAATACATTGTATTCAAAACAAGCTTTTATTTTTGTCTTTTCATATGGCATAGATGTCAAGATTGTGGGAGAGAAGGAAGGAGTCTCACTTGAAGCTTTCTTGCTTGCACAATGGGGGAATACACACAAGGGTGGAGGCTGAAAACAGTTTTTCTCTTCTTAGTTGTGTAAGCCAAAAGAACTCAAGTACAAAGAAATAGAAGAACCCTATATATGGGTCTCAAACCAAACTCAACTAACTAAGGTGGCATACTAACTTAGCCACGAACTAGAGTAGATAAGGATAGCTGTCATGTAGCTATTATTCATGGGCGGTGTACCAACCGCATCTACAACTGATAAGTCAGTGACATAAATGCACAACGGTCACCCTAGCATATCACGAGTGGAGCTCGATATCTCAACACTCCCCCTCGAGCTCAATCCCAATTCCTGCATACCAAGCAGGTCTCTGAACTTGCGCAGCTTCTCTGCGCCCAATGCCTTCGTGAATATGTCAGCTACCTGATCCTCTGTGCTGACATAAACTAGATCAATAAGACCTAGTAAAACCCTCTCCCGCACATAGTGATAATGCACCTCAATGTGCTTTGTTCTAGCATGATAGACTAGGTTATTTGCCAAGTGTATATTGCTCATGTTGTCACAATAAATGACAACTGGCCCATCTGTAGGCTGATGCATATCATAAAGTAGCTTATGCAACCAAGCTACCTCACATGCAGCCATTGTTGCACCCCTGTACTCGGCCTCTGTGCTCGACAAGGCAACTGTAGGCTGTTTCTTGCTGCTCCAAGTGACTGCAGCACTCCCAAAAGAGAACACATATCCACTGATAGATCGTCTATCAGAAATACTACCAGCCCAATCAGTATCAGTGTATCCATGCAACTGTATCTGAACCCCAGTCTCATAAAATAGTCCATACTGCAATATGGACTTCACATACCTGAGTATGCGTCTAGTCGCATCCAAATGTGGTTTCCTTGGAGCCTGCATAAACTGACTTACCAATCCAACAGCATAGCTCAAATCTGGCCTGGTAATAGTCATATAAATCAAACTTCCTACTATGCATCTGTACATAGTAGGGTCTTCTAGAAGCTCACCTGCATCTGTGCTCAGCTTCACATTCTGCTCCAAAGGAACTGAAATAGGCTTACAGCCTATCATCCCATATTTGGACAGCATGTCCAATCCATACTGCCTCTGCAAGAGCTGTATCCCACTTGGTGATCTAATCACCTCAATGTCCAAGAAATAACGGAGCTCTCCCAAATCCTTCATCTCAAACTTCTGCTTCAATAGCATTTTCACATGAAGGATATCTTCATCACTATCACCTGTCATAATCAAATCATCAACATAAATGACAAGTAGCATAATACCTTTCTCTGTTTTTCTCATATAAAGTGAGAAATCTGCCTTGGAAATCTGAAAGCCAATAGTGACAAGATACTGTCCTATCTTGTCAGACCATGCTCTAGGTGCTTGCTTCAAGCCATACAAGGCTTTCTTCAACCTGCAAACAAACTCAGGATGAACAGCATGCACATAACCTGGTGGCTGCTCCATATAGACCTCTTCTTGCAAATCACCATGCAAGAAGGCATTCTTTACATCCATCTGATGTAAAGACCATCCCTTTGATGCAGCCATAGCAATGACTGCTCTTACGGTTGCCATCCTTGCAACCCGACTGAATGTTTCTTCATAGTCAATGCCATATGTTTGTGCATACCCCTTGACTACTAATCTTGCCTTGTATCTGTTCACAGAACCATCTGCATTGTGCTTCACCTTATAAACCCACTTACAGCCAATTGCATTCTTACCTTTAGGCAAAGGTACCAATTCCCATGTAGCATTTGCTTCCAAGGCATCCATTTCTTCATCCATGGCTTTCTCCCATTTTTCTTTTCCCATGGCTTGCTCAAAAGAAGTGGGTTCTGGTTCCTGTATCACTTTGACCATATATGCATAGTGAATGGCTGTAAATCCATCATATTTCAGCCTATCCACAGGATACCTAACTCTCGTAGACCTGCGTGAAATAGGTTCACTCCCAGGTGCTCTCAAAACATCCCTGGTCTTGCTTACTCCAGGTGTAACAATAGAAGGAATACCCAACTCATCATCAATGCTCTGTTCTGAGCCACTGGATTCACCATCCACATAAGAGTGACCTGCATTCATATCAAACATGGGCTGATCAACCTTCTCTTTTCCTTTTCGTGATACCTGCATACCACTATCTGCATTGCTTTGAGAAGATTCTCCTGATCTCAATCTGCCTGTCCATGGCGAAGAATGTGAACCACTGCTAGAGGACGCTCCAGGTCCACTAATATTTTATGACTGCTGTTGTGAATTCTGTGCAGCATTACCATTTTGTGCATCTACATCATCAATGACATTTACTGGTTTATACCAGCTACTCATCTCATCAAAAACAACATCTCCACTCACTGTAAACTTACGAGTAGAAGGATTATAGTATCTATACCCTTTTTGCTGCAGAGAGTAACCAATAAAGATACACTTCTCAGCTTTTGGATCCAACTTGGATCTCAACTCATCTGGCACATGTACATAGGCAATGTAACCAAAAATTTTCAAATGAGAAATATCTAGTTTCCTACCAGTATACCTCTCCTCTGGAGTCATCCCATGTATTGCTGCAATGGGAGTCATGTTCATTATATAGACTGCCGTAGCAACTGCTTCAGCCCAGTAAAAATCTGGCAAGTATTTTTCGTTGAGCATGGCATGAGATACCTCTCCAATATGCTTGTTTTTCCTTTCTGCAACTCCATTTTGTTGTGGGGTATGACTGCATGAATATTGCTGCTTTATGCCATGCTCTTGCAGGAACCTTGCAAACTCATTTGAGAGGTACTCTTCCCCTCCATCTAACCTTAGGCATTTTATTTGCAGGCATGTTTCTTTTTCAACCATAACTTTAAGAGTTTTGAAATGCCCAAAAACTTCACTTTTCTTTTTCATAAAATACACCCAAACTTTTCTACTATAGTCATCAATAAAACTGACAAAATAATGACAACCTCCAAGAGATGTAGCTTTAGTAGTCCACACATCAGAGTGGATTAATTCCAATGGCTTCTTACTCTCTTGAACATGTCTAGGAAATGGTTTCCTTGCCTGTTTTCCAAACTAGCAAGCTTCACATACCTTATACATTTCTGCAACCTTGAAATTTGGCAATCCTGCAACAATATTTTGGGCTTGCATTGATTTAAGTCGCTGTACATTAACATGACCAATGCGTTTATGCCAGATATCAATATCTGCAACTACACCGGTCCCATGTGCAAACATTGTTGCACTCAATTCAGGCATGTCTGCATCCAACGTAAACATTCTGCCCTTCTTCTTTCCTTTTGCTATCAAGCGACCTTTATTTTTCATATCCTCAACAAAGCATCCATGAGGATTAAATCTGACCTGCAAGCCCTGCTCAACCATTTGACCAATAGAAACCAGATTCTTGGTGATATTCGGGACATGAAATACATCTGACAGGTATTTCTTTTTCCCATCCTGCATAGACAAAGGAATTTTTCCAATCTACATAATAGGATGTGCAGTATCATCACCAATCTCCACAAATCCTGGTTTTTCCATTTTCCTTGCATCCTCCATCCATTCTGCATGACCTATCATGTGGTTTGATGCACCCGAGTCAACATACCACACTTCGTTGCTTTCTTCTGCACTTGTCACAGAATTGTTCATGTGTTGCACCATAAACAAATGTTCATTTCTGTCATCACCCTGTCTACTAGAAGATGCATAATTTTCTTGTTGCAGTTTTCCATTCATAATGTCATTCTGCTTTTTATAGCAGTCTTTAGCCATATGACCCATTTTACCACAATAGTAGCATTCAACATTACTGTTTGCATTTTGGCATGTTTGCCATCCACCACAACCTCTTTGGCTCCCCCTGCCTCTAGAGTTACCACGTCCTCCTCCATAGGACTGGTTTTCTTGAGTTTGCTGCATATTCTGATTTCTACCACGGCCTCCAAATCGGCCTCCTCTACCTCTGCCTCTACCTCTTCTAGCATTTGAGTAGAAGACAGCTTCTTTTGAAGTTCCTCCTGAAGAAGATGCACCACCATTTCTCTGCTCCTCAGAAATTAGAAGAGCAATCAACTCCTCAAAATCAGGAAATCTTTCATGAACTGAAATGGATGTCCGAAACTGTGCATAATCCTTTCCTAGACCATTCAAGGTCACAGAAACTAAATCATCATCTTCCACTGGCGACCCAATGGAAGTAAGTGCATCTGCGATCTTCTTCACCTTCATGTGATAGTCATTGATGCTCATATTTTCTATTTGCACATTGTGCAACTCTTGCTTGAGCTGCATTTTCCTCGCTTGCGTATTTGTGCTATACATTTTTGACAGAGTATCCCATGCCTCCTTTGGCGTACTTGCATCCTGAATATGCACAATCATAGAGTCTGAAATGCTGATAGATAGCCAGTACATAACTTTCCTGGCTCTCTCATGCCATGCTTTAAATGCCTGCATTTGCTGTTGATTGGGAACATCAAGAAGAACTGGTTCTTCTTCATTTCTTGCAACAAATTCCCAATATCCTTTTCCCATAAGGAAATTCGTCATTCTAAACTTCCATGCTTGGAAGTTGTTCTTGTCAAGCTTTTCAGTGACAATCTGTGAAAGAGAATCAGATGCCATTACAGAACACTGCAAAAAATTCTGTCACTGCAAAGAACACAACTTCAGCCTCACAAGGGCAAATCTGCAAAACTGATGAAAGTGATATTTGACCACACTGTCACTTCCTAGTGACGATTTTGCATCAAGAGGCAACAGGGATGATTCTGTAACTCCCAATGTCTCTGCGCACAGGCATACGATGCAATTTCTATAGTAACTTTTCACTGACCTGTAGAACAGTGGCTACATAGCATAAAACTGGGGCTTTTCCTGAGTGCGTGCAGAAAACTTCCGCCTCCAAAATAGGCCCCGAAATGGCCTCAAATAAAAAAAACAGGATATACTGCCCTCTTGCTTCACCGCGAAGGGCGTCTCAACCTGAGACAATGCACTCTTGCAATTTCCGGCTGTGCTACGTGTAGAGATCTGCTCCCAAAACAGAAAATGAAAGCAACACTGCTTCTCTTACCAGAACACCGCGAGCTTGGCTTGCTTTCTTGAGCTCCTTACCAGGAACAAGGCTCTGATACCATGTCAAGATTGTGGGAGAGAAGGAAGGAGTCTCACTTGTAGCTTTCTTGCTTGCACAATGGGGGAATACACACAAGGGTGGAGGCTGAAAACAGTTTTCCTCTTCTTAGTTGTGTAAGCCAAAAGAACTCAAGTACAAAGAAATAAAAGAACCCTATATATGGGTCTCAAACCAAACTCAACTAACTAAGGTGGCATACTAATTGAGCCACGAACTAGAGTAGATAAGGATAGCTGTCATGTAGCTATTATTCATGGGCGGTGTACCAACTGCATCTACAACTGACAAGTCGGTGACATAAATGCACAACAGTCACCCTGGCATATCACGAGTGGAGCTCTATCTCAACAATAGATGTTTCAATATGAATGTATTCCCCAAAAGCTTGTGGAATCTTAGGATTCATGGCAATCCTTGCACTAGATACTCTTAGGGCTCGAGGTAACCCAAATGCAGTTATTCTATTACATTTTAGATTTTTAAACCATAATCTTGAGATAGCCCGCTAACCTTTTCGACTAATGCCCAGAGTATCACATTTCTCTACAATTTCATTTGGTTTTATTGTGTCTTTTAAGTCCTTCACCAATTCTTTGAGAGTTGGGCCTCTCAAATCCATATTCTGAGGTGACCTAAGAATCCTCAAAATATAATTCTTATTCATGGTCTCTTTTTAAAAACTAATTCTCTCCTCACTCTCTCAAATATTAATGCCGGACATGTTAGAGATGTATTTCTTTGCAATATTCAATCTTCTTTTCTTTACTCTCTCACACAAGCTAGTTATACATTTTAATTGTCTCTTTCTCTCTCTTAATCCTATTGGAGTTTTCTTTAAGTGTGCTAGCTTGTCTTGTAATGACTTATTAGCATTTTCCAAAACATCAATCTTATTTGTAAGCTCATAAATGCTTGTCTGTGCAATAAATAATGCTTTTCTCATTTCATTCATCTGAACCATGTATATGTAAGATGTAGAGTACAACCTTTTACAATAGCCAAGCATTCCATTATAACCTTCCCCAACATATCTCACGTAGTCATGAATATTACAAAAATTAGGAGTTTTAGCAAATGAAGGATCCTTGGGATATATATTTCCATCCACCCACAAATCTATATGTTTCTTTCCTTGAGTTCATAATCTGTTGGCCTTCATCTCATTTGTTAGTACTCAACAATCTATACTTCTCCAAGATGAATAAATTGAATCTAGTTGGATGGTAAGTTTGTATTTGCATGTGCTCACATCTGTATTACTTGCTGAGGTGTTGCTAAACATTTTAGCAGATCAACGATCACACTGATAAGAAAGTGAGCACAAAGAAGAGAATGGAGAAAGAACTTGGAGAAAGAGCATGTGAAAAGAAGATGCGGAAGTAGACAAATCATGATATAGATGGACATTTCTTGAAAATACAAAATCTCCCAAGTTCCAAGACAAAAAGCGCCGAAAAGGTGACCCTAACATAAATTAAAGATGAGGAACAATTAATGGCTAAGCTCTTTAATGAATTCAATATTCTCTTATTAATCACATTTGAGCAACCAAATTTGGTATTTTTATTCTTCTAAAATCTCAACTAATTAGCAACTTAATCATTTTCTTACAAGTGCCTTTTTTGAAGTGTTTTTGGCCCTAATAGTGGACCGTATAAGGTGTGTGGCATTCTACAATTTAGATGGTCTAAGATTTGACATATAGTTAAACATCTCCTCTAATATGGGGGAATGCCCTAAGTAAGCCCTCATTCTTGCCATTATCTATTCCTGATTTGAATTCTAAGATGATGTGTTTAATGGCTCCTCGTGTATCGCATGCTCAGCTAGTTTTTGCCTCAAAATGCATGCCACGTGCTCATCGTATTGCATTAGGCTGCACTCAGTTCTCCCTGCTTCCATCTATTTGTGTCAACACAAATTGTTTTACCCCCTGCTTGCGTTGGTGTGCGGGACAAGAGGGCACACTTTTATTTTTAAAAAAATTAAATTAAAACAATAATATTAAAAATAATTTTGAAATTTTCTCCAATTGTCCTGTTTTTCCCCTTCTCTCTCTTTCCACTCTCTTTTTCTCTTCCCCCTCCCTACAGCTCCCACCCTACCTCCCTTCCTCTCCATCCACCCTCTTCTTATCTTCATGCTTCTCCTTCTTCTCCCTCCCCCCTTTTTCCTTTTCCCCTTTCCCTCTCCTTCCTCCTCTTCCTCCTCCTCCCTCCCCTTCCTTCTCCTTTCCCACTCCTCCTCCCTTCCTCCTTCGTCCACCGCGAGCCTTGTCACTAATGCTACCCAACCTTTCATCATTATATGTGCTCTCGCCACCCACGTTGTTGCTACTTGCCCACCGTTGCCACTGACGCTGGCTCCATCAGCCTAGTCCGCCGACTTCGCCAGCCTATCACACCATCACCTGCTAGTTGCCGCCTCTGCCAACCTCGCGCATGATGCCCAATCGAACGCTGCCAGCTCTCACTACTGCCCGCGTGCCTTCTCCTCCTTCGCCACCCCTCCCTTACCCCCCTTGCCGGTGCCCAAAAAGCCACCCTGCCTCTAGAACCACTCGGCCCACTACTCCCTTGCCCCCAGCCCACAACCCTACTTGCCCTACCCACCTGCCCAACCACCAACCCACCCCTCTCCCCTTGTTTACACACTATTCAAACCCCTTTCCCTCAACCCCCCCAACACACAACCATGCACACATCCTCCCTCGTACCCCCTTCCATCACCTATTAGTGAAACCCCCCTGCAAGCCTCGTATCATGCACAAGGTGTACCAGTTCCACACAACCCTCTATATGTTGATTATTTTTTGTACTATTCTTTCGTGCAAGCGTGTGCTTATTTGATCGTGTTTTTGTGTACCTGTGTTGTTGAAAGCCCCAGACGTGTAAGGATGCATGTTCCATTTCACTTGTGCCGCCGTGGAGTTCCATCCATACGTAGTCGCCCTCGCGAATCATGTTGTCCCAATCCTGATTATTTTAATCCCCACACTTACAAAATGGAAAATATCATTAAATAATTGAAAAAATCTTGTAAATTTCGTAAAAATACAATAGAATCCAAAAAAAGAGAAATTTTATGAAAAAATCTAAAAATTTCCAAAAAAAACATGAATATGAAGAGTCACAAATATAAAACGAATTTAAAAACAAATTGAAATCTATTTCTTTGATTTAAAAACAACTTACAAAATGAGAAAATGATTAGAAAATTTTTGAAATTTAAAAAAATATATGTTTAAATCCATAAAAATTCTTTTTCACATTCCCAATGTTTGTGTAGGTGTCTCATTACTCAAATTTTTGTTTTCAAAACAAAAAATTAGAAAAACAAACAATAAGCCCAATGGAGAACAAATAATCAAACAGACCAATCAAAATGTTTCAAACCCCATTCACATCAAATATGATATGGCATGTATATACCAATTTTTTAACACACCCCAATATAGAATTTCCAAAATTCTAAGGATTCAAATACTACACAAAATAAAAATGAAAACTATGAAAATAAAAACACAGACAAAAAAGAAGAGAAAAAATGAAAAAAAAAACACATGATCATCCAAGTGACAAACACTTCCTTATCTTCCTTCTTTTTATTTCTTTTACCATGGTATTAATATTGGTTTTTTTCTGCCTTATAGGAGGCCAATTGTCACCTAGTCGAAGGACATGTTGTTTTCGTACATGGATTTTTCTCTTCTACAGCTTGTTTGGACGTGGGATTTTACGCATCAGACCTTGTGGATATACAAATAGTGACATGTTTTTTTTTTTCCATCTTTCACATACACCGTAACACATATATAGTTGTAACTAAAAATCAATTGACCGTTGCATCCACCAAATAAAGGGAATTCATCTCATAAATTTTTAATTGAGAGGAATTGACTGTTAATTTATAAAAGGAACCCCATTATTGCACATGCACATAGCACCATAATCCACTTAATTTTGTAAATTAAAATCCATCCACAATGCATGTGCACATGCACTTTACACGCATTTAATTTGTAAATAATAATGAATCCCCCCGAAGTCACGCATGCATTTTGGGCCACATATCATCTATTTTTTAAAAATGAATTGCATTTGTAGAGACCTATAGTCCAATCCAGTCAAGTTAGTCTAAGTAGAGGTCAAGATGCAAAAAGTACTTATCATGCATTAATGGGATAATTTAATAATGAAGTGTAACTAATTTTTCATCTAATAAAAATGAATCCTATAGTTTTCACCCACCCATTTTAGCATACTATAGGTATATGGCATGCACTTATGGGAATTGGGGTTTCTTGGTCAAAGACATCGATCTTATTCATTTGTATTTATTTTCATGATTCAAGTCAATGGTTTACTCTTGATTTCTTGAGTGTCTCGGATATGGCATGCATGGATTTTTTCTTTTCATTTGAGTACTTATCTATGGGGTTTACGAGTGCATGTATGTCTACATTTCACAAAGCTTTCGATCACATATGTGCATAGGTCATGTCAAATTTTCTGGAGAATGTGGACTACTTAGGGAGGTCTAGTCTAGTCTAGTCAGTTTTTTGCTATTTTTTCCCCATGTTATCTCTCTTAGTGGTAGTATGTGTGGGTTTTACAGGAATACTTTCCCCTTTTCCTAGTTTTTGTGTGTGTGGGGGTGATCCAGTGGGGTCTAAATGGCATCTTCTTCCACATCCCCACTTGTGATTTAGCATGTACAATTACCAATCCATGCTTACTCTCTCCTTTTGGATGCTGATTATATTTGCAAGAATGATCTTCATTTCTTCATGGCCCTCAAGTTCCCTCTAGTGGATGCAAAACTTTGCTACTCTTTCTTGAAATCTTAGAAGAACCATTCTGGTCTATGAGGGTTTTTCCTATCATCTCCCAATATTAATAAGGCATTGTTCTTACCTCTTTCAACATCCCCTATGCCTAGTGGAAAACAATTGCTCACAAGAGAAGAGATTGTTGCTCTTTCACATAAACAGACCTCTGTTCCTTTGGTAGCTAGTGAAGTGATGAGTAGTTCAGGGGTGTTTGTATCCCATATTTTCTCTCCTATCTGGAAGTAGTTGTGCTAGTTTTTGCAAGATTATTTCTTGTTAGGGAAACTTGCAACCAAAGGCCTCTCTAACCAGTTATTTACCACATCTGTCAACATCTTTAATGGTGTCAAATTTAATTGGATGGAATTTCTATTATTGAAGATGGATCAATACTTTTAGAGAGTTCGCAAAGGTCAAGTTAGTAATATTTCTTATGGAGCTTTTCTCCAAAAGAGTATTATTCTTGCACTTTCTCTAGGTGGAGTACCAGTTGCCTGATCATGCCCCTCCTCCGAAACAATATCCACCTCCTATTCCATCCCCTTCCCTAATGTAGCCAAATTTTGGTTGTGAGAATGAACCCCATGCTATTTTCTCTAGAGTCAAAAGGCTGTGTACAATTGGACCTTCCAATTCATCTTCTAATCCAAACCCTCCTATATAAGTCTTTTCTCTCTAATGTTTCCGATAGCTCCCTTCCCTCATTCTTGTCTTGTACCAATCTCTTTGCAGCACAACAAGTAGGACAAGTGGATCCTCAAATTCCTCCTTCCTTGCAAATAGTGCTTTGTGGATCTATGTTATTGCAGCTATTTTCTAGTGTTCAATCAGCTTTGGAGACCTCCATGACCTCTTGTCTTCAGACAATCTATATAGGAGTATACACCTCATTACAAGACAAACTGGACTCTTTAACCATTCATCTTAATAAGGCTTTAGAGAATTTTGCTTCTAAGAAGGCTGCTTTAAGTGATATCCATAAACAAATGACTACAGCTACAACTTTGATGGATTCAAAAAAAGCCACATTTAAGGAGTTAGAAACCAAAGTTTCCAGAATTCAGTAAAAAGTTAAACTGTGTGAGGGGTTCTCTGCCAAGGTAGAGTGCATTTAGTAGCATATGAATTGTGTTTAGAAAAATTTTGTCCATTAAGTATCACCTCCACCAAGCTTCTAGATTAAGTATCATCAATACCTCTTTGCATTGTACATTTCCTTGAGTACTATGGACCTAGAACCTCTAGAGAAGGATGGGTCGTAGAACATGTGGTCTCTGCAAATTTACTCAAAGTAGTGTTTGATAGATTTGTTCTGATTGAGTTAATCTCTCATGAGGCATAGTTATTATCTTTTATGTATCTTCAAGGGGATCTGCATGTCCCTAATTAGAAGGACATGAATCTTTATGTAGGAGATGTGTTTTGCCAAGCAATCATGTACGTACATTCTGTTGAGATAACTTTGGTCAATGGTTTGAAGAATTATCATCAAAGCAGACACTCTAGTGTAGAGGCTATGATTGGCATCCTCCTTTGGAGGATCATGTTCTGGATCCTTACCATCGACGGAATGTCTTTCATAAGAAGTCGAATATCCAGTTATTGCGATCCCAAGTATTGATCCATATTGCTAACAATCCCTTATTCACTAAGGATTTCCTTCTCGCTTTTGATTTTTTATGTTCCATCTACCTATATGATCCTCATGATATCCTATCTTATTCTCTAATTTCTTATCGATTACCCTTGAATATTGCCATCCTCACTTCTAATCCCTATAATATCTCTCTCTTATCTTTTACCCTTGTATTTTTCCCTCAAATTTTAGTTTTTACTACTTGCCCATTTTGCTGATCCTGCATCTTTGCCTACTCCGATTGAACCTGCTCTTGTCGTCCCACCTATTCTCTCTATTTTTCTAGCAAAATCCCTTGAGAAATTTCCACTTTCTTTTGGATCTCTCCCATCATCATTATCCCTTCAAATATCTTCACTTTATGATTTATCTTACCCACCTCTTCACAGTTTCCCTCTTATTTCCTTACCATCTCCACATCTGACTATGTAAACCTTCCTCCACAATCAGTGATGGATACTCCTATATATGATAATGATATCCCCCATTGATGACACTGGACATTGAATGACTCTTTGATAGGACCGTCGTTTAATTGGCCTATCATTCATGGATCGCAGGACACTTCTGCACAATGTTTTATTTTTTATCTTCAATTTTCTAGAGCACATGCTCGTTCTAAGGATACCTTGGTATGCTTGGAATCTCATTTTTGTTGGTATCTTGGTTTATGCATGAGAAGTTTCATTTAAATACTCGAAAGAGTATTTCAAAATTGAGAATTAATCCTAATGAGGATATGACTGTTGCTTAGATGGATGTCTTGCACTATTTTACACAAGCTTTTTCTACTAGGTTTATTATCCTATTCAAAAGGATGTGTTATTTACAGTTTCTCCAAAATGTGTCTCTACATTTTGTGGATGAGAAAAAGAGTGTAGAATGTCTCAAGTTGAGTATGAAGTTGAAGAAAAGATACCTTCATCCTACGTAGCCTGAGGATACTCTCTTCGTTGTACTCATCTTTTTAATGAAAATATTTCTCTTTGCTCTCCATTTCTAGGGAGCATGTGTGTAATGTGTCCACTTGTATCTTCAGGGCACATCTTAGCAGTCCATCAGAAAGGATGTCTAGAAAGCACTGCTCGGCACTCCCATGGATGTTACAGGGTTTGCGATCTAGGGCTTTCTGCGTCTGCCACGTAGCAGAAGTATTCCGGCCATTCCCACTTAGGATCGACCTAAATTAGGGTTTTCCTTATTGGTCATTTCCTAACAGCAACTAGCGTCAGACCCAAGCGAACTACTTTACGCAGAAACGATAGGTCCGAAGTGGATTCATACTGCACTTGGTTCAAGGAGAATGGGAAATGAGAGGGATGCAAAGCTCAACCTCTCTGCCATAAGGCATAGTCCCATTCCGTTCCCCTAAAACAGCGTAAATCGGGTTCAATCATAACTCTAGGTCAACGCTTTTGTTGTTCATGTTCTTTGACGACCTTCCTGCTATCCATCGTGATTTGAAAAAAGTTTCCGGCCAACCGGAACCACCCATCTGTAGAACGACCTATGGCCCATCCTCCGCACTTTCCTCGGGTTGTTTTATTTATTTAATTACCTAACACATTAGTTGGACATGTAACAACCAGCTTCTTTAATTAACCCGTTAGGAACTGGTTCCTTCACGTAATCTTATCACTTAACATAGAAAAACAATATCAGACAAGTTCCTTATTAACAAGTTATCATATTTATTTTTGAAATACAAAGAGTCGAGCCTGTAGGCTTATCCACAATCCGCCCAAAGGCTATCCAGCAATCCACAGGGATTACTAATCCAAGTTTCCGCCCATAGACTAGTATGTGGGACTCGAGATCCAATCCCGAGTCATGTTAGCCTCTTGTGCAGGGCTCGGAAGGCGAGGGATTTATGGCCAGAGCCCCCTCTGGCACCCAAGCGTCCTCCTGCTCCAAGTAGCGCTCAACGGAGAGACCTCTCGCGGTGAGTTCGGTCCATATGCCCAGTGCGGTTAACAACCCCCTTGGTTAGGGTCAAACAGGTATTCGAGGGTCACTGAAGCTGCCTCTCCCTTTAGGACTTCAACCTGAAGTATAGATATCCATTTATCTTTTAATTCATTGATCAAACAAAGCCAAACACTACTCTAAAATCTATAGCAAGCACAAGCATTTTCATTGATCATTTTTTGTTGGCAAACTACTAAGGAATGAATCGTTCATTTCAAATGCATCCAGCACTTGATTCCGGATGACTTGCAACTTGGCAAGATCCCCTATATCCTGGGTTACGGAATACCCTATTAACCCAACTTGGTCAAACCTTAAGTTCATTGGTTACTTCAGTTTATCAGCTAGTCTTTAGTTTCCAATCAATCTTCTTTACTCAAGAAAGACTATTAAATTCGGATGATTATTCATCCTCTTGCAAGATAACTTGCGTAAGGACATGCCAACTTCATTGCGGGAACTTGGCCATTCCCTTGTGATCCAATCACAAGATCATATGACTCCGCACTTGTTGCGTAAGTGTCGCATCAAACTATGAGAGAATGGAGTCATGAAACAATCTGTTTTAAGTTACTAGACTGACTCGTCAGACCTAGGGTTTCCAAGTTTCATCTTGTAAGATTCTTAGGGACAAACCCTAGCTCACTTTCCAATTTCATTTCACTATCCCCTACATTTAGCGAATGTGGGCAAGTATTTAAGGTATAGGAGTTTCAGTTTTAGCGATACGTAACGATTAGGTCACGTGTTAATTTCCTAGTGAATTTCTTGGAGTTCAACTCTTTCTAAAGGAGTACTCCGCGGTTTAGGTGTTTTAGGTTCATACCAATTTGATTAACTCTAGATAATAATTACGTGATCATTTCCACATGACTCGTTGTCTACGCGTAAATTAATTTTTCAACTTATCGATTAAGGCCAGACATAGATTAGGTTAATTCCAACTAATCTTCCTATAACTTTGCGAACAAAATTCATGCTAAACAAGCAACCTTTTCCTTGATAATTTATGCAGTTTACAAACGATAATTTCCTAGATTTATGCATTGTAAGAATCATTTCATGCTTTGCACTTTCCATGATGATTCATTGCGAAGAGGATATAGGTTAATAGTGCGATATGCAGTTTATACATTTAGGCTTGAATGAAGTATACTATTTTAATGAACAATAATCTAGTTTATAATTCATTTCAATGCATAAAGCTATTTGCTAGAAATGAGTTTATGCTTTCTTTAATTTTCATATTTCATTTAAAAGTATTGATGACTAAGTTCCTCCGTTGTGAGCATCTAGGACAAAAATATATCATATTTCTACCAATTAACCTTGCATGATTGAATTACAACAATATCAAATAAAAATTAGGAAGGAAAACCTGGGCTTGGGGTGAGATATCCACGTGGATGCTGGGAGACAACCCTTCCACGGCTGCGCCTTGGACTTTCTTAGGAGGCATCGCAATTATAGTCTTTCGAACGTGGAAGTAGCTTTACAACTCCTCTTTCGAATTCCACCGTCGCTCCCTTGCACCGTCTGTCGAAAGTAGTTTTAGAAGGCTCTCTCCTTGAAGTAGGGATTTCAAAGGAAGCGGTGTTTCAAAATCTTTTGGGGATAAGACCCATTAAAGCTATGGGAGGGGCTTAATAGCCTTATAATGACTCGCACAAACGGGGAATAAATAAAGTGTGGAATCCCTTACAAGGGTTTTTGAGTGGGAAAGGGAGGTGTTAAAAGCCCTCAACACTCTCTTCTCTTTTACGAGTGGGGAAAAAAGAACAAAGCTCCAAGGGTATTTTGCATGGGGTTTCAAGAGCACAAAGGAAGGGCTTAAGGGTTTTTTTTTTTTAGGATAGGGGGTTTCAAGCCCAAAGGAAGGTCCTTTAGGGAGGATTTAAAAAAACCGAGGAGATAAGACCTTAAAGGTCAAAACCCTTTTATGGGGGGAGAACAGGGGGCTTGTAAAACCAAATGGGAAATTTTAGGGGGGTACCTTCAAAGCCCAAGGAAAGGGGCTTAAGAGAGATTAAAAGCAAGAGGGGGGTAATAAGACCTCTAAGTGCCACTCTTATTGGGGGAAAAGTGGGCTTATAGAGCTTTAATCTCGAGGGGGGAGGGGGGGAAAAGGGGGTTTTTACAAAGCTTCAAAGGAAAACTCCAGGGGGAAAAGAAACAGCCTTAAAGGCTATAGAAACGAGGCCTGAGGCCCTTAGGAAAAAAAAAATAGGGGGGGGGGGATAATCCCCAAGCGCACAGGAAGGGGGGCTTGGAGGAGGCCCTTGGAAGCTTCTTAAAAGCTTATGGGGGGGAGTGTATGGGATTACGTGGTAGAGAGGAGATGCTCGTTACATGGAGGGGGGAAGAAAAGGATGATGGCCATGTGGGCGATTGGTGAGGAGTTTGATGGTAGAAGGAGGTGGGATGGCGGCAGTTGGGTGACAGCGTTTCGTCACTCTTTCCTCCTCCTTCCACACAGGCTATCGTTGGCGCAACGACTCAGCTCTTCCCTCTCTCACCCTCTCAATTTTAGCACAGCGTCTCCGTCAGCAGCATGGAGACTTCACTCCTCGTGGCACAGTAGGCGGTAGCACTCTCTCCCCTCACGATGCCCAGCGTCCCGACTGTCTTTTTTCCTCCTGCTTCTCCATAGGCATTGGTTTTTATAGGGGGAGGGGAGGGGGATCCTCCCTCTCCTACACGGCAGCATGCATAAGCTCCAGCGTGCTGCCCTCTGTGGCTTCCCTCCTTCCCCTCCAGCGCAACGTTGGCTGGGGGAGAAGGAGGAGATAATTTTTTAAAAAAAAAAATCCCCTTATCCTTATTAAATTTTCAAAAATGCTACACCATTATCCCCACTACCTTTACAAAAAAGGGGGTTCATGCGTGTAATGTTCGGTATTTTACATTCTCTCCCCCTTAGAGGAATCGAGATGTCCTCATCTCGAGATAAACTGGGGATATTGATGGTTGAGAGTGCCTTCATCTATCCAAGTGGCATCCTCTTCGGGATAATCTTTCCACTCGACGAGGTATTCTCTCAAGGTTTTGGATCTCAATTGTCTCTCCCTAACATCTTAGATCCTGTTAGGCCTTAGTTCAAGGACTCCTTGACTAGGTATTACAACTTGTTGGTCATCAAGTACATGGTTAGGATTAGGTACATATTTCTTCAATAGGCTAATATGGAATGCATTGTGAACCTCTAGGTTCTCAAGGAGTTGCAATCTATAAGTATTAGGTCCTAGGAATTTGAGGATTTTGTACGGTCCACAATACCTTGGACTTAGCTTCTTGCAATCTCCTAAGGATAGGGAACTCTTCTTTGGGCGTACGCGAATGAAGACCATGTCTCATTCTTTGAATATTCTATCTTGACGCTTCAAATCCGCGTATGCCTTCTGTCTATCCTTGGCCTCTTGGATGTCTTGTCTTATTGACTTTATTTGGTCATCCATCTCTTCCAACATCTACCTTGAAGCTTCAACCCTTAAGGTTGGATCTGAGAAGTTCAGGGGACTTCTGCACTCATGACCATACAATGCTTGAAAAGGGGTCATCTGAATGCTTTGTTGGTAAGAAGCATTGTAGGAAAATTCAACCAAAGACAAATATTGAATCCACCTCTTTGGCTCCTGACAATAGTATGCCCTAAGCATATCCTCGATGACTTGATTTACTCACTCTGTTTGGCCATCCGTTTGGGGATGGTAAGCGGTGCTAAAGCAGAGTTGAGTCCCAATGGCTTCAAAGATAGCTCTCCAGAAGTGTGATGTGAAGAGAGAATCACGATCACTAATGATTCTTCTGGGGTAACCCATGTATCTTGAATATCTCCTTGATAAACAATCTTGCAATGTCTGAGGCTTTATAGTTTGTCTTTACTGGAATAAGGCGTGCAACCTTAGTAAGCATGTCAACCACAACCATGATGGAGTTGTATCCTCCCTAGACTTGGGGTAGGCCTATAACAAAATCCATACTGATGAATACCTATTTCATTTTGGGAATGTCAAGCGGTTGCAGTTTCCCTGGCATCCACTACAAGAGAAAGGCCCTATAGACGCGCAGTATACACGCGAAAAAGCGGTCGCATTTATAAGCGCGTGTATCAGCGCCTCTATTCATGCTAGTATAAAAAAGGCGTCTATATATCCGCGCTGGTAAACACGCTTATAGATGGAAAATAAATGCACATATTTTTCATTTCTCATAAAGTCCCTGAATATGACCAAACCTCTTAACAGCTAGTATTTGTTTGAATAGGGCATGATTGGATGTATATATGACATAATTACACCTGGATCATACGCTAGGATATGATATACATGTATATACGGCATGATATACATGTATAGGGCATATACATGCATAGGACATGATATACATTACCAACTTTACTTCTACTGAGTATTACAAATATACATCCAATCATTCAAAGCTAATTACATATATGTGATTTCATACCCTATACACATCCAATCATGCCCTATACAAATGTGATTGGATAGGGCATGATGATTGGATGTACACATAGATCAAAGGTTGACTTGTATATTTGCAATATATATATATATATATATACATACATATATATATATATATATATAGAGAGAGAGAGAGAGAGAGAACTCATCAATACACTCACATGTCTCATTTGTTGTGCACTTAACCTAGCCATGCATGCCAATTCACATCATGAGTACATTGATGTAAATCAGTTGGCTTGTGCATGTGCAAGCTATTCCAATCATGTCAAGGTGCACTTATAGCTCACATATAATTTTAGATAAGGTGGATCACATGTAGCCAATGTGCACATGTCCTCTTTTCATCATCTTTAGCCAGTGTTTCCACTTGTTGGTGACTAATACCAACAAGCCAACTACAAATCTCTTATCTATGAAATGTATAAGTAAATTAACTTGGTTAATTTGATGAGGCCAAGTTTTCCTTCCATGGACAGTGTGGTTGGCTATATTCTACTTCAAGGTTATAGGAACTTACAGAATTCAATGGAGCATCCTAAAAATGATGATACTTTAATTACTATATCAAGTCACTTCATGTACATATCTTTGATTGATTGATGGATAATATGCCTTTCTCTATCTCTTTCGTGTACACCTTCATTGCATTCTCTCTCTCTAGCTAAAAACCATTCGTGCTTTATCCACCTATTGATACTTGCATGCAATTATAAGTGGGATGGTCTAGTAAGTCACTACATATGTGCCAATTGACTTGCCAATGTGTTATCTCTTATCCTCAAGCATTGTTATATATGTCACCACATAGGTCAATTGATTCCCTAAATGCATGCATTGATTTCCTAAATTGTTCCTACACGTCTGTAAGTGCGTGTAATAGGAATTATCTGCGCATATACATGTGCAATTACACGCACTTACAGACGTGCCACGCAGGTATAGAAAAATTTAAAAAAAGTTGTGTCTTTCTTTTCAAACCTGTGCTTTCCTGCATTTTTTGTGCATTTTATGCAGTTCGAGCTCGACATCACTACTCGTGTCTATCTATCACTTCATGAAGACAATGAGGCAAGGAAATAAGAGTAAAAAGAGGACGGGAGGAAAGAAGAGCCAAAGAGACAAAACAATAGCCAAACAGTAAGGAAGAGAAGAAGATTCAAGCAACTTACCAAGGGAAGGGAGAAGGAGGAAAAGGAGCTTGCAACCTAGCCGCCACCTGTTGGAACAAGCAAAGAAGGTGAGTTCTTCTTCTCTCTCTCAATCTTGTTTGCTTTCTCTGTTTGTTTGTCTCTCTCTTCTCTCTCTTCACATGCTGGATCTTGTCATCTATGGAGGTTTTTTTGCACTTTTTAAAGCAAGTTTGAAAAGAAATGGTCCGACTGTGCACGTCTATCAGCGCGTCCAGATGACAGTGTAGACCCAGGTATAGACATGAGAATAGACGCGCTGACAGACGCCCCCAGAGATGCGCTGACAAGCGCCCATAGAGACCAGATATAAACGCGCACAGAGATGCAGGTATAGACGGTGCATGTAATATGTTTTATCTGCACAGCGTAATATGATTTTTCTTGTGTAGATGTGGAATCCTGGATCCTCTAGTACCCCATTCAACAAGGAGCAATTCATGGGGGAGATGACCAATTATCTTGGTCGCCCTCCCACTGTAGAGAAGGTTTTCAGTGTGATGTCTGGGACACCTATTACATATTTTCCTACACAGGGATCAATTGAGGTACATGGATTGGCCGAAGCACGTGCATCTATAGAAGCATGTGTATCAAGTGAGGTAGAGGGTAGTGCACGTCGACAGAGGAGGGAAAGTGGTGCAGGAGGACGAGGAGGTCGAGGGCTTTGTGGGGGTTGCCTAGGTGGTGGCTCTCGATCACCCTCACCGGAAAATGAGAGAGGTGAGCCTCCACAAATGTACTACTCTATCACTGATGTTGGTGGTATCTTGCATGACTTTAAGGGGAGGGAAGTGATAGCCTACTTGAGGAGTGTCGTGCATGCCACATACAAAGATTGCATGATTCCCTTCAAGCACCAAAAAAATGGTTTGTGGCAAGAGGTGCTGCGGGCAGTACATAAAAGGTACCCTAATCCCGAGAATTCACGATTCTCAGATGATTGGGGACGATCAAAGGTGAGAGACGGGCTTCATAATAAGAGATCTCACCTTATGACGCGCACCAAAGAGTCATTGCAGAGACAAGAGCAAGGGCACCCTGGATATGGCCAACCACCCAATTGCCACCGCAAGGAGTGGAAAGAGGCCAAGAAGAGAGCAGCGGAGAAAATGACAAGTCACCAGCATGTAGAGGCGCGACGTATCCAGATGGAAACCATGGGATCGTCGCATTATGGATTGGGTGGCAGGGAGTCATGGGAGGCTGAGTTTGTAAGTATTATTTGATTTTTTTATATATATTAAATTTTGTAATTTGTTTCACTTCATTATGTAGTGTAGTTTAATACGTTGTATGTTCAAATTGTTTTGTAGTATCATATTGTTGGTAGGATACCTACTCCTAGAGAGGTAGGCTACCATCGAGGTCATAATCGGGCATCCACTTGGCAGCATTTCTACGAGGAGGGACTCATCACGGAGGAGCAATATAATCGCGCTATGAGGATTCCACCACCAGAAGAGGTATGTTTTATTTTTTACATGAAAAGTATGATAACTCTAATTTATTGTTTGTAATGGTATTTATATACCTTAATCCTTTGTGTAGGTGAACCCTGATGCAGTTGAGGATAGCGAAGGGGGGACTAGTAGTAGCAGTGGCGGCAACGGCAGCGGCACAGGCAGCGGTGGTGGTAGCGATGATGATGTCTCTTCTGAGGAGATATAGAGGAGCCCCATGCATGCATGCCTCCCCTTGGCTTGTAATTTTCATTTTTGATATGTATTACGTTTAGCTAGTGCTTGCGAGCATGATGTCACAAGCACTAGAACTCATAATGTAAAAACGTTTCATCTATATATATGAAATTTCGTGTTCTACATACATTGTTTTGTTTTCAGTATCCAATCTTTGAAATAATATTTCTCTGTTTTCCCTAAGCATACAATTTGATGGTGATGGGGGGAACAAAACTAGAGAGCATGTGGCTTGCAAAGCCACATGCTCTCTCGTTTTTTTTTCATACTTCTGTTTTGTGCGTCTATCAGCGCGTCTAAATTGCACGATAAATGCGCGTTTATTCTCGTCAAAAACTTGCAGAGTAAACACGGTTTTAGACGCATAGATACACGCGTGTATAGATGCAAAATATGAATATATTCACTTTTTTATAAATATGATTATATATTTAGATAGCGCGTCAATACGTGCGTCTATATGCGCGTCTAAGTGGGCGTGTAACTCTGACTATAAGTGCCCTTTTAGACGCGATATGGTAGATGCAGAAATAGATACGGGAATAAACGCACCCAAAAAAAAATTTCACAATTCAAATATTGCGTCTACAAGCGCGTTTATGGAGCCTTTTTGTTATAGTGATCATGGCATGTTGGGCTTTGATACGTTGACAAGACAAACACTTGGTGACATATTTGAGAACGTCACCTTTGAGCCTCTCCCAATGGTAGCTCTTCCTAACTGCATTGAGAGTCTTGGCATAGCCAGGATGTCCTGAGAAAGGGGAATCATGAGCTTCCCACAAAATCTTCTGCTTAAGTGACTGGCTTGCTGGTATACACAGCCTTGTTCTATAATAGACAAGTCCACTATTGATAGAAAATTCATGATACTTAGCCTGCAACTTTTGATTCTGATCCTTGATAGAGATCTCCCTTAGCATTGTTTGGTAGGCCGGATCATGGCATGCATCCTCTCTAGCTAACTCAAGTATTGGATTGTTTGGCATAGATACTTTTGTAGCTAGAGATCTGGCTCTTGATGGGTTCTGCAAGATTAGGGAATTAAGGAATGCCTTGCGACTAAGTGCATCGGCAACTACATTTTCTTTCCTTGGTCGGTACTTGATTTCAAAGTCATACTCCTCCAACGCTTCAATCCACTAACGTTGCCTCATGTTGAGCTCATTCTGGGTAAAGATCCATTTGAGACTCTTATGGTCAGTTACTAGTGTAAACTTATTACCCAACAAGTAGTGTCTCCAAAGCTTTAGAGCATGGATGACAGCTAGCAATTCCAGATCATGTGTAGCATAATTCTTTTCATGACTCTTCAATTTTCTTGAAGAGTATGCTACTGGATGACCTTCCTACATGAGCACACATCCCAAGGTAAGTATGCTAGCATCAGTTACTACCTCAAACTCTTTATTGAGGTCTGGAAGTTTTATAATAGGTGTTGATACCAAACTTTGCTTCAATCTATCGAAGCTATTTTGTTCAGGAGTTGACCATGCAATGGCTATTTGCTTCTTTAGTAAGTCCGTCAGAGGTGCGGCAATCAAAGCATAGTTTTTTATGAAGACCCTATACCATCCTGTCAATCCAAGAAAGCTGCGTGTTTCTCTGACAGATGTTGCTATTGGCCATTCTAGCACATCTGTGACCTTGGTTGGGTCTACTGAGATTCCATCTACTAATACTATGAGTCCCAGATATTCAATCTGACGTTTGAAGAATGCACACTTCTTCAACTTAGCATACAGCTTATGCGACTTCATTGTCTCAAGGACGATCCGAAGTTGGGGTTCATGATCTTCTTCCTATTTGGAATAGACTAAAGTCTCATCGAAGAAGATGAGCACAAAGTTATCAAGATATGGCCTAGAGATATCCTGCATTAACCTGTTGAAAGTAGCAGGTGCATTCGTAAGCCCGAATGAAATAACTAGGAACTCAAAGTGCCCATATCTTGTTTTGAAGGCTGTCTTGGGGATATCTTCTTCCTTGATCCTTATCTGATAGTAACCTGACCTGAGATCAATCTTGGAGAAGATCTTTGCATCTTGAAGACGATCAAGAAGCTCATCTATTCTAGGAATAGGGTACTTGTTTTTGACTGTTGATTGATCTAATCCTCAGTAATCAATACATAGTCGAAGTGTCCCATTTTTCTTTTTCTGGAATAGTACTGGAGCTCCCCATGATGAACTGCTAGGCCAGATGTAGCCCTGATCTAGCAGTTGCTTGAGTTGTTCCTTCAGCTCAATTGCTTTTGGTATGGACATTCTATAAGGTCTCTTTGCAATTGGTGCAGCTCCTGGTACTAACCTAATCTCATGATCCACTTCTCTTTGCGGCGAAAGTTCAGTCAACTCTTTAGGAAATATGTCTGCGTATTCCTTTAGCCAAGAAGGTCCTTCACTAGTCTCTTGCTTCTGATCTAACTTGTTGAGTTTGATCAAGTAGACAGGTAATCCTTTTCTGACTCCTTTTATGATCCCAGATACTTTGGCTAATTGGATTCTTGGCACTCCCGCCTCACCTTGAGTTGTGGACTGATTCCCTTTCAGAGTTTCGAAAGGAAACTTGACCCTTTCCACAATGAATGTGGGCGTCATTAGGCTTAAGCCAATCCATTCCGAGTATACACTCATGGATACCTAAATTCATGAACTTGAATTTGACTGAAGTCTTCTTTCCTCCCAAAAAGAATTCCACCTTAGCAATTTGCCTAGTATAAGTAACCTCACGACCATTTGCCAATTCCACAAGCAAGGTAGGTGATTCTACTATGGCTATTCCTAATCTTTTTGCACATGCTGGTGAGATAAAGAAATGTGTACTGCCACAATCAATCAAGGTCTTGAAAATTTTACCTTGATAGTCTGACGGTGTCTGAATCACCGAGAATTGGCGATTCGGGCCTTTCTTGTGTAGAGCAGCATGGATTGTCGCTCTTTCGAACTCTGCTTCCATGGTCGGATCTTCTTCTTCGCACAATTGCCTATTGGCAACACAAGCGGTTCTTCCTCTGCCTGGTGTAGCGGTTCCTTGACCACGGCCTATTCCTTGGAAAGGTGCTTGGCGATGTCCTCCACCAAGCTTGGGACATTGCCTCTTGAAGTGACTGGGTTCGTTGCAGTGGAAAAAACGGAGGTTTTGGCCATTGCTTTGAGTAGGAACAAAGTTGTTGACATTGCTAGTCTTTGCTTTCTTTCTTTGTCCCTGATTATGACCTTGAACTCTCTTTATCTGAGGTTTGAATGCTCCTCTGTTCGGGTCATTATAAGACCAAGCTTTGTTATCCCTTGGTCTAGACTGCACCTCCTGAATTATAAGCGCCGCTCGAATGAGTGCATCCTAAAGATCTGATGGACGCATAGATTCAAGACGGGTATTTACTGGTGGATTTAAACCAACACAAAATTTGGACACCTGCTATGTCATGTCCATCTGTGGCGTATACTTAAGAAGTGAGACAAATTTAGAATAGTATGCGTCAAGAGTGAGTCCCAGCTGTTTTAGCTCATAGAACTCACTCATTTTCTGCATGCGATATGCAGGTGGTAAGTATCTTCCCTGAATGGCTTTCTTCAGCTTCTCCCAGGTAACAGATCCCTTCGCGATCTCTTTATCCTTGCACCATTGCTTCCACCAAAGCCTGGCTTCGCCGGTGAGCTTTAGCTTGGCGAGCATAGCCTGATTGGCGGGTGCAGTACCGGCTGCTTCGAAGTAATCCTCCATGGATTCAATCCAAATTTCAGCATCGGCTTGGATGGACCTGCCTCTTCCGTTAAACTCGGGTGGCTTGATCTGCTTAAGAAGAAACTTCTTCTCCTGGATTACAGTAGTACTTGATGTAGGAGGAAAACTAGGAACCTGTACCTGGGGTTTTGCCTGGATAAAGGTTTCTTAACGTTATTATACGATAATTTTTATTGATTTATATTACATCTTCAGTTCTACTATCACGTAAGCAATGTAGCTACTTAACTTTTTATCAATTCTCATGCACAACCAGACATTGATAAAAGGAAATCTTATTCATATTTATATGGGCATAGCCCTTTCGGAATACAACATTTCTTGCGATGATAAGCTAACTGTTACATTTAGTTTGGGGAGAACAACGTTGTATTTATCTACAGGAACTGTATAATAGTATGGTTTCGGGTCATGGATCTTCAGGAATCGGTAAGTCATTGGAAGTTCAGGGTATCCTTTCCTTTGGAATTCTTTTCATGGCACCCTAACACTTTAATCCTATCGGTGGGGATTACACGGGTTACTTCCTCATATACATATGAGTTCATCTCAATCCTCCGACCTCGAATATGTAAAATTGAGTTTACGTGAGCTTCCACAAAAATGAACAGCTTCACGACTTTCAGGTCTTCCAACCACTTGATCCTCTTTAGGTTGGTTTGTAGATAAGCAAGCCGGTGGGCGGCTATATAGTAGATTCCTGAAGCACCCATCCATCTTTGTTCCATGTACAAGGGTGATGGATTATAGATTTGCTCCAGGATGTTTATCATCTCAACCCTTTGTCTATAATGCGGAGAATGCATTGCAGTCATAAACATGACTTGAAATACCAAGAACTTGTTCCATGCTTCGTAATTCTGTAAGACGACATTGAAGGTAAGGAAATGTTTGGAACATCAACATTTGCTTTACTTCATCTTATTAAGATTTCATAGAAACAATTCCATTGTTGGTCGGATTTGATACCAACTGTAATGTGTCCACTTGTATCTTCAGGGCACGTCTTAGCAGTCCATCGGAAAGGATATCTAGAAAGCTCCGCCCGGCACTCCCATGGAATGTTACGGGGTTTGCGATCTAGGGCTTTCCGCGTCCGCCACGTAGCGGAAGTATTCTGGCCGTTCCCACTTAGGATCGACATGAATTAGGGTTTTCCGTATTGGTCATTTCCTAACGACAACTAGCGTCGGACCCAAGCGAAATACTTTCCGCAAAAACACCATGTCCGAAGCGGATTCATGCTGAACATGGTTCAAGGAGAATGCAAAATGAAAGGGATGCAAAGCTCAACCTCTCTGCCATAATGCATAGTCCCATTCTGTTCTCCTACAACAGCGTGAATCGGGTTCAATCATAACTCTAGGTCAACCCTTTTGTTGTTCGTGTTCTTTGACGATCTTCCTACTATCCATCATGATTTGAGAAAAGTTCCCGGCCAACCGGGACCACCTATCCGTAGGACGGACCTATGGCCCATCCTCCACACTTTCCTCACGTTATTTTAGTTATTTAATTACCTAACACATTATTTGGACATGTAACAACCAGCTTCTTTAATTAACCCATTAGGCATTGGTTCCTTCACGTAATCTTATCACTTGACATAGAAAAACAATATCAGACAAGTTCCTTATTACAGGTTATTACATTTATCTTTAAAATACAAAGAGTCTAGCCCATAGGCTTATCCACAATCCGCCCGAAGGCTATCGAACAATCCACAGGGATTACTAATCCAAGTTTCCGCCCGTAGACTAGTATGTGGGCCTCAAGATCCAATCCTGAGTCACGTTAGCCTCTTGTGCAGGGCTCGGAAGGCGAGGGATTTATGGGTAGATCCCCCCCTAGCACCCAAGCATCCTCCTACTCCAAGTAGCGCTCAACGGAGAGACCTCTCGCGGCGGGTTTGGTCCACATGCCCTGCGCGGTTAACAACCCCCTTGGTTAGGGTAAGGCAGGCAGTTAGGGGTAACTCAAGCTGCCTCTCCCTTCAAGACTTCAACCTGAAGTATAGATATCCATTTACCTTTTAATTCATTGATCAAACAAAGCTAAACAGTGCTTTAAAATCTATAGCAAGCACAAATATTTCCATTGATCATTTTTTGTTGGCAAACAGCTAAGGAATGAATCCTTCCTTTCGAATGCATCCAGCACTCAATCTAGGATGACTTCCAACTTGGCAAGATCCCATATATCCTGGGTTAGGGCGTACCCTATTAACCCAACTTGGTCAAACCTTAAGTTCATTGGTTACTTCAGTTTATCGGCTAGTCTTTTGTTTCCAATCAATCTTCTTTACTCAAGAAAGACTACTAAATTAGGATGATTATTCATCCTCTTGCAAGATAACTTGCGTAAGGACATGCCAACTTCATTGCGGGAACTTGGCCATTCCCTTGTGATCCAATCACAAGATCATATGACTCGGCACTTGTTGCGCAAGTGTCGCATCGAACTATGAGACAGTGGAGTCACGAAACAATCTGTTTCAGGTTACTAGGCTGATGTCGTTAGACCTAGGGTTTCCAAGTTTCATCTTGTAAGATTCTTAGGGACAAACCCTAGCTCACTTTCCAATTTCATTTCACTATCCCCTACATTTAGTGAATGTGGGCAAGTATTTAAGGTATAGGAGTTTCAGTTTTAGCGATACGTAACGATTAGGTCATGTGTTAATTTCCTAGTGAATTTCTTGGAGTTCAACTCTTTCTAAAAGAGTACTCCGCGGTTTAGGTGTTTTAAGTTCATACCATTTGGTTAACTCTAGAAAATAATTACCTGATCATTTCCACATGACTCGTTGTCTATGCGTAAATTAATTTTTCAACCTTAACTTATCGATTAAGGCCAGGCATAGATTAGGTTAATTCCAACTAATCTTCCTATAACTTTGCGAACAAAATTCATGCTAAACAAGCAACCTTTTCCTTGATAATTTATGCAGTTGACAAACAATAATTTCCTAGATTTATGCATTGTAAGAATCATTTCATGCTTTGCACTTTCCATGATGATTCATTGGGAAGGAGATATGGGTTAATAGTGCGATATGTAGTTTATACATCTAGGCTTAAACAAAGTATACTATTTTAATGAACAATAATCTAGTTTATAATTCATTTCAATGCATAAAGCTATTTACTAGAAATGCGTTTATGATTTCTTTAATTTGCATATTTTATTTAAAAGTATTAATGACTAAGTTCCTCCGTTGTGAGCACCTAGGACAAAAATATATCCTATTTCTAACAGTTAACATTGCATGATTTAATTACAACAATATCAAATAAAAATTAGGAAGGAAAACATGGGCATGGGGTGAGGTATCCATGTGGATGTTGGGAGACGACCCTCCCATGGCTACGCCTTGGACTTTCTTAGGAGGCATCGCAATTGTAGTCTTTCGGGCATGGAAGTAGCTTTACAACTCCTCTTTGGAATTCCACCGTCGCTCCCTTGTACCGTCTGTCGAAAGTAGTTTTAGAAGGCTCCCTCCTTGAAGTAGGGATTTCGAAGGAAGGGGTGTTTCAAAATCTTTTGCGGATAAGACCCATTAAAGCCATGGGAGGGGCTTAATGGCCTTATAATGACTTGCACAAATATGGAATAAATAAAGTTTGAAATCCCTTACGAGGGTTTTTGAGTGGGAGGTGTTAAAAGCCCTCAACACTCTCTTCTCTTTTACGAGTGGGGAAAAAAGAACAAAGCTCCAAGGGTATTTTGCATGGGGTTTCAAGAGCACAAAGGAAGGGCTTAAGGGGTTTTTTTTTTTAGGATAGGGGGTTTCAAGCCCAAAGGAAGGTCCTTTAGAGAGGATTTAAAAAAACCGAGAAGATAAGACCTTAAAGGTCAAAATCCTTTTATGGGGGGAGAAAAGGGGGCTTGTAAAACCAAATGGGAAATTTTAGGGGGGTACCTTCAAAGCCCCCTCCTTCCACACAGGATACCGTTGGCGCAATGACTGAGCTCTTCCCTCTCTCACTCTCTCAATTTTGGCAGAGCGTCTCCGTCAGCAACATGGAGACTTCACTCCTCGCGGCACAGCCGGCGGCAGCACTCTCTCCCCTCACGATGCCCAACGTCCCGACTATTATTTTCCTCCTGCTTCTCCATGGGCATTGGTTTTTATAGGGGGAGGGGAGGGGGATCCTCTCTCTCCTACACGGCAGCATGCATGAGCTCCAATGTGCTACCTTCCGTGGCTTCCCTCCTTCCCCTCCAGCGTGACATCGGCTGGGGGAGGAGGGGATAATTTTTTTTTATAAAAAAATTCCCTTATCCTTATTAAATTTTTAAAAATGATACACCATTATCCCCACTACCTTAAAAAACAAGGGGGTTCATGCGTGTAATGTTCGGTATTTTACAATGTGTCATTTAGACTACATTGTTTTGTGTCTGTGTGAGTTCTGTGTATGTTCTATGATGTGTATATGGTGTTTTATTCTTCTAGTATGGAGTTAAAGATGAAGATGGAGCTGACCCAGAAGCTGATTGATGGTGGTTCGTGATTCTATCTAATGGGTAGATGCTTATTAAGAAAGCAACCTCTTATATCCTTTAAAAGTTTTTCAAGTTTTTCTATTTCTAAGTTGTGTTAATGGATAAAGGTGTTTTCCCTTCGTCGCAATTCTTTATTAGATGTAAGTTATAAGTTGGGGTCGTGCTTGGACGGTGTTTCTTGAAGTTGCTGTGGAAGATCAAGCCCAGCTATATTTTGAACTTTTATTCTCTTTTTCTAAGGTCGCGAGGACACTCCCTAATTAAGTATAGGGATATGTTGAGGGTTGATATGACTGTGTTTTTGGCTGTTTTTGGTTGGATTTTTGGGTGATTTTTGTATGATTTAAATTATGATTGATTGTTGTGGAAGTGTTTGAGAGAGTTTTGGACAAGGTTGAATAGGTTTGAGAAGCTCATGATGTTTTTCAATGGAGGTATGATGTGATGAAATGTTCTATGGAGTGTGTGATTGCTTCTGCTTAGCCTCTATTTTGTTATGTTTTCCTTTTGTATGAGATGTTGGAATGATGATTGATGGAGTTTAAGATTTTTTGGAAGCTTATTGAATGATTCTTGATGATTTTAAATGGTTTTAGTTGAGCTAAATGCTTTTTGATGACCTTCTATATGGTACTATAGACCCGTTGTTGACCTTCTGTAGAGCCTCTATCTTGGTTCTGTTTTTGCTCTATATGCCTCTATAAGTACTTTGTGGGATGAATGTATAACTCGGGGATTTTTTAAATCTTTGAAAGAGATGAATACAAGCTCAAATTAGCTCAAAGAAGCAGAATTAGCTACTACTAAAGACTCAAGTGAAGAGACTGAAGTGACAGTGACACTGTTGAGCTACGAAAGGATACTGTAGTGGCTTTGGTGAGTCTTCATATCAGACATACCTCTTCGGAGGGGTATCCATGACCAAAGAGGGATTATGGATGATTATTCTTAATTATTTCAATGTACTATTGAGAGAAACCATGTATGAGAAAGAGAGAGAGAGAGTGTGTGTGTGTGTGTGTCGGATAGCCAATTTTTCATGGAAAACAATGTATCTATGAGCGAGAGATCATGAGAGAGACTATGAAGACTATGAAGCTATTGAAGATGAATACTATGCGATACTTTTCATTCAAAGTGGACCATTTCTTTGTGTTCTCTTGTTCTTTTGATGAGGAATATGAAGAATGTGCCGAAGTTTTGTTGGGATACATTGGTGGGAGAATTGTTATATATGATGTTGCATGAGGATTTGAGAAGATTGGTGTTGTTTTTCTTTTTGTAGTCGATTAAAATATGAAGAACATGCTTGTTGATGATACAAGATTTTGTTGTAGATTCCTCATTTTTCTTGGTGTTTCTCTTAGGGCTCCAACTTGTCTCTTTGATTCACTTTCACTTCTTTCATTTCAAATTCATTTATCCCAATGCTAGCAAATCAACTTCAATGTAAGTGAAAAAAGATACTTCAATCTACAAAATAGTAATTACATGGACGGTGTACTGCAAGTGTTAGATCTATCTAGAAACTATATCCTTCAATAGCTTATTGAATTAAACTCCAACTAATGTCCATCTCAACAATGGTGTACTTCAAGCTATGACTAGTTAAGATTCCACACAGTGGTTAGGATGCCCAAGAGAGGTGCAAATCCTAATTCACATAGATGCAAACCTTAAAATGCAAAAGTGGTACAAATACTAAAACACAAATGGGACATCACCCTAGAGAAAGAGCCTAATCATGATCCTCATGTTGGTCTCTATAAGTATGAGAAAACTCACTTATATTGTGATTTTGGTATATTCATTTTGAGGAAGCTTTGTGAGTATAACTTCTTCTATTCTATCATATTGTCTCCAACCATTTTCGAAAATGAGAAGTAGAGAGTGTGAGAGGTGTCTTAAAGTGAGAAACTTGGGATGGAGAAGCCCTATAGCTTCTTATTGCTTTTCTTCATCTAATTTCCATCCATCGTAAGAGGTTTGAGTTTGGAGTTAGAGTTGAGCATGAGGTGTGAGATTATGAGAGAGTGAAGGAGGGAGCTTAGTGCAACAACTCTTTATCTTCTTTCTCTCCCTTTTCTCTCATCATTAGAATACTTGGTGATACATGACAAGGATCAATGGCATTAGATTGTGTTACTTTGATCATGGAACTATCCTCAAGCTACAATATGGTAAGGTAAGTTGGTGAGTTCACTACACCTCAAAGCTAGTCTTGTATTTTTTCTTTCTTGAGATAGAGAGAGATTAGGAAAAGTATAAGTAATTTAAAGAGACTAATACTAGATGCAAAAAGATTGGTTCCTTGGGAGATGTGAGATGTGGGGATCAAACACACGCACCTGTTGTTTTACGAGCAGCAGTGAGATCAGAGAAAAGCATCTCACACAACTTGAAAACAAGGCAACAAGGAGTGTTGATGAAGTATTTGACTTTCTCTAAATACTATAATTGACAAGAAACCTCAATGACACAAAAAACACACACCATGTAGAGTATTTAAAACCTTTGAACAAAGTTAAAAGTATGAGCTTGAAGGAATAATTGGATACAATCTTCATACCTCGTAGTGGATGTGATTAAACTTCAAACCCTCAACATCAAACTTGTAGAAATTCGACACACTAAACCCTGCAAGTTGATAAGTGACCCTTCTCTCTTCTCTCATAAGAAGCAAGAAAAAACTCAAGAGAAGGGCACTTAGTTCCTCCAACCTCCTCCCTTTTATAGATTCCCTTCATGTTCAAAAAAACTTAAAAAGATTTATGCTTTTCATTGTGTTTGTTTAAGGTAATACTTTTCACCCTTACGTTTTTTTTAAAAAAAAATTAAAGGCCGCCACCTCCTCTGTTACTTTGGCCACTAACAAGGTTTCGTGTTGCTCCTTTGTGAGAACAACTTGAGCTCAACATCAAATTCAACAATCACTAAAAATTCTCTCTTTCAAATAATCTTCCTTTTTCTGATCTTGTTCAGGTGAGTCAATGAACTTCACAACAATAGCCTTAGTAGCTTCACGAGATGCAAGAATCCCACTAGGAGGCCCCATGAAATAAATTTTTGGGGAATTTTTTTAAGACTTAAATGATGTTCGCAATGTGCTTGTATTCTTCATTTTATCAGCACTCGATAGTTTCTTCCTATGCTCATAGAGAAAATACAGTGTTTTGTCATCAAAGTCGTCTTCTAGTCACAAGCAAGGCCTTAGCAATGGTCGTAATTGGATGGTGATTTTGTAGCTTCTGTGCTATCATGTGCTTTCTTTTAAGGCATTGTATGCTGACGATGCACAACAGAGGTGGATACAAAACCTTGGTTTTGATTGGAAGATCCATTTTTGTGCTAGAACCATGGCATTGAGCCTGCTTATCAAGATTGGGCTCATGTTGCTCCTCGATTTTCCATCTTGTGCTCCATCACACATAATTTGAGAAGAAACGTAAAGTCAAATCCATGCTATGCAATCATACAAGCAATGCTTTACACAAAAAAATGAATACAATGAAAAAATAATGCTTAGGCTATTTACAAGTGGTTGTGCATCATGCAAGATGCAAACACAATTACTTGACTATGTTTGATCCTTAACCTCACCTCTCATCACTCAATAAGGAAGAAATGTTATATTCCACTCCACTCTCCCAAAAAATCTCACAATCACTCAAAAGAATACGGTCCTCTTGATATTGACTAAGAAAGCAACCACGGGATGGGTCTCTACCATCATCACAGGACACGTCACCCTGTTCTGTACACTGCACTGTCAGGCTCCCTTGCCTTCCTCCTTGCACTTATGCCAGACGGGTTGGACGCACTAATGCACCATCAATTGTGCACCTTGGCATACTCCTTCTGCACCATTCCCCTGTCGATTTCTAAATCGGGTATGAGATATGGGTTTCAATCACTCTTTCTCGAGTGATATTAGTCATGGGGTGAGTGATTGCTCTTTCATTCCATATGAGTGACTGAGAGTTGAGTATAATGTCCCTCGTCCTCGGCGACTTTCCTGCGATTCCTTCAACTAGCTACCTCCTTGGGTGCTGTTGCGTGGTCCCTACCATGAAGGACGGGTGCTGTGAAGATGCCTTGGTACCTCCTGCAGAGCGAGACAGTGGAAGTGCCATCGATAATCAACCTTGATTCTCAACAACATGGGCCAAGTTTTTCTAACCCTACACCTTTTGTTTCTCAATGACGTTCATGTTTTAAGTGTGGGGACATTAGTGGATGGTTTGTTGTATGGTCCTAGGTCTCTGTTGCTCGGTTAGCCCTGTCCATTAAGGTTTTAAGTGTGGGGACGTGTCCCTGCACGTCTACATTGCATACCCCTCTACATATGCCTCAACCTACTCATGCATGTCTTCCATGACTTGCTTTTACCCTGATGGGGTCCCTTCCCATCCACCCGTCCATTTTTCACCCACCCTCAGGGCTGTTCCCTTGCAGTTTTCCTTCATTCCCTGATTTTGTTGTCCTGCCATGTGCACGTATCCTATATTCACCGAAATCCACATCCAACCTTATAGCCCTGTTCATCCCTTTGAACTGACCATTTTTCCTTTTTACCCACCCCTGTTTTGGTGCACAGTTTTTGAGTTATTAATTTTTGAATCATTTTGCACGAATTAGCCGGTTTTCCATGTGAACGTGTTTTGCTTGCTTCGGAACCGTGATCTGACGTCATATCCCTGACAACCATTTTATCCCTGACATTTTTTCTTTTTACTCCGTGTCCTTCCGATGCACGGTTTGTCCAATATTAATTTTTGCGGTTTCTCAAGACTTTTTCGACCGTCTTTTTGACATTTTTTCATGTGAACCTGCCCTGTTTGCATCAAAATTCCAATTTGATGTGATGGCCGTGTCCCGCCCACCTTCCCTCACATCTTTCCTTCTTTTTCCACCCTCTTCCGACTGCCCCATTTTTAGCTATTAATTTTTAAATGTGTTTTCGGGTGTATTTTTTATGTTTTTTGCATGTGCACCCCTCCTACTTCTACCGGAACTGCGTTTTGACATGACAACCCTGTACCCCCCCTTCCTGTGGCCATTTTTCATTTTTACTACATGTCATTCCAGCCAGCAGTTCATCCAATATTAATTTTTGATCCCATTTTTGGGTCTTTTTTTTGGGTTTTTCCCACATGAATGCGTCTTGTCTCAGTCGGAACTATGTTTTAATGTGATAGGATTGTCAGTCATGTCTTTTTGCACATTTTTCCTTTTTCATGCACCTCGTTTCGATGCATGGATCTTCCGATATTAATTTTTAATTGCGTTTTTGGACCCATTTTTCGTGTTTTTGCATGTGACCGCCCTTTACCCCCCCGAAATCCCCATTGCGTTTTTTCCCTGTCTTTTCCCTGCCGTCCTACCCAATTTTTGTTTTTACAACATTTCGTTTTGACGCCCAGATTGGGAGATATTAATTTTTCTTTATTTTTACGTGTTTCGCGCGACTCGTCCCGCGCGTGAACGCGCCCGTTTTTGATTTCACGTGTCTCCACGTGCCCTGGTCACGTCTGCGTGCCCCGTACCGCCATCCGGCGCTATTTTGATCTTGTCATGGCAAATTTTTTTACCCCGCTCCGCGCACGCGCGCGGGACGGGGGCACGCCTTTCTTTTATGGAAGGCACCCCTTTCTCATGGGCACCCCCCCACGGGAACCTCCCACCACCCCCCTATGGGCACCCCCCTCGCTACGCATACCCTTGGGCACCCCGCCCATTCCCACCCCTAGGCACCCCCCCATGGGCACCCTTCTCCACCCTCCCCACATCCATGGGCCCCCACCCACATTCCTAGGCAACCCCCCACTCCCTGGGCGCCCTTTTCCCACCCCACCCACCCCCCAGGCACCCTTCCCTATCCCCCCCACCTTTCTCTCTCCCCGACCCCTTCCCCCCCAACCACCTCTCTCCATCTCCCTCTCCCTGCATGCCATCTCCCCCCCTCCATCTCCACCTCCATCTCCCTCTCCTTCACGCTCCTCCATCTCCTCTTCTCCTCTCCCTCCTCCTCATTTTCCTCCTTCTCGTCATTTCCCTCCTCCTCCCTCACTCCTCTCCTACATCTGCCCCGCCACGACGCCCTCCCTCTTCTCTTTGCCAGACAGCTGGGCGGCCCCTCCCTCTGTCCCCCGCCTCCAGCCTCGTGGGCCTCTCCTCCACGCCTGCCCCCCTCCTCGGGGGCCTCTCATCCACGGCGCCGTTGGGCCATGCCATTGCCCCGCCTCGCTGGGTCCCACCTCTGACGCCGCGCCCGCTCTGGTGCCCGCCGACTGCGCCTTTGTCCGCCGCCATCCGCACCGCGTGCCTGTCAGGCCCCCTGCCTCGACCACTGTCGTCCACCACGTGCACAAACCCCCCCACCCCCCTCCAAGCCCCCCTTCCCCCCCCCCCGAGGCACACCAAACCCTCCCACCTCCCTGTAAGCCCCCATTCCCCCCAGGCACACCACACTCCCCACCATCCTCACCCAAGCCCCAATCCCACCCCACCAACCCCACAACCCACCTTACCCCTTCTTAAGCCCCCCGTCCCACCCGCAAACTCGCAGAAACCCCCCTCCAAGCCCCTGTTCCTCCCGAGATACAGACCCACCCGCGGAAACCACCCGCTCACACAAGCGGCAACCCACCCAAACCTGCAGCACCGCGCAGAACCTGCCGATACCTTTCTCAGCCCCTTGACACACGACCACGTGGCTGTTCGTGTGATTGTGATTGTTCGTGTGCGTGTGCGGGAGTCTGTTCGCGGATGTTCACGCGCGGGGACGCACGTTAGCTGGCCCGTGAGGTGGTGTGCAGCCGGTTGTTCACACGCAGTTGACACGCAGTCCATTCCTGGGTATTTTCCTGGATTTTTAATTCCAAAACCCGAAAACCCTAAAAATACATTGAAAAATTACCAAAAAAAATCATTAAAGAACACTTAAAATTCAAAAAAATTACAGAAAAATCTTGAAAATTTTCCAATCTTTCTACAGTAAATTGCCATATTTTTTTGAATTGAAAATTTCAGAGAAAAATTTCAGAATATTTTAACATGAAATATTTTTTTAAAAATAGCCATAAAATGAAAATAATTCATTAAAATTGGTAAAAAATACAATTTAATTGCAAAAAAATTCCTAAAAATTCCATTAACTTTTTTGTTTATGTTTTAAATATTTTCTAAGCTGAAAATGATGTGTCATTTTATTCCATGATTATTTTATGGTAAAAATACTTCATTAAACACCTAAATTCATATAAAATCCTCTTTAATTCAAAACACAACCTGAAAATTCTAGAAAAATCCAGATACCGTGGTTCTTTTTGGATTGCTGACCTCCATTTGGGATTGAGAAGTGCGCATTCATTGCATACACATACACCCACTTCTAGGTATTTTTTCTTTTATATTTTTTATTTTTCTCGCTACTCCAAAATTGACGATTAATTTTTAACATGAACCCTAAACACCACCATGGCACGCGCGCTCACGCTAAACACACCTTTTTTCTAATTAAAATTAACCCGTCGTTCACTTAGCACACGCTAAGTGTGCCTAAGAGGCACTTTAATATTTTTAATAAAAATGAACCAGCCGTCACAAAAGCACGCACTAGCAAAAAAACGCTCCACATCACCTAAATTTCTAATAAATGAATTTGCATTTAGAGACCCAGTCTGGGTATCGAAGTCCGGGATTTGGATTAAAGCACCGCTTCAATCTAATAATTTGTAATTAAAATTTTAAGAAGGAACCGCCGTTTTCTTGATAAGGTTTATCACTTAATAAAAATTCACCCATTACTTAATAGTTCATAAAACGAACCTTTCATTAAATTAATTCCCCCTCACTGCACTTATTTCCCCTTTTTAATGAACTCGTTTCGTGGGATGGGTACGCGAAGTCTTCGGAGTTGTCTCCATGGTCAAACCTAATTATCAAAGTTGTGGTCTTGATATGTGTGGGTTGTTGTTATGTTTTGGTTCAGTTTCTTTGTTACGGTTACGGGTACGGTGTGTAGTTTTTTTTCTTTATTGCCTGATACGGGGATTTGGGTGTTTGCATGTTGCATAGCATGAAGCTTTCGGTCGTATATGTGTAGAGGTCATGTCAAAATTTTTCTAGGTTGTGGTTTGCTTGGGGATAGTTGGTCGAGTCACGTTTTACCGTCTTGGTTGATATCTTATCCTTGGTTTTGTCTGTTTCTTTGCAGGCATTCTCTTTGTTTGTCTGTGTTTGTGGTGTATGTGTAACCATCAAAATGGCGCCCTCTCGTACTCCTCCCACGATTCAGTATGTTCCTTTGGCTGTCCATGATTATTCTTTGTTACTAGATTCGAACGTTGTCGCTAAAGCGGGCTTGTCCAAGTTCGTGAGCCTGTCTTTTCCACTGGTTCCAGATGATCCTTCCCTTTGTGACGAGTTTTTAATCTCTTACAGTAAGAGGTCTGGTCCAGTCCGTGGCACTTCTGTTCTTTTGACACCGAAGAGTCTAGGCAAGGCTCTTGGTCTGCCATATCGTGGGGAATCTGTCCCTATTGCCAAATAGTTGTTCACCAATGATGATATTTTGAAGCTGTTGCAGAAGCAGACTCAAGATGTTCTTGATCCGAAGACGGTTATTACCACGTCAGGAGTGGGTGTTTCCATGATTTCCAATCCCTTATGGAAACAGATATGCCAATTCCTTCAGGACAGGTTCATGCCTGCAAAATCCCCATCTCATTATCTTTTCAAGGAGTTGTTTACAGCTTCACGAATGATTTTGAAAGGCATCACCATTGACTGGAGTACCTACCTCCTCTCCAAGATGGATCACCATTTTATCCGAGCTACTCTAGGAAATGTGACTAAAATGTTACGGGTCCTTCCTCTATGTCTTCTTGCTACATGCTGCCCCTGCAAAGGAAGTTCCTTTACCTCCAGTTGATCCTCCAGAAGTTCCTCCTCCGCCTCATAATGAAGATGATGAAGTGATAATTGAGGATGATGATTCTCCTCCTCCCCTAGTCATTCAGAGAAAACGCCTCAAGAGGGTGGCTGATTCAATGCATGTTCCTCTAGTTCCAGTGACAATTTCGGCCCAGTCTTGCAGCAGCTTGCCTGCTTTCCTTCAAACGCCAAATCTTTTCAGAGCCCATAGAGATGGGATGCTCGACCTTACTATTCCTTCTGTTCACCACCTGGTAACAGGAGATGCTATTCCATTCCTGTGCAAGGATATCCAGAGTTCTATTAAACTTTCGATGACTGCTTGTATCCAGCAATTATATTCTTCATTTTATGATGAAGTTCAGCAGTCTAAGAAGGAACTAAATAAGACCAATACTGAGTTAGCCTCTGCTTAGGAGAAATTCTCTGACCTTTATACGCAAATGGAACAGCAAACTAAGCTTGTGGATACTCAGAAAGATGAAATCTCTAAGTTGAAAGCTGAGTTGGCAGAAGTTAGGTTTCAAGTGGTTGCTGTAATAGAGGAGAGGGATAAGTTACAGAAGGAGAGTCAAGAGATGAAGGAGGTGATAGCTGCCCAAGCAGAGAAGTTTAAATCCACCACAACTATTTTAGACCAGAGCAATGCTCAAATCCAACAACTCAAAGATCAGTTGGCTCAGTCTCGGTCTAATACATAGAGTCCTGTGCAACCAATTTCTCTTTTATCCCCTGTAGACTTGGCAGCTCTTCAGTGCGATAGGCTACCTTATGTCCCTTATTTCAGGCCAAGGTGGAAAGATTGCAATCTCATATGGATTTGTTATGGTCTTCTTTTGAGTAGTATCAAGAATATGTTCCACCAGATCATTCCTTTTTTGTCCATTATTAACAACAGAAGTTGGCCTTCTATATAAAGCTTTCCACGATGGATTTACCTATTCCAAAGGATGGATGGAGTGGGGCCTGGTCATCATATTTGCTGATAGAAGTTGTGAGGATGGTTTTTGAAGACTTTGTCACTCCAGATACAATGCTTTTGTCCTACATGTATTTGAGGGGTGATTTACTGATTCCAGATGATGAAGATCTGGCTTGGTATGTCGGAGATGTGGTATTGCAAGCTTCTTTGTATGTCCGACATTTGGAGTTGAGGATTGATGAGATGTTCCAAGGATATTCTTCAAAGGTGGTTGAGTGTCCTGAGTTTTCATGGCACACTATGGTTGATTCTGTCATTTTGAATCACAGTCAGGTCAAAGCTTCAGCTCATGCCCAGAACACTAACCAACTGAGGGTGGATCTTTTAGCCTATCTCTCCAATCAACCTCCATTTGATACTTCTTTCTTTGAAGCCTATCACCGTAGATCAGCTTTAGGTCCGTCCTTACCATGTCTAACTTATTATCAACAAATGGCTCATAGGTATGATGCTTATATTTCCCTTTTTCAATCTAACCCAAAAGTCATTTTACCCCTTCTTTTCCAACCTCAAGGATCTCCTCAAATTCCTATCTTTACCCATTGTTCTTTTATTGAAGATTGAGTTTTTCTTCCTCCTGATCCTTGTCCTTCCCCATCCCCTGATATTCTATCAACTTTTCATGCTTATCTTTTAACACCTTTCTTAACAGAATCTCCTCAATTTTCAGCCAATCCATCTTTAATCCATTCTTCATTTTACGATTTTGCCTATCCATCACTTCATCCTCTTTCATTAGTCCCTCTTCCATCTCCTAACACTTCTATTCCTAATCCTCCTCAGTTGGTTAGTGGGTATCCAAGATTTGATCAGAAGATTCTTTGAAGAAGAGGCTGGAGTTCAAATGATTCCCTTACTGGACCTCAAATCAATTGGCCATTGATCCCAAGAGAATGGATAAGTGCTAGTCAGGCTAATCAGAATTATCGAAATTTTGCTCAGCAGTATTCTCAGTCTGCAGATCCTTCTGTGCGCTTAATTGCTCATTTTACTTGGTACCTGGCGTATATGCATAGGCATTCTCATAATGATTCAAAGCCTATTCCAAAGTTGTGCATGAATGTCAATGTGAGCATTGATTCCCAGCAATTGGATGTATTGTACTTTCATACTCTCTGTTTGCCTAGCAGATACCTTGTCCTGTTGGAAATGATGTGCTGCCTTCAGTTTTTTCAGAATCCTCCCAAGACATTTGTAGATGAATCCTTGTCTATGGATCGTTTTCGCAATCACCAATCTTTCAAGAGGGATCATCTTCATTGATACCTTTGCCATGTATGGTGGATGATTTTTAATGATAAATCTCTCTTTTTGGAGGAGTCATTCAGATGGTTGTGTTGTGTGTAGTGTTTGTGTTGTGGGATAATTTATGTGATAAGATGGTGGTGGTTGCCTATTCGATTTGCTTTCGTGCAAGCTACATTTTTGGAGAATTGTGGTGATGGTGTTGCTAGTTGGATAGTTGAAGATGCTGATGCAGCAGAAGAAGAAGAAACCTCTTATATCCTTTACAAGTTTATTGTGAATTCTAGTTTGATAAGAAGTGTTAATGTATAAAGGGTTTTCCTTTCGTTGTATTCTTTATATCAGATACAGGTTATTAGTTGGGGTCGTGGTTGGATGGACTATTTTTGAAGATTTATTGAAGATCAAAGTTGAGCTTTTCAATGAACTTGTATTCCCTTTTTCCTGGGTCGTGAGGAAGATTCCTTATTAAGTGTGGGGATATGTTGAGTGTTGAAATGACCTATTTTTTGGCTGATTTTTGTTGTTTTCGAGAGTTGAATGGTTGATTTTATAAGATGATTGATTGGTTTTGAAGTGTTTTGAGAGTGTTTTGGATAGGTTGGAATGGTTTAATTAAGCTCATGATGTTTATTAGTAGAGATGTGAAGTTCTGTTGATATTTTGATATGTTCTGATTGGTCCTGATTGGTTTTGTTGAGCTTCTGTTTTGTTATGTTTTCTCTCTGTAAGGAGGGATGGAGTATTGATTGATAGGGTTTGAGATTTTTTGAAAGCTTATTGAATAGTTTTTGATGGTTTGGAATGGTTTTGGTATGAGTTATGTGGTTCTGATGCTTTCTGTTGACCTTCTGTAACTCTCTGGTGAGCTTCTAATGAGCTCTGTAGACCTTTTGTATGCTTCTGTATGTGTTCTGATGGATGAGAGTGTAGCTTGGGAAAGTTTTCTAGCCTTGAAAAGAGGTGAATACAAGTGCAAAAGAGCTAAAAGAAGTCAAAGAAGTAGTTGCTGAAGACTCAAGTAAAGACTGGAGTGAAGTGACACTGGTGAGTTACGAAAGGACACTGTAGTGGCTCTGGTGCCTCTTCATATCAGACACACCTCTTGGGAGGGTATCCACGACCTAAGAAGGATTATTGAGAGTGATTATGAGAGATTGTAGTGAGGATATTATGTATTAATGATGGAGAGAGAGAGTCAAAGATAGTCAAATCTATCAAAACTGAGTGATTGTATGTAAGAGATTGAGAGAGAAGACTATGAAGATATTGAATATGAATACTATGTAATGTATTTCCATTCAAAGATGGTGTATTCCTTTGCTTTCTTTGTTATATTGATGGATTTTGTGAAGATGTTGAAGAATATGGTTGATTCTATCAAATCCGTGGGGGATCTACATGATGCTGCATGAAGATTTGTTGTGCCTGGTGTTCTTTTCTTCATTGTGATCGTATAAAACCTAATAAAAAAGCTTGTTGATGTTACAAGATAGATTTTCTTGCAAGAGAATTCCCTTTTCCTTGGTGTTCCTCTTGGGGCTCCACTTTATTTTCAGCATAGCAAGATAAACATAGCATGATATGACTGCAGATTGATGACACAAGGTGGACCACCTTTGCTTTGCCCATTTCCCTCTATTTCTGCATTGTAATCCATTGTTTTTGCTCATCCAAATTTATAAGTTTCATTTCTATGCTTATGATATTACAAGATAAATAGAGGCTCACCATTACTGGACTCATTATAACCAAGAGATTCACCAATGGTTGATACATGACACTCCGAATAAGGACAAACCAAAATTTCCTCTCTAATAAGGACAAACACACAAACAATTTTGCAAAACAAAGTTTCAAAATCCAAACCCGATTTATCTCATCAAAATTGACGATATTGAACTTTGAAGTTTGATGTGACTGGAGAGGTAGAGCCCAGTCCCCAGGGTCGGGTGGCGAGTGAATAGAGAGAGAGAGAGAGAGAGAGAGAGAGAGAGAGAGAGAGAGAGAGAGAGAGAGAGAGAGAGAGAAACTTACAGACTCGGGAGCCCAAGCCGCAGCCTCCAGGGCCTAGGTCATAGCCTCCAAGGCCAAGTGAGAGCGAGAGAGAGAAAGGGGAGCCCAAGCGGCAGTCTTCAAAGCCCAAGCCATAGCAACCAGGGCCAAACAAGTAGGCTGCAATCTTCACGAGCAAGGCCGCAGTCCACCACCATCCAGGGGCGAGCAACCCGCAGTCTTCACGAGCGAGGTTGCAACATCCAAGCTTGTAGCCTGTTAGAGAGAGAGAGAGAGAGAGAGAGAGAGAGAGAGAGAGAGAGAGAGAGAGAGAGAGAGAGAGAGAGAGAGAAGCCCAGTCCAAGGCCATAGGCTCCACTCTCTAGGGCGGAGCGAGTAGGTCGGTTGCCGCAGCCTCTCGGGGAGAGCAAAGGAGAGAGAGAGAGGGGAGCCCAAGCCACAGCTGCAACCTCCATTGTCCAGGGCCAAGAGAGGGAGAGAGAGGAGCCACGCCCCCGCAAACTACAGTCTTCAGGGCCTTAGGGTCAAGCGAGTGAGAGAGAGAGGGTCTTGGGGTCACACCATAGAGTCTTCAGAGCCCTTGCCCCTAGGCCCTTCGGCCTCAAGCGAGAGAGAGAGAGACAATAGACTTGAGAGGTCATTTAGGAAGGTGGGTCCCGAGAGAGACTCCTAACTCCCTCCCTACCCCCTTTAGAGAGCCTTGGGCCTTGGCCAATGTGGCATGTCCACAATCCCTTGAGGCTTGGGCCTTTAGGATTCGAATTTTGGGAATTTAAAGATTTTTGGAAGGTAGGTGCATTATCAATAGTCAAGGTTATTATTTTTGAAGGTGGGTGTACTTGAGGGTCGGTACCGTATCATGACTCATTAACTAATAACTACCATTAATTTTATGTATATTAAATGAAATCAATGAATATTTTCAATTTTGAGGTCTTTAAAATTAAAATTAAAATTTAATATTATTATTAGATTTAAAAATTTTACTTGAAACTTTGAATTGTTGAAGGTCATTCTCATGAAAAGCGTTTTTTTTAAATGTCACATAATTTATTGGCTTTCTAAAGAAGGGTCAAAACCCCTTTGAAAGGTGTTGCAACCTTCAAATTTGAGGGTTGCCTAGATGGCTTCGAAAAAGGGGAGGACGAATATGGGGATGCAAAAGAACGGGATCTTTGCGAGATGAAAAGTCCATGGAAAAGTTGGCATAATAGTTCTCCTCTAGACGAAGTATCATAAGGCGTGTGATGACTGCAGTTTTGATGCAAATGCTTGAAAGGGTCTGCCGGGACGGGATCGCTAGGACCTGGCTGGCGACTAATCATTCCTGGTTATACCAATTCAGCTCTTAGACGGGAACCTCGACTTCTAGTGGGGGCGGACTAGGTCAGGAGGGATAAGGCTTATATAATAGCTGTTAACAGCTAGAAGTGATTCATGCATAACTGCCACAAGGAACTTTCAATCGTTCCCCACATAGGCAATTTGGTGGAATATAGGAAATTCTCCAATATTTCCTATGTAGACAAGTACGTATTCCCCATCTATAACTAGGAAATTGCATTCCTGTCATCTTATAATAGGGAATATAGAGCATTCCCTACATTCCTTTGAAAGTCCCTACATTCCCTACATCTTATAATAGGGAATATAGAGCATTCCCCACATTCCTTTGAAAATCCCTACATAAGGAATTATAAGGATGTGATTAAAGGTACTTTATAGATGTATAACTTATAACAAGCCTACATAGATTTGGAAATCATATATTTTCTATAAGTTGTAGGTCGTCATGTTTATGAGTTTATATATTTGTAACATACGTTTAAATAGTGCACAACATGATTATAAGTCATGTAGCTTTAACCCTATTACTTAATGAAAAGTTACACAGTATGAGAAATTTTCTTTGGAAAATATAGATTATTTAATACAATTCTTACAATCTACCTTGATGCATTTTATTAAATTTGAATCCTTTATTTATTTTTCATTGTAGCTCCTTAATATTGCAACCCTTTTTAATCAACTCGATTAATTTTGTTGGATTTGTAATATTGATGCCCACTTTTGCATTGAGATTTGAAAAAGTAGAGCAAGTTTCATCTTGTGAATATGATTTGATAAACTAGACCAAGTTTGGATCTTGTGCCCAAAAGCTTCATAAATTATTTGACAATTATTCCACATAACTTCCATTTAGAGGGTCCTCTAGTATGAGGTATTCCTATTTATGAAATCAAATAAATGTGTTGATGGTCTAGAATCAAGTTCTCATGCAAAGAGTATGTGGTAAATTCTTATGTAGCACTTACTTTCATAAGTGTAAGTTAATATCTTATTGAAAAATTACTACATTCACTTCACATATGGCTTCTTAAAGTTAGTATCTCATTGAGATGCAGAAAACTTAGTATACAATACTTGTTTTCATTAGGCAATACTACTAAGTATTAATATATCAATTTGTACATCCTAGAATATATATTGATATTATCCCAAATATCAAGTGTAGAAACTCCATTGGATATCTAAAGAGTTATTTAGGGGGTCAAAATAGTTGACAGCTTTAAGATCAAAAGTTGTTTAAAACTAAGGTGAAGATAAACAAAATGCATAGTTTTGTGATGGATAAAACTCTTGATAGTTAACCATGTACTAGTGTGAATATAAACTACTTAAAAATATCCAATTTACTAACAATATTTATCACTAAAGAAGTATAATTAAAAAACTACTAGATTTGCGATTTTAAAAAAAAGCACATGTAAACATTGAACCCAATTTTGAAAATGAGTAGTTTTTTCATGATTTTTTAGGAAATTTCCTTGGGAGAAACATGCAACTTACCCAAAAGATTTGCAACTATGCTAAAAACTCGAGTGTTGCTTGACCTATAGCGGCTGTCTCATCCACTCACCATATTTACACTCAACATCAACTTAGGGGTTGATAGACTTACGTGATAAAACTAGCAACATCAAGTACATGCTCAAGGGGAAACAATCTTCATATCAAACTACAAAGAATCAACTTTCCTATGCCTTAATTTCCCTTTTCCCAATGGTGGAGTACTCTTATAGACATCTCACCTCCCTCAAAATCCCTTTTCAAGTTGTGAGGATATCTGACAAGTGCTACAACCCTAAGCCACCAACATAGATAATTGAACTCTCCTCCATGAAGTAGTCTTAAATCTTTCTATCCAATGAGGATCCTTCTATCAATGAATCTAATGTTATTAGACTCAACTCAAACTCTTGATGATATCTTCCTTTTCTTAGGTTTTGTAAGCATGTAAGAACATTCTCAAGTCAAAACACCTAGAACTAGTAGATTGTTCTTGATTCTCACAATATTCTTCATGCAATCAATCCCTCAAGTAAAGAGTCATCACTCTCTTAATTCAAGATACTAATCTTTCTCTTTTTTAAGAGTTGAACCAAAATAAATTTTGGACATGGCAACAACTCACTAAGCCAACTAGTAGCTAGACATCACCACATGATATATATCACATTTGCCACATGAGGTATAGAGCATTGTATGCATCTCAAGGAAAGGACTATTCATTGTATGATCAAAAGATTGTTCCACATGAAGTCTCAAAGGTACCAAATTTTCTTCATACCTTAGCATTGACCTTTATAATTTAAAAATAAGGTGCACCATATTCCATCACAACAAAACAAAACTCTCACATGTACTTTGTCATCGTATGGAGTAATGTAAGCATTTCCACTTTCAATAAGTTTCCAAAGAAGGCAAGATGAACCATCATAGGCATTATAGAGCTTCAATATCACCCTTATTATAATGAGTACATTAAAATCATTCCAATCTTATGTATGATAGAAGAACACATATTTTAACATTTTTATGATAAAAGATAAAAATGATTTGACTCTTGTAGTAAAAGATTAATGGTCTAACATGCTCTCAAAATAAATGTTATGGACTATAGGTGTTAAGGCTTGAAGTTGATTCTCTCTTCTAGGCTTGAGTCTCAAGGGTTGTCTTCTCTGGTCTCTCACGTGCCTCTTCTTGCATTTCAAACTTGGATGCTCTCTAAGTGGTCCACTCTTCCATGAATACAAGGCAACTCCTCCTCCAAATAATGATAGTTTCCTTCAAACTCATTGCCACTCTTGTAGCTTTATCTTTGCTTCTTTAAACTCGGCTATGCTGCTAAAAAGCTAAGTTTACATATAATACCAAGTAGCATTTCTAGTTACAATGTCCACAAAGAAGGATGACACCATGAATAGATATCAGTCTGCTACTATGACCTGAGCAAGTCAGGCTGCTAGACTAATCGCAATAATAAAAGCTGAGCCAAAAGCTATTGAGCCAAAAGCCAAATTTTTGAGTGATGGCTACCTAAATTTCTTGCATGTATACGTATAATACATCATCGTCCTCTTTGCAACAGTAATACCATAGGAGAGGTCAATCGTAAACAAAATTGGTATGCTTTCATGTAGACTTATGCAAGTTACCTCTTGCTTAAGCGTGATGCACCTCAATTCAATGACACCAAAGGGAATCCCCATGTTCTCTCAAAATTCTTGACATGAGAGAATGTAAAAATGTTAGCTCTTGAGCTTGAAGGGAGCCTAAAGAAATCGGGTCACCGTTCGTGGACCTGGGGTGAATGAAAAGAAACCAAGCCAAATGTGCTTCATGAATTGGACCGAGACTCGTACGCCTCTACGACCATAAACAAGTGAGGGCTCACTTGGTTTTGCAACATCTCAAATACGCAATCATCGATGGTTTATAAGTATGATATTGTGGGACCACAACTTCAAAATAATGAATGTCTTGCAAAATGCTAGCCCTATTTGTAGCCACTCTCCATGTGTATCTATTTTTGCAAGTGTTGCTAGTAGATATTAATTGAAATATCAAAACATTAAACTAGTTAAATGGAGATAAAGGTTTATAATGGAATTTCAAAAACATATTCAAAAGGGCAAGATTCTTGATGTGAATATCAAGTGTTTGGCCATTATGTTGAGAAATAAGTGACATTTGTTCTATGTTAGTGCACAAGGCAGGAATGCCCAGTCAGGAGACCTTCCCCTGTTTTCTCCTCCATCTCCAGTACCTGCCGACTGGTGCTGTTCTCGATGCGATGGACTACGCATGCCCTCCCTTGCTGCTACTCGGATTACATGCTCTCTCTCCAGCTGAAGATCGTTTAAGAGGATGAAGCTCTTCTCCTTTTAGGGCTTCCTCCAGTTGTACTGGGCGGCACACAGATATTGTGATTGTGCTTCGATGCAATGTTTCAGCTTGACATCAATATTTAGGGCTTGATACATGCAAACAGACTGGACATGGTCTACAGACTGACGGCTTTTTGATGCCTCAGTACACAGATCAGAGCATTTATTAGGGCTCAAGTACTAGTGAACAAATCGTATGTGGTGAATAGAGCCTCTCAGGCCAATTGCTTTTTGATATCCCAGTACACAGATCAGAGCATTTTTTAGGGCTCTGGTGCTTGGGCATGGTCAACAGAACCTGTCTGACTTCTCCAAGTAACCATGGATTGTTCATTCCATGAGGAAACGGATGATGACAATAAGGACGATGGAGATCACAATATACTTCAGCTGGAACAGATCGAGTGCTGGGCATTTTCCAGTGCCTCCCGGTATCCTCAGTTTTGGCATTTGGGATGACATGCTGACGGTTCCGTGATCTTGCCAATTCAGATGCTCTCTGGGCTCTAATTTGCAAGCGAGAATGGGGGATCAGTGCCATGGATGCTTGGCTTTTGCCTTGTGATGGCAAGATAGGATGGAAGCGCCTACACAGGCAGATGTTGGCTTTAGGTGCTGTTAGCTGGCATAGATTGTATCAGGGAGATGTCTATGTGGCTGCTCGGGCCTCTATCTCAATGGCTTCTATCTCACAGACAGTGGTGATTTTTGGAGGTGGATATGATGGAGGTAAGTTCAGGGTTTCTGTTACCTCTAAAACCATCTGGTTCATGACTCCATTTATTTCTTGTTTTTCTCAGTCAATGGAAGTAGAGGGGCAATATTTTCTTGGTAGGTATTAGAAAGCTGATAGCAATATGTTGTATTTTTTCTTTGGTGAGATGACTGGCATTTTAGAATATCAGAGAGCTTTATTTCAGTTTCTATTGGTGCACCCTTTTGAGATGCATTCATGCAGGTGTTGTTTGAGTCAGGGAAACTGCAGAAAGGTATTTGCTCCATTGGTTTGGTGGTCTTTGCTAATGTTGTTAATGAAATTACTTAACATGGTTTCAGTCTGATCAACATCACTTAACTACCAAGTGTATGTAACCTGGAATGACTACCTTGGTTCAGTATGCTCTGCTTAATTTGTAGACGATAGTTGCGAAGGACATAGATGATCACTACTTCAAGCTGAGAAGTTATTTTATGGTGTATTATATCCATTATGCTTTTGGAATGTGGGTTGAGGGTCTGACTTCTGGTGTTCTATAGCTTCTGGTGGAGCTTCATCATAACCAATTCAAGTGCTCCACTTGAAATGTGGAACGTATTATGTATAATAATTATCTATTTTAGAGAAGTATAGAAGTAGCAATCATATTTATTTTCACTTGCCACGCTATTGTTAGAATCATCAATGTTTGTATAATTAGACCTAGTGCCACGCTGTTGTTACAATCATCAATGTTTGTATAATTAGACCTAGTGGATCTAGGCTATTATGTGCGAGCTCTAAATAGTTCAATTTAGATTTTGCACTTTCAAAACTTCATCTCTCTAGAAGGATCACAGCCATCATTTGGATTGTGTTTTGTCACACTTTTTGAGCTACACATTTTTTTTTGGCTATGCGTGCTAGTGTTACATTCCTTATTATTCCAGCTGTTGAGTTGTTCCAGCTGATAATGATACATTGTTTCGTTTATATTCTTTCCAGCTGATGAGGGTCTATTTCCAGCTGATGACAAATTGTTTCGTTTATATTCTTTCCTAATGAGCGTCTAAATTCCAGCTGATGACACATTATTTCGTTCTAGCTAATGAGCATCTATATTCTAGTTGATGACAAATTGTTTTATTTATATTCTGTTCATGGGGTCCCACATGTGTTATGTTGTCTATAGAGCGGCGTCACGAACTGTCTCTATAGACCTTGTGTTGTAACATTTTTCTTTAAGTTTTGATGTGACAGATATACAGCTTACATTCCAAGTTCAGTTGAAGGAATTTCTTGGAGATTTTATCTTTTGCAATGATGTCGCTTATCCCTATTTTACATATTGTATATTTAGGAGTGATAAAGCTCTTTTGATGCCTTTGAATAGGTTGTTGTAATTCAGGAGTGATGTAGCTCCTTCTCCGTTGATGTTGTAATTCATGAGTGATGTAGCTCCTTTGATGCCTATGAATAGGCTCTTGTAAGTTCAACTTTGTAATTTTATATTTTGAATATTAATATAATGGTAGGCCTATATAGAGCTGTGGGTTTTTCCCTTGAGTCCCCAAGGGGTTTTTCATCCATAGTAAGGGACCTTTATTTGAGCGGGGGTGTTAGCTATATATATAGTTTGTCTATATATAGGAGTGATATGCATACCATCATATGATGATATCTATCAGCCACCCATGTTGAAATTTAGAGAAGAGGGTAGGCTTTATGGAAAAAAGCTCTTGGCTGAATACTTTAAAAGTCAACACACTATCATGCTCGAAAATTATCATCGAGTACATAGGTGGTTTGAATCCTTAAACCCAGATGATCTACGTTATAAAAATGCGGATAAAGAGTATATCATGAAAATCATATCAGAGAATCACCATGAGATTTTACCATTGAAGTTTATTGGATGTGAGTACATATGGAGAGAGAATGACATATATGACTGGTGGAAGGGTACAAAGCAAGATGAAAGAAAGTATTTGAAGAAAAAAGATCTTTTAAAGAAGGTAAGTTGATTGTTACTTTTTTTAATTAGCTTTCCTAATATTTGAGGTGTAGATTCTTAGTTATTGAACTATTAATCTTATGACATATAGAGAGAATTATCCGCATCTCTTGGAGTGGATGATATAGATAAGCTTCAAAATGTATCAAATGACATAACATCATCAATGGTAAGATGATATGATTTATAAGTTTGATATCATAAGTGTAGGATTGGTTTTTTTTCTCCCATACTCATTTAGGGGTGTCTATTGATGGTAGAGTGAACCATATGTTGCTACTATTGATTCTAATCAACTTGATGTATACATTCCTAGAATGGATGATATTGCGAATGAACAAGGTTTGGAAAATGTATCTTATAATCTTATATGTTTATCGTTTTTGTACTTGATTCCATATATTTTGGAGACATTTGATGTATACACATGATCTTATTTTGTTGATATAGCCTCTTGAAGAAAGTAGCTCCTTTGAAGGACAACAATACAAGCAAACAGATTTATCATTGCAGGTAATGCTTTTAAGCTCATATCTAATAACTTTCTTTGAGAATGTCTCTTATACAGATACTTATACATTAACTTTTATTTCCCATAGATGAATATGTTCGTGGAGGAAGAAAAGAGCTTTGAAGAATTTCAATGTTATACATCCGATGAGGTTCTTTGCTTTATATTAAATTTAAGATTGACCATATGATTCATGTTCTTAACAGTATCTTATCCTTTACATGCTTAAAATGTAGGATGTTGAAAATGAAGATGAGACACTTGATATGAAAAATTGTGCCAGCTTTTCAAAGTTATTGTCACATGGTTTAGACAAAATAATGTACTGAACTAAATGTCAAGAAACTTTGGAACAAAGTATCCATAGTTCAAGCAATGATAAGGTATGTAACTTTTTTTTCTATATAAATATTTTTAATGTGATTACTAATTTTAGTTTTGAATGTAGGCTAATCCAGATGATGACATTAATGAAACATCTCGAAAAAGTCAAAGAAAGAGGAAGGTATTTGATATATGTTTGTGAGAGAACAATAGTGTCATAGTTTAGTGAATAACTAAAGATATAATTTATTACATAACTATTTATTTTACGTGTTGACTAGCCAAGTGAGAAGATGAAAGATCTTTTGCAACAAAGGAGCATGAAACGAGGTACCAATATCAACGAAAAAGAACCAAAGGTGCTAGATGTAAATGTTTATATTTTTGTTTATGTCATACATGAAAAGCATAATCTATTTTTTTAATTTTATTTGAATTAGAAATTTAAAGATCTCCCAAACCAAGGCATTGAGATTAACATTTCAAATTATGCTTAAAGGGTAGCTTTATAGTTTATATATATATATATATATTTTTATTTATGGCTTTTTATATTATAATTACTTTTGAAGTATATTGGTGTGCCTACAATTCATGATATGTACTTTTCTTTAAAGAGTACATGCATGAATCTCAAAAAGATTGAAGCTAGCTTTTGAGTCTTGATTAAGGATACAAAGAAGCCAACAAGTGATGATATGATTAAGGAGATTATTTATTGGCTACTAGGAAATGGCAAAGTTGTATTAAACAAAAATAGCAATGTGCTTAGTCTAGATGATGTGGAAGTTTTAGCATAACTTCTACTTTGAGTTCAGAATTTAATGCTTTTCAACATATTGGAGATTTGAGGGATAACTCAAACATTTATTACTTTGCAACATATTGGAGATTTAAGGGATAAAACAATCAAGATACACATGTTGCTTAATTAGTTTTTAGTTCTATGCTCCTTTAAAAGTATTTTCATTTTTCTTTTGGTTGCTAGAAGTAGATGTTGATGTCTTAATTTGTTTAATCTATTTTGATCATTCGATGTATGTTATTGATCCTTACTTAGAAATGATGACATTCCCTATATAATTTTCTAGTTAAAAATTTATTATGTAATTTCTTGTTTGATATTAGCATGTCTAAGAGTAAGGGCAAAGTAGATAAAGTGATAAGGAAAAAAGAGAATTCCCACGGAATTCCCGAGTTGAAAGTACATATAAGTAGGGAATGTAAAAAATAAGAAAAATGAGAGATTTCCTAGTGAGAGTACCTAGGGAATCACCTCTAGAATTTTTTTCCTATATATAGAATATTTCCTATATAGGAATTATTCCCTACATAAAAAAGTCTTATGTGATTCCCTACTTATTCTCACAAGGAAATGTCCCATTTTCCCTAGTTTTTACTTTCCCCATTTATATATATTTTCAACTAGGGAATTCCATGGGAAATTCTCATTTTTTCCTATATGGGGATCGATTGAAAGTTCCTCGCGCACCGAGGTCCTCTTCCTGGCGGAGGGCACCCTGGTGGTGGGCTTCATCTCCACCAACGCCAACACCCTCTTCCAGCAGACCATCCGGAAGGGCGACCTGTTCGTCTTCCCCCGCGGCCTCATCCACTTCCAGCTCAACCCTAGCAAGGGCGTGCCCGCCCTCGCCATCTCCGCCCTCAACAGCCAGAACCCCGACACATCGCAAGTCGCCCCGGAACTTTTCGCTGCTAACCCTCCTCTCCCGGAGGAGGTTCTGCAGATCACCTTCGGCCTCGGCAACGACAGAGACGGCGATCAGGAGGAGGTGGACCGGCTCAAGAAGAGCGTCGCCACCACCGTCATGCAGCAGCAGCCATATTAGATGATCAATTAAGTATGAGGAAGAAAATACCGATCATTACGATAACACGCTACTGAACACAGTTAGAATATTAGACAGAAACTACTCGCTAGAATAAGACCAACCATTTTGTGTGGATCCTAGCTAAATCAGTCATCAGGATCGTTTTTGTAATACACTAGTGTATAATTTTGACAAGAGTTACCAAGCATATTAAACATACTATATATTCATCGCACCTTGACCTTGAACTATTTTAATTTATGTATCATTGCTACAAAGTATTCATTTCTTGGGGGGGGGGGTCCACTCATGAATATATGTATGTATCATGTAAGTTTAAAATAAAGGGTTTTAATATATATATATATATATATATATATATATATATATACACACACAAAAAAATATCATATAAAAGTGTTAATGATTGAATTTTAAAAGTTATGTTTTATTCAATAAAAATTCATAGATAATAATAATTATAAGTAGGAACACATGTGATATAGAGGTTATATATGCATTGAACTAACTGAGCTATATTACATTATAATTGATAGAATTCATGAACCTTGTGCCAATTGGTGTGGTAGTCCATAATCTATAATCATCATCCATCTCAAAGCTAGATTTGGTGTACTTTCATATGTATGTGGAAGCTTTATCTTAAATGCTACTTGATTTGATACTTTGATAAATGAATTAGAATGACAAAACCAAGTGCAAGGTAATAACGAGGCCAAGTGCAAGGTGTCATCAGTTTACTGATAATTCTTTAACAACTTTGCAAGTAGCCTCATTGGGTCAACACATCCTTGGGATGTGTATGGAACCAAATACCCTTGGGACTTATAATCTATAATCATCTCTATTTTAATCTATAATAATCATCCATCTCATAGCTCGATTTGGTGTACCTTCATATTTATGTGGAAGGTTTGCCTTAAATGCTACTTGATTTGATACTTTGATAAATGAATTAGAATGACAAAACCCGGTGCAAGGTAATAAAGAGGCCAAGTGCAAGGTGTCATCAGTTATTGATAGTTCTTTAACAACTTTGCAAGTAGCCTCATTGGATCAACACATCCTTGGGATGTGTATGGGGCCCAAATACCCTTGGGACTTATTCCTTAACAATAAAAGTATGAGTTCCTCAATATTCGTAAGAAGCAACACCAAGTGTGATATAATATGCATTCACATTGTTGAGGGATGTGCATGTGAATCCATTATATCCAAGGGTAAATAAGGATAGATGAGTGTAAATGGACTAGAGAGCAAGGAAAACCCTAACCCTAGCCATCCAAAGGCTATTTAGACAACCCTAAGGGTCACTCTCAATGTGAGAGAGAATACACCAATTATACTTGGTGAGCAACTTACTAAGAAATATTTTATTCTTGTACTTTGAGCTCTCTTGTCCCTCTTATGCATGCTTTTCTATGCTATAACTCTGATATTCTAACATGGTACCAGATCCATCTCTGATCCAACAAGCTTCCTTCAACTCCATCTCACACTAAGTACACATGGGTGTGTCATTTCTTCATCATATCTCTTAACATCTATAGCTACTTGATATATCCCTCTGTTGGAGGACCTAGGGAGAATAAAAGAGAGCATATCATGCCCAGTTGTCTTCTAGAGACCTCTTCTCTAGGTCAAGGTGCAACGGCCTAGCACTTCAAACCCCAACATTGCGGCTTATGGAGCTCGATATTGTAGCAAGAGCAAAAAATAATACAGATTTCGTAGCATGGAGTTGGAAGCTAAAGTATGGGCTACGTGGGGTGCAATGTTCGCAAAAATTATGGGGATTTGTTAGCCACCCAAATGGGCTATCCTCATTGAAGAGGGATCCCATAAATTCCTTCTTTATTGCTTGTACTAAGCAAAATCCAAATTGTGTTTTTTAATGGATTCCATAACGAAAGCTTCAAAGCTCAAGTTTTTGAGTTTTTCCACTCAATTATCAACAATGATTTTAATCACTAATTAAGATTTTGTGAATTTTATTATAGACCTAGAAGCTCTAAACTTAGAGTGTGTTCAAGCAAAGGTAACTCCTCAAGCCCCAAGTTAATGTCAAGTGCTTCACCTATGTTTGACACTGAGTGTTTCTTAGCACTAATAATAAATTTGTTTATCATGGCTTGCTGATTATTCTCAAAAAATTGGAAAGTTTTAGACCTTAAGCATGATTTGATATGTGCTTAAGTGTCATCATTCCATTGACCATTGTACGGCTATGTGTTCGTTATAAACACATAGACCATTGTCATCATCTCTTATCTCAGCTTGTAGAACATCACATTTGAGTGTGCTACGTGTTAATGCAAATATCATTTTATTTCCTTCCACACTTATTGGCTATTGTGTAATGGATTAGACACTACCATTGCCTAGTATAATCAGTAAGACCTTCCTAGCATGGCCATGGCCTATGCCGATATCAAATGTCAAATCCATAAGTTGTTTGATGGAAAAGACTTTCATTCATAGTAGGTATTATTGAAGTACGAAATGATGGAGTGGGGTTACTAGCCCTTTATCAAAGCGACCAAAGTTATTGACCCGTCCAACCTTAATGATGTAGAGGATGATGAAAGAGCCCAAGCCATAATCATGCTTCGTCTAGATGAGTCTTTGATTCCTCACATTGACTAGCTCTCCATTGCAAAGGAGAAATGGGAAAAGCTTTATGGGGATAGAGGAAAGAACTCTAAAATTTTCCTCAAGATTGGATTTTTTAGCATGGAATATAAGCAAGGAGAAGACTTGCGTAAGTTCATGTCTCATATGAAGGGGCTCATGGCACATCCATCCTTAGTTCAAGCTCCAATTCATGACAAAGAAGCCATTTCCATTCCAAAGAAGCCATTGCCATTCTTTTGAAAGTTGTAAGAAAGGTCTACCACACTAATGTATAATTTTGACAAGAGTTACCAAACATAATAAACATACTATTTTGATCTCACCTCAACCTTAAGGAGTTTAATTTATGTATCGTTGCTACTAAATATTGACTTCCTTTCCCAAGTGACAAAATACATGTGACGATGAATGCCTTTGAATAATCTAGAGTATCTATATTGCTTGGGAAGGTCACTCCTCGAGGGGGTCACTCATGAATATATGTATATATAACATGAGTTCAAAATAAGGGGTTTTTAAAATAGCATTTTTACTCATTTTTTACATACAGAAGGGTGTCATATAAAGGGGTTACTTACAGATTGAATAGAAAAGGGTTGTGTTTTATTGAAGAAAAATTCATAGATTAGGATATTTATAAATAGGCCATGAATGCACGTTATATAGAGAATACATATACAGTGAACCCCCCGAGTTACAAAATGACCGACAAACACCTTCAAAGTCTTGCTCAAATCTATCTAAGAAAAAACACCAATCTCAACCAAGGCTAACAAGTTTTTCAAGCTCAACAAATCCAAAACAATGAAAAAAAAAAGGTTTTGATCTAGACAAACACAAAAGATCTAGCTACAAAATAGCAAAACAAACAATTATGCAAATGACTAAGCTACAGAAATCCTATCTATCTAAAGTTTTTCTAGGGGTTTTCAATTTATGAGTAAACGTTTGTACCGTTAAACACCACCTACACAAAATCTACTATGCTGTAGCTCCCTTGGATAAGATGACTAATATTCACATGGGACACTCAACTTTGCTACCATTTTAACTATGTTGTCCCATGTAAGTAGCTAAGTCTCCTCTCTCACATCAATCTCATACAACATGCATCATTTCTTGAGCATCACCATAAATACTAAACACACATACGCATACACATATAATATATATACATAACATAAATACACCAGTGTATATATCTATTAGTGTTCATAGAGAGAGAGAGAGAGAATTTGTAGTAGTGCCAATATCATCATAATTTCAAATTTGCTCCCTAATCTCTATACATTAATCTCACATACAAATGATTTGAAATCTTCTCACCCCTATAAAATAATTTCTAGAAATGATCATAAATGAAGGTCAATTAATATTTATGGTGTATATGTGTGTGCCCATTGTAAGATAGTCCTCCACATAGATCCATGAACACACAAGTGGCCCAAGATTATAAAAGATGTGTGAATGCATGTTATGTTACACTTGTGTTGCATCTTACTAATACTAAGGAGATCATACTTATGTTGTTAAGGAAGATATCCGAAGGGTATTCAAACCCCATACATATCCTAAGGATGTGTTGACTCGATGGGGCTACTTGCCAAGTTGTTAAAGAACTATCAACAAACTGAGAGCAAATTGATGACACCTTACACTTGTCCTCTTTATTACCTTACACTTTGTCTCTTCATTCTAAATCATTTATCAAAATATGAGATCAAGAAGCCTTTAAGACAAAGCTTCCACATAAATATGAAGGTACACCAAATCTAGTTGTGAGATGGATAATAATTAGAGTTTAAAATAGAGATGTGTTAGCAAATGAAGTTAGATTTGGGGCTTCTATCTGAAATAACTCATAGAGAAATAGCCCAACATGCCTTGTAGATATAAAAGATATTGGAAAAAGAGTTAACAGTTCTTGAAGAGTGCATAAGGATACCATAGAGAAAGAGAGAATCAATCAAGCTCTGGATGGGGCCTTTGACCTCTACTTTGTGGATGAAGTCATCATGGGAAGAAAAAGGGTATTTTTTATTTTAGGATATAAATATCTAAAGAAGATATCAACTATAGTTTGAAGATCTCATTGATCTCGATCTTGCTATCCCTTGATTTGCACCTTAGGTATTAGTGCTCTTATGATCTATGCAAAACGGAGGCTTTTTTGGCATTCCCAAGGAAGAATGGTAGTGTGCAACTAGGAAACTTTGATAGCAATGATGAAAATATTTATATTGTGATCTCTATCCCTACCTAAAGTGACTGCATGGGGGAAGAGTACAACCAAGACTAAACGTTGCATTAGAGTGTGAGTTGTGATGTACCGAGTTTTGCAACAGGTATGTTTTCTTGTCAATATTCTTACATATTACAAGGATTATGGGTTCACGAGCACTTCATGTTGCACTTATCATATACACTGCACTTGGGGATCGTCTCCTAATTTTATCAATTATTTCCATGCAATGGGTTGGGTTGATGCACGTTTTGAACCATCATTGAGTACTAGCATGGCATGATGTGCGCTACAACTACATGTGGTAAATCTTAGATGCGCGCACACTTAAGAGAGCACCCTACACTGTGCACGCTTTGTTCCTTGCACTCATGAGAGTTGGATATTCATCACCCATATAGAAACCTCAAGATGAGTGGGAAAGGTGGTTGGGTGAGTTTGAGGGTTGTGATGATGAAGAACACCTACACTTGAAATGGGAACATACCTGACTCCAAGTGTCGTAACGTCCCTCAATCTCGCCTCTCAATAAGTGATTGAGGAAACACCAAGCACACTCAGCCCACCCTCTGTCTCATGCTCTGTTGATAGATACAGGAGGGCAACCATGTCCTGAAACCCATTGATGTAATCCTCACGGTCACTTGTGCAAAGGTTGTATGCCTTGTGCGCATTTGATGGTGCAACTGTGCATCCCGCCCTATGCCGGCATACGGTGCGAGAAGGAAGGCCAGGGAGCCTTATGGTGCAATGCACAAAAACAAATTGTGCTTTGTGCATTGAGAGGCCCATCCCGTGCATGCAACACTTTATTCACACTTCTCACCTCTCATTTGATTTGAAGGGAAAGACTAGTCTCTCGCCCCACCCTCTATCTCACTCTCTAATAGATACAGAGGGCAACCATACTCACTGTCCCATCCGGTTAGGATGAAAGCTCACGCCACTAAATTGTTTGTCGATGAAGATCACATCGTCAGTTGTTGAAGAGGCATACCCAGGGAGGTAGCCATCAAATCTGGTACTTCAATTGGTTGTAGAAAAGATCGTCTGTGAAAGGGGGCAGACAGACTGATGAAGTTGCAGAGACAGCGCACCAAGGGAAGTGGCTTCAAATTTCTTCTGGACCATTTTTTGCTGGTGAGTCAGTTATCCTGAACTGCGGGGTGTTACCACCTTTTCCACAGCCAGCTTCCCGCCCAAGGGTGTTAAACACATTTTCTTGGAACGAGGCCTGCTATGACAGGGAATTGCTTCCTTTTCTCCCATAACAGTTTTTTTCTATTTTCCTGTTCTCTTTGTTTTTTTTCTTTCTTGTTTTCTTTTTTCTTGTTTTTTTTCCTTATTATTTTTTTTCTCCTATTCCCGAGGATGTTTCCACCTTTTCCCGAAGAATAGGTGGGCATGAGAGGGACCGAAGTCCTTTTCTCCCATGATCAATATGTATATATTTTTTTCCTTTTTTTTTTCTTCGAATTAAGCAAGGGAATGGTGGAAATACCATTTTTCAGAACCCACCTCGCCACTGCCGCTGGTGGAAAATAGAGGATAAGAGATCAAGGCTGGAAGGTGGGCCTGAGGAGATAGAGGGTTGTGTCCACTTCATCAGGAGTGGCTGAAGAACGGCTATTAGAAGTAGCATCATAAGAGTGACAGTGCCACGCCAATAGGGGAAAGGATCAGGTGACCATGATGTCAAGATCCCCAAGGAGGGAAGTGCTTCTTCAGGCGATAGCCATTAATCAGGAAGGAATCATCAGAGGCATCAACGGTCTGCACTTGGACAGAGCCATTAGGGTTGACAGCAAGTACCTTATATGGGCCCATCCACCATTGTTGAAGCTTGCCAGTAAACTTGCCAAATCGTGAATCATAGGCTAGGACCAAATCACCTTCTTTGAACTCCTTGTGCTTGATGAAGCTGTCATGGTAAGCCTTGTGTCGAGCTTGCGTGGCTTCCATGCACTGTAGAGCCATCCTGCGAGTTTCATCCAAACATTCCAAGTGTAGGAGATGGCATTGTAGTGAATCATCGTCCCCTAAACGCTCTTTGATAGCCACGCGCAAAGAGGGCAATTCCAGTTCAACAGGGAAAACAACTTCTGTACCATACACCAGCTGAAAGGGTGTCTGTCGTGTTGCTGCTTTATGGGAGGTTCTGTACGCCCAGAGGGCCTCTGTAAGTCGATCATCCTAGTCACGACGATGTGCGGGAATTGTCCTTGTCAAGATTGAGCAGAGGATGCGATTGGTGACTTCGACTTGGCCGTTGGCTCTGGGGTAGTAAGGAGTGGACTTGCGATGGCGGATCTTATATAGCTCTGTCAACTCTTCCATGACTTTATTAATGAAATGCGTGCCTCTGTCACTTACTAGCTCTAAGGGACTACCAAAATGGGTGATGATATTCTGGTACATGAACAGGGCCACGCTGTTACCATCGTCTTGCTTTAGGGCTTTAGCTTCACACCACTTTGTGACATAATCCGTACATACCAGGATGTATCTGTTCTGTTTCCTTCTAGTGGGTGGATCGATTGGGCCTACAAAGTTGATGCCCCACTTCTCGAACAACTTTAAAGGAAGGATAGGTTTGCAGTGGCATGACACTTGTTTTGGTCGGTTTTCCTATTCTCTGACAAGCATCACATATTTTACATTAATCATAGGCATCCTTGTGGATGGTCGGCCACCAGTATCCTACTAGCAGAGCTTTCCTGGCTGTGGCTTCTCCTACAAAGTGGCCCCCACATGGCTCGTCATGGCAAGCCTTCAGAACAATCCCAATCTCATCTCCTGCAACACATCTTCTCAGCACTTCATCTTTGCCTTTCTTGTACAGTGCGCCACCTAGCAGGGTATAGGAGGCTGATTCTAACATAAGCTTCTTCCTTTCCGGACTAGAAATGCTAGGAGGGTACGGTTGGGTTGCCAGCAGATTGGCAATGTCTGCATACCAGGGGGTTACAGTTTTTACCAGGAATAGGGAAGCATCAGGGAGGTCTGGATCATCCTGCTCCTCGTTTGCAGTTTGTGGAATATGCGACAAATGATCATCCAGAACATGGGAATGACCAGGCTTAGTAATTACCTCAAAGTCGAACTCCTGGAATAGAAGGAGCCATCTCATCATTCGTCCTTTCACGTCTGCTTTGTTCATCAGGAAGGACAGAGCCTCGTGATCCACATAAAATTTAAAGTGGATAGACAGCAGATAGTGGCGAAACTTCTCTAGGGCAAACACCATTGCCAAGCACTCAAGCTCTGTCATTGTATAGTTCCATTTCCTATCAGTGACTTTTCGGCTTGCGTAATAGATCGGTTGATCCAGCTTCGAGGAGCCCTTTTGGGAGAGGACTTCACCTAAGCCTTCAATGGATGCATCAATGTGTACATGGAACTCCTTCATCCAATCAGGAGGTTGTAGAATGGGTGCCTCAATCAGACACTGCTTCAGAGTGTTGAAGGCTGTGTCACATTCTTCCGTCCAAATAAACTCTGCATCTTTCCTCAGAAGCTTGTGCAAGGAGGTTGCCTTTGTTGCAAAATGGACTATGAACCTTCTATAGTAACCCACATGGCCTAGGAATCCCCTCAACTGTTTGAGGTTGGTGGGTGCTGTCAGAGCTGCGATCTTTTCGATCTTTACAAGGTCTGTTGATATCCCTTGTGCAGAGACAATGTGGCCCAACAAAACTCCAAAAGAGACCCCAAAGATGCATTTGTTGGGGTTGAGGGAAATTCCATACTCCCGGCATCGGTCAAAGCATTGTTCCAAATGTCCCCAGTGTTCACGGATCAAACTATAGACACAAAAGTCATCCAAATATACCTCAATAAAGTTGTGCAGATGATTTTGGAATGCGGCCATCATGACTCACTGGAAAGTAGCAGGGGCATTGCAGAGTCCAAACGGCATCACTCGATAATCATAGGTATCCCATACTGTGGTGAAGGTTGTTTTAGATTGGACTTCTTCTGCTATCTGCACTTTGTTGTATCCGCTGAATCCATCCAAAAGGGAATAAAGCTCATGTCCTACCACTGTGTCCAACAGTTGGTCTATAAAAGGGATATGAAAGTGATCCTTCTTCGTCTTGGAATTCAACTTGCGGAAATCCACACATATACGAAGCTTGCCATTCTTCTTGGGTACAACCACGATGGGTGAGACCCATTCACTATTTGCCACTGGATAGATGAACTCGGCTTCCAGAAGCTTCAGCAGCTCTACTTTCACCAAGGTCTAATAATTCGGGTTCATTCGCCTCTGTTGTTGCCGTACGGGCTTGGCATCAGGCTCTAAGTCAATATGATGCTGACATATTGTGGGATCAATCCCCTTTAGGTCTTTGTAGGACCATGCAAACACGTCCAAATTCTCTTTCAACAAGTTGTACAAGGTTGACAACTCTTCTGGTAGGCTGCTACCCACCTAAATGGCGTTTAGTGCCATCTGCATCCACAAACTTTAACTGCCTTTCACCTTCTACTTCACAGATGAAGGTCCCGCGGACTGTTTTTGGGTACAGATCTGACTCCTTCAAGGGGGTGGTGTCCTCTTCCGATGTCCCACTAGAACCAACATCTTCTTTTGGTGGAGACTTAGGTTGCCTCTTGAGATGTTGGAATGTGATTAGAGCCGTTTCGGGTTTGGTTTCAAGATTAGTTACCTCTTGGCTTGAAAACTCATCTTCTGATGACGCGTCCAGGAACGTCACATAACATGGACGCTCTGATGCCTGTTGGAATCGTGAGACTGGTGCTTGTTGGCACGGTGCATCATCATCACCTTTTTTTGGCAAGGATGGTTGAGGGCGGCATGAGCCACTGCTGAAAAACGGCTTGGTCTTCTTTAACCATTTCTTATAAAGATTTTGCATATGAGAAAATCCATTTACCAGACCAAATGGTACCATTGCCATTCTGTTCCACATCATAAGCTCGTCTGCTTCTAATGCTTCTGAAACTTCTTCTTCATATATATCCTCTTCAGGTGGGATAGACTCTTACATCTTGCTTTCATAACCTTCTTCTTCCATATCATCTCCACCCTCTTCGATCTCTGTCTCTGTCTCTGTCTCTGTAGGAGCTCTGTAAGAGAAGAACAGGTTCTCTATTTCATCTTCTGCCTCTGACTCTGGCTCTGCTATGGCCATGTAACAGGGAGAGCAGTACATCCATGCTTCTATCTCATTGTCAGAAGTGATTTCGGAAATCGTTCCTAGTTCAGGCAAGAAGTATTCACCCATTGACAGGGACTTTGCATCATTTGGGAGTCGGCTTACAGTATCCACTATTAAGGAACGTGCCATTGTTTTCTTGGAAAGGATTTGTTTGACAGCATCTTCGTTTGCTGATGTTCCATCTGTAGCATCATTAAGGGAGTCAGAAGATAATTCCAAGGAGGTGGATCCATGCCCTTTTTGAGCACCATATAGCTTCAGTACCACTTTGTTGGGTCCTCTACCCAAGGTCAAGGTTCCTTTGAACCAATCCGTCCTTGCTCTGGCTTCAAAAAGCCATGGTCTGCCCAGTAAGAGAGGGTAGGATGTACCATAAGAGTTTGGCTTCACCACCAGATAGGTTAGCCAATAATCTTTTCCAGCCACTGTAGTCTTCACATATGGGAGAATGCCCAAAGGCTTGATTTTGCTCTGATCCGCCAATCTGATGAGCCATTGGGTTGGTTGCACACCTTGTAGGCCTAGATCCTTCATTGTCACATCCGCCATAATGTTCACTGATGAGCCTCCATCAATCAGTGCATTTGCAATGAAGCAGCCTTCTATCCACACGCTAGTCTCTAGGGTACCGGGATCTAGGAAGGCGTTAGCCACGCCCACTTCTTTTACAGGCTCTGAAGCTTTGTTGGACTTTGTTGCTGTTGAGGGAGCAATCGTTAACCCATCTTCTTGTCAGTATACTTTTGAACCTTTTTTGGCAACTGGGAGACAGCATCAATAATTATCGGAATGTGAGGTTTGGTTTAAAGGTATCTAGATCTTTGACTAGATCGTATTCCTTAATAGGATCCATTGGCTTCTCTAAACGGTTAGGGAATGGGGCAACACCCATTTTCATTTTCCTTGTTTCTTCCAATAGGGGCATCATGGGAACTTCTTCTGCCACTTGTGGCACTTCCTCCTCTTCAATCTCCTGGACCTCTGGTCCTGTCTCTGTGACTCTCTGTGGCACTGTGGTGCTCTGTACGGCACTGTCAGGCTCTGTTCTGTTCTGTTCTTCTGGTGGAAGATTGAACTTTATTGTTCTGGCAGGAGGATTATTTTCTTTCTGGATAGGTGGTTCCTTCTTCTTTGTATGCGTGATGGCAGCAACTTCCAATTCCACTAAATTGGAGGTAGGCTCTTGGGCCTTGGCCGGATTATCAGTAGCACTGTTTTTCACTGGGGCTGGGCTTGGACAGTCTTTTGCAGTGTGGCCTTCTCCTTTGCATAGACTGCATAAGGGCTTATAATCCACTGACCTTCTGGGATTTGGACAATTTGGTGAAATGTGTCCCTTTTCTCCGCATCCGTAACTCCACTTCTGATCTCTGACTATTGCCAGATTGTCTTCCTCTGTAACTTTGAAATGGAAATCTTCTGGGTCCGAAATTAGGAGCAAACTCTCTAGGCTTGGGTCCAATATCCTGTGTTGTCATTTTGGATTCCAAGAAGTTGAATCTTGCGCCTTCTTCCTTCCTTCGCCTATCATGCATCTGCTTCAGAGAGCAAATATCCTCTATATGGTTTTTCCACAAATAGTAAGAACAGAAGGCTCTAGGAATGGTTGGTTTTCGTGTACATTCAGTGGCTAAATGGCATGCTTGATGACACTTACCACACCAAGTATTTGACCGCATCACATCTCTTCCTACTCCTGCAACGTTGGATATGCTAGCGGTATGCACTTTCAACGTCTGTAGCTACTCTGTAATCACATCCATCAACTCCTTTTTTATATTTGCAATTGAGTTGGACAAGTAATCCTTCAAGCTTTCTCCTCATGAGGCACTGGCAGTAGGGTTTTGAGGAGTCTCTGTAATCACTGCATAAATAGGTTGGGCTGGCGGAGAGGGATCTCTGTTCTGATTCTGATTCAGAGCTCATGTTTGAACTGTTGGTTGTTGGCTCCGGTTGGTAGGGTTCCACTATTGCTACTGATTTGGCATTGGGGAAATTGGTTGAGACCATTGTTGTTGTGGTTGAACCATCATTTGAGGCATGGATTGTGGCCACTGTGGATTTGGTGCACTGTACTGTGATACTGGGGGCATCTATTGGTAGGGGTAGGGGACTGTCCCTGGGACTGCATTTGGTGGGTACATCATTCCTGGCATCAGAGGAGGTAGGACTCCTCTTCCTGGATTCATCACCAATCTAGCTTCCACTTTATCGTACAGTCTTGCACCTTCTGTTGCAGCTTGCAATGTGGCTGGTCTTTACAGCTCCACAAACTTACGGACTTCTAGTTGTAATCCTCTGAGAAACACTCCCTTCTGAATGCCATCGTCTAGATTATGGTTAGTCCATCTCTTCAGGATAGATTCCATTCGTGAGACATAAGCTTCTACTCTTTCTCCAGAGGACTGACTTAGGTTCATAAATTCCTCTCGCATCCGCTCTTCAAAACCTTCACACCTCAATTTAGTGAGGAAGACCAACTTCACGTCATCCCATGTGCCAAAAGTTCCTGATGCTTATCTCTCATACCACTGAAACGCTGCACCCTTGAAAGTGGCGGGGAATATTGCTAACCAATGCTCAGGGGTTCTGGCATTGTTAGCCACACATGCTACCATAAACTCTGCTACATGAAGATCAGGATCTTCATTGTACTCTCCCTTAAAAACTAGCAATGGAACTACATTTGCTAGCCTGTCATCAATATTTCCAGGACGGATCTGGCTTGGAAGTGGACCTCTAGCAGGAGGAGGAAGGGCTTGATGTGCCATTGGAACTTCTGTAAAGGGTTCCACAAGGGGGTCAAAGGCGGCTTCTACTGCGAGCTCGTTCTCAGTTTTGAGTTTTGCTTTCTCTCTTCTCACGTACCTCTGGACTCGTTCTAACGCTTGCCTCTTTATTGCGTCATTCATCAGGGGGTTAGCTCTACTATGTTGTTAGTGCTCCACATAGGGATAACAGAAGGCTTCAGTCTCTTGAGGACTCTCTTGCCAACATTTCTTCTACTTCTTCCTTTTTAACGTCTCTGAATTCTGCTTTCATGCCACTGCACAGAGGAAGGTATTCGATTCTGAAGGTGTCAAAATGCATACGTCTAAGCATTGTAGTGGTGCCATGATCATAGTAATGCCAGCTTCTGATGGTTTCAACAGTGTATTTTGTAAAGAACACTCTGTCCACCAACTTTGAGTGGGTTGCCAATCGAACAAATAGAAGATTATCAGTACACCAAGCATCCCATGTATCTTGCTATTGAGCATCCACAAACAAATTCCAACTCTTTTCCTTCTTATCTTTGTGAATCTCCACAGACCAAGACTCCTGAAGCTTCTTCACAATCTCCCATTTGATGATGTCTGGAAACTTCTCAATGAATACCAAATCTTCCATAGATGGTCATTCTCTCTGTTTCTGCTCTTCAGTTTGTTCCCAAACAGTTTGCCACCAAGACGCAAGTTTTTGCTGCTTCAACAGGAAGAGGAAACTGTCCACCGCATAGAGCATGCATCATGATGGTGATATGTTTCCGCCATTGTGGGATGAACTTCTTGTGGAAAGTGGCTTTGATTATGAGAAATTCCAACTCTTCAGTGGAAGAAGGAACTTTACAAACATCCATTGAATTTTTCTCTTCTTGGCAATGCCATTTCCTTCATTTTCAGCCTCTTCTGGTGCTTGTTGATGGCAAGTTTCCCCGGCTGCGCACCAAAAACATGGAGCCCCAAGAGGAACACCAAGGAAAAGGGAACTCTCTTGCAAGAAAGTTTATCTTGTAACATCAACAAGCTTTTTGATTAGGTTTTATATGATCACAATGAAGAAAAGAACACCAGGCACAACAAATCTTCATGCAGCATCATGTAGATCTCCCACGGATTTGATAGAATCAACCATATTCTTCAACATCTTCACAAAATCCATCAATATAACAAAGAAAGAAAAGGAATACACCATCTTTGAATGAAAATACATCACATAGTATTCATATTCAATATCTTCATAGTCTTCTCTCTCAATCTCTTACATACAATCACTCTGTTTTGATAGATTTGACTATCTCTAACTCTCTCTCTCTCTCTCTCCATCAATAATACATCATATCCTCACTAAAATCTCTCATAATCACTCTCAATAATCCTTCTTAGGTCATGGATACCCATCCCAAGAGGTGTGTCTGATATGAAGAGGCACCAGAGCCACTACAGTGTCCTTTCATAGCTCACTACTGTCACTTCACTCCAATCTTTACTTGAGTCTTCAACAGCTACTTCTTTGACTTCTTTTAGCTCTTTTGCACTTGTATCCACCTCTTTCCAAGGCTAGAAAAATTTCCCAAGCTACGCTCTCATCCATCAGAACACATACAGAAGCATACAGAAGGTCTACATAGCTCATCAGAAGCTCACCAGAGAGTTATAGAAGGTCAACAGAAAGCATCAGAACCACATAACTCATACCAAAACCATTCCAAACCATAAAAAACTATTCAATAAGCTTTCAAAAAATCTCAAACCCTATCAATAAATACTCCATTCCTCCTTACAGAGAGAAAACAGAACAAAATAGAAGCTTAACAGAACCAATCAGGACCAATCAGAACATATCAGAACATCAACAGAACTTCACACCTCTACTAATAAACATCATGAGCTTAATAAAACCATTCCAACCTATCCAAAACACTCTCAAAACACTTCCAAACCAATCAATCATCTCATAAAATCAACCATTCAACTCTCAAAAACAACAAAAATCAGCCAAAAAATAGGTTATTTCAACACTCAACATAAAGATGGTGAAATTTGAATTAATTTATTGTGTTTCAAGAGACATGGCATTGAATTCTTGTTAGAACTGAGAGATTAGAGAAGAATCAAGATCGTGACTTAATCAGAGTAAACCATGCAGTAGATCAATATAGGCACAATGTTGTGATGTTGCGCATCTACCATTGCGAACTTGAGGACATAATTTTTTGTAAAAATTTTGGACTCTTAAATCAGCCTCATTTTAAGTTATTTGTTCTTGTGTGTATCTTTTGTGTTTGCATATGCATGATGCACGAGTACATATAGTTAGGCTAGGCATAATTTGTTTCAATGCATTCATAATTTTTGCATGGAAGCATCGCTTGATTGATTGCATAAACATGGATTCTAAATGCAAATTGCATGAGAGTTTGGGCACGAAGTTCTGTTACATAGCATAATCTTGCTAGGAAAAATTTCATGAAGAATAGGTTCATATGAAGAGGATGATAATTTTAAAGACTCCATAGATTTGCACACCAATATTGGAGCTTATGAAGAGAGTTTTTGGAAGAAACATGAAGAAATTTTCAGTATGGTTGAAATACAAAAGATATGTTCAAGGTTTGAAAGGGTGGAGAGGTGTGAATGCCCCATCATGTTTGGTGATTCTATGTTTTATGGAGTTGCAGTAGCGACAACAAAAACCAGAAGAGGTAGTCACTCATGAGAATTCAGAAAATTGCAAAAGCACGTAATGACTCCATCATTGTGAACATCTACCAGGGTCAATATAAGTCTACCCTCGTATGCCCAATTTGTAATAAATTCTCACTTACTTTTTGTTTCTGACACTATCATTGCACTAAATTTTGAACTCTGAATGTAACAATACTCACTGGTGATGGAAGTGATGCTCCAATGTCTTATACTATTACTATATCTAAACAAGATAGGTGCATAGACTTGTAATAGCCAATGGAAAGGCTTGTAGTATGCGTGATGATGAATGGATCATGCTAAAAGAGCTCTACGGTCATCACCAGTTTCAGATTATGGAGGACATCGATACTTGCTTTGAAAGACCTCGTTGATGTCTAATGATAGAAAAGTGAGGCCCCTACTATAACTAGGTTTTGAGAAAGCTGGATATTTTGTTAATGGCCTGAAGTTCAAAGAATTGTACTGATGATGGGATTAATGTTGTGGAGCTGAGTGCTAGCACTCTATATCTTCTTGAGGATTACTTCTTATGATTGATACGAATTTTCAGATGCAAAGAATGTATCTTCCTAACAGCTATAGAAAGAAATAGATGCTCTTATTAAGAGAGCTGAAAGATCCTTGGAAGTTGGTGCTAATAAGATCATGCTTGAAAAATAAAAACCATGATTTTAAAGTATGGATTTGAAAGTGATGATGAATGAAGAATCATAGGGTGATGTGAACAACCTGAATGGCGACTAGGCTGACATGTAAACAAAAGGATTGAAAGGCAAAGAGAGGCATACATAACGTCAAATGGACGTCATTGATTATGCAGACAACGTCTGCTTGTGTGAGAAAAGCAAGGAACAGGAAGAATAATAGGTTAAAAGCTATGATGCTTTCTTCAAAATTTTGAGGTGGCCTTGATTATATAAGGTGAGGGGGGAAGATGAAACAAGAAGCGTAGGAATGAACATGTCTCGTGGATTGTGAGGACGGAAGATGTTGCAGTATGAAGGGGCGGAAGACGATGCTGTGACAACGATGCTGAAAATAGACAAATATGCTCAGGAGACTGAAGACGACGTAGCCGACTGAGGGGAAGATATGACTAACGATGAAGAGCGAGACGAAGAATCAGAGAACATCTGGAGGAGCTGTTGAAGGCTAATGACAAACCTGCGGAAGATGAGGTGATTCGAAGCTTGGAGAGTGATGATGGAACGGACGACCTGCCTACGGACAAGGAAGCTGTATTCTATGTGTCGATGCTGTGAAAAAGGGGAATGACAAAGTGAAAGGGCATATAAAACTGCTGCAGCGCGCACAAGTCAAAGACTCGGAGGTGCTGAAGAAGGAAAGAGATGAAGGGTACAATTCTTCTTCCTTTCGTTTCTGCAACACACGATTGCCAATCTGCCGCTACTGTAGCAAAGGTGACGGAGGATTGGAGTAGTTTGTAACAAAGAAACTGTGAAGAACTGAAGTGAATGGAACTTGAAGGACGTTGACAACTCTGTGCAAACGTCATGGACTTGGCCGCATTTCATCATGAAGTGGACCATCTGAAGGAATGCCACATCCCCACTTGCCTATGACGAACCAGTTCTGGAGTGTGTCACACGATAATTGATTTTTAACACCGAGACAGAAAGAAGGAACTTACAGAAAATCTCAATAAGAAAAAGGGGATGATCGTCTACAACGAAGGAGGTCTAAGTTTTATGATTTAATATGAAAAGCGAACAAAAATTCTATTCTAGAAGAAGAAGAGTTAGTCGAATATGTCTAAAGCTTGCATTTGGCAGTGGATTTGTGAAATCTTGGAATCAAAGTTTGTGTATTGCTATTCCAAAACATCACTTCTTCTTTATATGATGGCAGCTCTATGACTGGCTTATATCGATAGAAGCTTTAGAGGCACTAATCATTTCTTATCTATGAAATATTAGCTCTCTTGTAATCAAACTTGGGAATTCTATTGTGAATTGAATCTTCTATTCCATCCCTTGTGAGTATCAAACAAAAGATCTATGTATGAAAACATACCAAGAAAATTAAAATCTATGTATCATGCTGAAACAAGAAATTGTTCGAACTTCAGATTTCTAACCATTACTTCACTCCATGAAATTATCTTGATTTGACTACTCTTGATCCAATATTCTCATCTTGCTTAGCGTCCCTGTGATGAAAAAAATTCACAAACCCCGCGTGAATTCCGTGCAACAACGCACATGCATGCACACACACACACACACACACACACAAAGGGAGGGAGGGAGGTGCTTATGTGCAGAGGTGCGCACGTATTCTCCTAATAGGCTTGAATGTTTGAAGAAGCACAGAGCATGCCTTGACAATGCCTATGCTCACATTAGTGGATTTGCTGAGTGTGCTCTATGAATTAGAGACGGGACCTGAACCAGTTGCCACTATAGCCTCTTAGCCCCCTCTCTCTCTCTCTCATTCTCATTTTGTCTTCGTGCGGCACAACTTAGCTTATTTCACCTCAATTTATTCCATATTCAAGCATGTCTAAAATCAATTTATTTTAGTTTCATGCTTTATGACTTGTAATTTCTGATTCTAGTCAACTCCTTGATCTTGCGAGTTGTGTTCAGATGTACGTATTATGAAATTAATTTTCTTTAGTTAAACAAATCATTTGAATGTGATTATGGGGTGTTTGTGCTATTTTTTTTCTGATAATTTGAATGCATGTTTAGATGCATATATTAACTAGTTTCATATCACTTTTTAGGTTTTTGGTGTGATTATTGGGTGTTTGTGTTAAGTTTTGTGTATATAAGTAAGCAAATAGGTAAGATTGCTCTATTTTATGTGATATTAATTGAGTATGATTTATTATTGATAGCTCTATATTTTACAACTTCATCCACACTATTAACACTACAAGGGTACACACATATAGCGACGCTAAGTAGTGACGTTTTTTTTTCGTCGTCGGTATTAGCCTCAGCATTAGCGTCAGTATCTGTGTCTTTAAAAATGTCAGTATTTGCGTCAGTAAATACCGACGTTTTTAAAGACGCAGATATCGATGCTAATACCGTTGACTTACTGTGGCAAAATTTCGCCAAAACCCGAATGTTTCTTTCATTTGAGCGCGCGAAGGCAGAGAGAAAGAAAGGATTGTGAGCAAGAGAGAGAGGTGAGCAAGGGAGGTGAGCAAGGAAGCAAGCCGTGTGACGGTATGCGAAGAGAGCACGACGGTATGCCCTGTTTTGGTTTCTTTACAATCTTTGTTTTGCTTTGCAATGTAGGTTAGAAAGTGTTGGTTTGTCTTCGATCTTTGTGTTGCTTTGTGTTACTTTGCAATGTAGGTTAGGAAGTATTGAAAGAGAGAAAAATGGAAGCGAGTGTTTTCAAAAATTTTCTTGTGTTGGTTTTTATTCTTTGCAATGTAGGTATGAAAATGTATGTGTGTGAGCATAGTTTAGAGCCGAACTCAAAGAGATAGGTATGAAAATTTAAAAAAAAATACTGAAAATATATATAGTGGAGTGGTCCCAATATACAATATAGAATCTTTATTAAATTATCATTCCATTACATCGCAATCAAGATGTCTAGCACTCACGACTAACATGGTGGTGATCATGAGGCTTGGCTCAATCAACGTGTCCCATGTCCATGCACGCAATGCAAATTGGCCATTCGTCGAAAATGTCATTTGTCCATAGAGCATGTGCAACGGTATGGAGAGTTTCGAGTTGAGATAATCGACCAAGCAATCTTGAATTACGAGATTGCAGTAAGTTCTCTCTCATTACATATTATATGACATGTAATTGATTTAAGTATAGTAGTTTGGGGTTATCTTAGAAGTTATCTCCTTAACGTCCTTTACAGGGTCAGGGCCTTGTCGATACATTCCAATCCGCAGATCTCTTGCGTCTAGTAAGACGGGTTCGTCCACGCTCTATACAAATGCCGTCCGAGATAACTAACTGTCTCATAGAAGGTGATAACTCTCAACCCCCTTCTATGGGTGAGAATGCTGGAGACATGGACGATCCTCTTGCTTTCTTGGAGCCCGAGTTAGAGGACATGATCGAATCATTACTTCCGACGGACTCGGAATCCCAAGATCCTTTAATTGCGGAGGCTGCCATTCCATTGTATGATGGGAGTCGAGGATCCCGTTTGAAGACACTTCTTGCATTGTTGAGTATACAAACAAAGTATGGATGGAGCGATGCGAGTGTGACAGAGCTATTCAGGTATATTATGATGTGTATGATTCTTTATTGAAAGCCATTAAAATGTGCTATATAGCACTCTAATAATGTGCTTCATTGCAATTTGTAGAACGTTGAAATCTTATATTTTGCCTATCCAAAACACGATGCCTGAGTCTCGTGACGATGCAAGACAAGTGTTGCGAAATCTAGGCATGGATTATAATTGCATTCATGCTTGCCCCAATGATTGTGTTCTCTTCCGGGGAGAGTTTGAATTGTTGGCCACATGTCCCAAGTGCGGTGCGGACAGGTATCGAAATGACTTGCAAGGACAGACTGTTCCGCAGAAGGTTTTGAGGCACTTTTCACTGATACCACGTGTTCGTCACATTTTTCGGACCAAGAGTTTTGCAAATTTGACTACATGGCATGCGAAAAATCGATCCATTGATGGTGTACAGCGTACACCAGCTGACTCAGAAGCATGGTATCACATTGACGAGACTTTCCCTGACTTTGCGAAGGAGGTGAGGAATCTATGATTCGGTCTTGCCATGGATGTGGTAAATCCTCTTGGTTTATGTTCCACCTCCTATAGTGTATGGCCCGTGGTCCTTGTTAACTACAATATACCGCCATGGCTTTCCACCAATAAAGGACGCCTTTTGCTTAGCTTGCTTGTGCCTGGACGATACAAAGTCAAGAATATGGATGTCTACCTCTCTCCACTGATTGATGAGCTAAAGGAGTTGTGGGAGGGAATTGTAGTGGAGGACATGAGCAAACATATTGGTAGGCGACTCGCAACTATAAGGGAAATTCTTATGTGGACCATGCATGACTTTCCAGGTTATGGAGAATGCTCTGGTAAAGCGTGTTTTCTTATTTTACTAGTTTTCTTTGAGCGATGTTGGTATTATGACATGCCTCATTGTACACGTGTATCCTGCAGGGCTAGTCCCATCAGATTATCATGCATGTCCTCTGTGTGGACCAAGGTTGGATTCTCGTATGTCAAAATCGATGAAGAAGATGGTATTTGAAGGACATCGGGCTTTTTTGCCAGAGGGTCATGTCATGAGAGAAGGATTTCTTGGTCGCCCTCCTGCGAGAATGAATGCACTGAGCTGGGAAAAAGGCTTTATATGGTCACTTAAGGAGGATGATCGTCTGAATGGAGATGTCCTAGTGGGAAACGGAATAGAGAAGAAGATGGGTGCATCCATGGAGTCCAAGGTGAACCGATTTTATATGCTGCATAGTGCTACGATGGAGAAGTGGCTGCAACGGTATGAGGATGCTCGCGCTGAGCGAGAGTCTGCAAGATCTGACTTTCGACAGGGAGTATGCGGCAACGGCCCATTTGATATCCAAAGGGCTTGGAGGAGATGCCTCTACTCATGTCCACTAGATGGCTACATGAGGTCCTAACCAAAGCATCTCAAGATGGAGAAACAGTTACTGAAGAAGAGTGGGACTTCTCACGTGGATGCAATCCCAAGGTATGGATGCAATCCCAAGGTATGCAATCCCAAGAAATTATAATCTATATTGCAAATCGCAACTAATATACTTGTTCTTCTCCCATTATGAGGTCCATAGTGCAGCATGGTCACGTGGACGACATTTTAGAGTAGAGCACATTGACAAGTTACGCTCAACAATGGACTGTGGAGTGATGGCAATGTTTGAGCAGGAAAGCTGACGACGTGCCATAGATCCAAACCGTGTAGTTGCAGAGATGGAGTATTTCGGATGTTTACAGAGTATCCTTGCGGTGGACTATCGAAGTTTCTCCATTACTATATTTGATGTGCAGTGGTTCAAGGTTACTCTCGAAGGAGCAGGTGCAACTGTTCGACGAGGGCCGAGTGGCTTTGTTGAGATTGACTCAACGAAGAAGTGGACCGATTTGAGTGATACATTTGTTTTGCCAAATCACTGTGAGCAGGTAAGCATCCCTAATACTTGATGTGCTTTAGCAATCTCAAAGTGGACTTTTATACTAATCGTAATATGGATCACGTCGTTTTTTTCCCTAATCCACAACAACCTCAATGGTGGTATGTCATTCCCATGACATCTAGGAGTATCCCAGTGTTTGCTAGAACCCCCGAACTTTAATAGCGGCAATGACAGAAGGCATACAAGAAACTAGGATGAACTGCCTGGAGGACCAAGACATCTCACCTATGCAGATAGAGGAGATAGAGGATGTGTTTTTTGAAAATGAAGCAGAGTCCTCATTTTGTGGAGAATTTTGTATAGACCTTTCGGTGTATATTGAGCTATGTCAAGATGAGATTGTGGAACCCTAAACAAAAGTGACTCGATCAAAACGTTCCTCCCACTACATCATGTCAACTTTTTGCAAATTCGTTAGGACAGTTTGTATGTTTTTGTATCGTATTTTGTATTATCTAATTTTTTTAATTATTTTAAAATAAAGTCTTGCAAATTAAGTCTTAGTTTTATTATGTCTTGCAATTCATTATCAAATTGACTTATTTTTCCTTGTATGTGCAGATTTAGGATTTGGGCACAGATAGCAGGATGAGCCGAGATTTTATAGATGACGACATCAACGCGATGCTAGCGTGTTTCTCACTGGAGCAGCTAGCACGGGTCAGAGATAGAGCCAATGCACAACTTTCCCGTTCCACCTCAGCATGATCGACAGACTCTAGACGGTCCGATGTACCGGTCTCCAGTAGACGCAGTCGCAGGTCTCGCTTTGCTTCAGAGTCACGTGGTCGAGGAGGAGGTAGCTCCTGTTGTGGGGACGCGGATGCAGTCTCTCCCACTCGCACTGCCACCAGGGAGTCGACACTGTCTTTCACTGGCGGTGGCGGACAGACGTCTACTGCTCCCACTCTTTCACGCACCCCACCGATCACTCCCACTCCTTCACGCACCCCACTGACCACTCCTAGGACCGACAAGAAGTACACGAAACCCACTCCTCCAGGTATGTATTTTCGCATGAAGATTTTTGCAGTAGCACTTATCAATTCAAATTGTGTTTGACACATTTGTATTAATGTCCTGAAAGTACCCGTTTGCAAAATCTTGCACGTTACTCGTATCTCATAGATAAGGCCTCTGGCCATTTATACATGAATGATGATGGAAAAGCTGTCATCTCTAGGATGCATGAGTTGTGCCAACAAGTATTTCGGCACAACATTACAGACAAGTGGAAGGAGATCCCAAATGCCAGCAAGGAGTACATAATCGATACATTGTATCGAGAGTTCCCTCAGCCCTCTAGTAATGATAGATTTTCGAGAGGGTGGATGATGACACGTATGCGTGACTATCAGTCGCATAGGCGGTCTGATGCACGCGAAGCAGTTAAGTAGGGCAAATCGAAGCCGGAGTGGCTAGATACAGAGGACTGGAGTAATCTCCAGGATGAGGCGACATCAACTCCAAACAAGTGGAAGCACCAGAAGGACGCAGCAAAGGCGCGCTTGGACGCAGGATCGGTGCATCACCTTGGTAGCAGCGGCCACACAACATTCGTGGCAGATTTTGTAAGTATTAATAGGGTAGAGTACTCTAATTTAATGACATCCATGTTGATGTATGTATTTCAAACATGAATCTTAAGTACGTTTTTTTTCAATGTTTGTGTGCCACAGCAAGGTTTTACGAATCGCGACCGGACTGCACTGGAGGTGACATATGGGGAGAATCATGGTTTGAGTGCCCTGATTGAGAAGCTCTATGCTCGCAGAGGACCAATAAGTAGTAATAAATATCATTCCTAATTTGAGAAATCTTTCATTATATGTCAATTTGTATTTGGTACTCACAATTATATATGCATTTGCTGTTGCAGACTCCCTTCGATATGCCACAACAGCGACAAGAGTTTTCTGATGTGGATGAGTCGTAGAGAGCAGATTAGGCTACATAGTATTACTCCCCATCTTGTATTATGTATGGCATTATGGCCTCTATCCTCCATATGTAATAGCAAAGTATATATGATATGGACTTCTATCTTGTAGCATGACTCCATATTTGCTTTGTCGCAGTAGCACTTCTCAATCTAAGTTCTAATATTTTCTTTATAAATGCAGTGCACATTTCTGTTAATTAATGTCATGAAAGTACTTGTTTGCAAAGTCTTGTAATTTTTTGGGATCGATTGTCTAACTTCTTTGATAGCAGGAATTGTCTCTTAGCCCTATGTGGCTCTAACTGTGGCAGGGCTGCATCTGCAGCGCTGCCACAAAAAAAATTTATTCTCTGTAACCCTCGGTATCAGCATCGGAAAAGTATCTGCAATCATTGGTATTAGAGTCGGAAATTCTCTGTAACCGTCACTATTTTCATCGGTATTAGCGTCGATATCTGCGTCGCTAATTAGCGATGCAAATACCGACGGTTTTCTAGCGACACTAATACCGACGCTAATACCAACGACGGGGATATTTTTTATATATAAAGAAAACGTCGTTATAAACGTTGTTATAGCATGTATATGTTGTAGTGTAAAATGATCAAAATGTAAAGAAGGGAGTGGATGTATGCATAATGAGTGTTGCATTTGTTTAGGTTCTTTATTTACATGTTTTTGATTGTATGCATGTTAGTTTTATAGCCTTGTTAATATGTTATTTTAGGATGGGAAGGCCTAAAAAGGATAAGTGTCAAAGATTTCTTGAGTAGATTGGGATCACTTTTCCAAATGCATAATGTGTAGAGAATGAAAGTGCAAATGGTATTCTTAATGGGAAAAAGAGAGTATATGCTCGTAGCTATGTATCCTCATGGAAGCTTCTCTATCCTTAGTCTTATTCAATCTTGGATGAAGAGGGAAAGGAGAGAGTGAAGTGCTCAATTTGCACTTCATTGAACATGGCAAATCCTTTTGGAGGAAAAGGTAGCACTACCATTCAAAAGCAAGCATTGGCTATCCATAATGCCTCCGAGAAACACAAGTTAGCAGTTCAACGCAAAAGCTTTATGGCTGGTGAAAATGTAAAGCATATTGAAAACCATGTTGAACTTATGGTAGACAATGAAAAGTGTAGAATTATTAGTGTAATGCAAATCATGTATAGGGTTGCCATAAAGGGCATGTCTTTAGAAGCATTTGAAGATGAATGTAAGCTTCTTATGTGTATGAAAACTCCTAGCATGCCTCTTTCTTATGAGTATTCAGCTTATATCAATCCATCCTTGGGAAAAGATTTTCTCTCAGCCATGTATATAGTATATTGGGAAAAACTTAAGGAGGAGATTGGGCACAGTCTAGTTTTTTCTATCATTGTAAATGAAAGCACTGATAGAAGGTTTGAGAAGCATCTCATCCTTTATATCACATACTGAAAGGATGGTGGTGTAGGCTATCCTAAAACCTCATTTGTGAAACTCATTGGTAGTGATGATGGAAAGGCTCAATCCATGTACGAAGGCATTATGAAAGTGCTACATCAATTAAATCTTTCACTTTCTAAGATGGTTGCAATGGGCTCGGATGGTGTTGCATCTATGGTTGGAAGAAGATCTAGATTATTTGTAAAGCTTTGCAAGGATGTACCACATTTTCTTGGGGTACATTGTACTGCCCATAAGGAAACACTTATAATCAAAGATACTTGTGAATCCTTTGCAGAGATTAGCTACATGGATAGCTTTGTTAACAAAGTCCGAGAATGTATAGGAAATTCTTCTCTTCAAAGAGCCGAAGTGAGAAAGCTCATGCTTGCCTTTTTACCAAGAAATTATGAGATAATGAGAATTCATGGTGTGAGATGGTTGTCATGTGGAAATGTCATGAAAAGGTATACATTTGTTTAGTACTTAGCTTTAGACTAGGTTAATTCTAATTTTATTATTGTTTCCTTTTTTTACTTAATTGTTTTTTTATTGCAAGTTGGTGAAAGTGCTACCTATATTGTTGGAATGTTGGAAGACAAAGTATCTAGCAATGTATAAAAAAGCAACAAATTTTTAGTTGCTATTTATTATTCATTTCATGGCAGACGTACTTAAAGAAACTAATGTATTAAGCCAAAAATTTCAAAAAAATGATTGTGATATTACAATGATTGGAAGAGAGATAGATGTGATTATCAATCTCTTGAAGGGTTGGTATTTGACCGATACATTTGCAAATGGATCCATATACTTAACTAGATTCATTAAGGCAACAAACAATGGAGTGTTCTTAATGAAGGACAAAGAAGGTGTTATACATCTACAAGTGTTGTAGTTCACTTCATTAGTGGGTAAAGCACAAGAGATCACTTTTGATGAATGTACATGGTTAGCAAAGGCTTTTATTCAGAGGTTGATAATCAACTTTGATGAAAGGTTTCAAGATCATCACTTGTTTAATGCAACAAAGCTATTTTCTCCTAAAAATTATCCCAAGGATCCACAAGTTCGAGGTTAATCAGTTCGACAACATCTCTCTCAACTTTGCGAGAAATTTGGTAAAGGAGAGAGGTCTTTCATTCAGCCTAAGCCATGTGAAGGTCATTTGCAAAGATTTGTTCTATATATCTTTGAATCCTATCCCTCAAAGGGACTTCTCAAAGCTTGGAGACAATGTGGGTGGGAAGTAGAATGGATAAAAATGTTTCCCACTTTGTACAAGTTATGGGAAATTGTGGTAGTCCTACTTACAAGTTCAGCTGCTTGTGAAAGAGGGTTTTCAAAACAGAATTGTGTTAAAAGTGATGAGAGATCATGTTTATCTCTCACCACTTTAGATATGCTCATGCTTAAGTCTCTTTCTTCTCCAGAAAACTTGGAAGAAGTAGATTGGGATTTGATTTTTGAGTTATGGAAAAATATGAAGGTGAGACGCACTCAAGCTTTAGGGGCATGATAAGAAGTAACAACAATGACTTTTTGATATTATACTATGTCATGGGCATTTTACAAGAACTTTTTTTAATCACTTTAACATTTTGTTGGCAACTTGCCTAAATTTATATGATATACAATATACATGCCCTCTTATGAGTACTACGACAATAGGAATTTTTTGTAATGATCTTTAACAGTTTTTTGGCAGCTTGCCTAAATTTATATGATATAAAATATACATGTTTTCTCTTTTTCATGTATTTAAGTCTATTTTTAAGTGCTTTAAAAATATTTTGATATAAATAGTAGCTATTTTCAACAGGTTGCCAAAAATATGACTTTCTACTTACATGTTCAAATGCTACTAAGTAGTGCTTGGCAACATGCTTCAATTTTTAAATACATAGTATGTAGTACTTTTAGAAGCATTGTTTCTTATTTGTAAGATATCTAAGCAAGTTAAAATATTTTAAGCTTCAATTCACTTTTTAAAATTGATTTCATTATGTAAATTCTCAATTGCATATATAATCTAATCCAACTTTACTTGTGTTATATGTGGATTCGACTATTCTACTCTCATACTATAACATATGAGAGTTGAAGTAAACTTTTAAAAAACATGCTTTAACTTAGAAATGCTCATAAAAAATGCACTTATCTAATGAAGGTTATTCCATATTTTTAGCCATCATTTTTCAAGGGCAAACTCATTTTTGCCCTTCAAAAAGAAAAGAGATGGTACCCTTCAAATTTGAGGGCTACATCTAGGTCTTTGTTGTCACCACCTAATGATCCTTACAATGAATGGTCGTGCTCATTCAATAAATTTCTTCTTGACATCATCCGATCTCTTTCGTTACAAGTTTTGAACCAAGACCTCACATGGGATTTGACATCATTTGCAATTTAAAATCTACATGCATTTATTTGAGAGATATTCTCATCATAATCCGTAGAAAGAGGAGTGAGAGAAAAATATGGTTCTCCTCAAACACAAATGGAGTATGACCAAAATCATTCCACCCCACCATCACAATGTGCATCGATAAACTCATTGGTATCTATAATTCATTAGTATGAGAACTAATAAAGTCATCAAAATATGTGTTAAAGCAATTTCTTGATATTTGTTGATGTGTATACTAATGCATAGTTCATCCTGTGCAACAAAACACACCAATGTATATATTCGACAAATGCAAAGAGAAATGGTTTCCGACCCCATGCAAGGCTAGATCCCTACTAGCTATATTTGCTATCCTATTTGACATAGACTATCCATTTTCATGATAAATATCTCAAAGCCTAATAAAGAATTTATCTATATGGATGTCAAAATGTGCAAGTTACTATAACTTGAGATAATAATATACAACATTTTTAAGGTCAAACTCTGAAGTCTAGGTTATTCGACTTGAGAAAGTAAACATTAAAATACAATGATAATGTAACATTCTAAATTCTATCTTTCGCATGAACCCCCTTCTGTGTAAAGGGGATAATGAGATAGCATTTTTCTTTGGGGATAATGCAAATTTTTTTTCCTTATCCCCCCCCTGCCGATAGTCATGTTGGAGGGGGAGGGGAATAGTAAGGCTTCAGAAGCTCCTCGGTGGAGCTCATAGAGGGACACATCTATGCTATGTGACACATAGGAGAGGGAGGATCCCCCTCCCCTCCCCTATTTAAACCAAGGGGGGGGCTGCTGCCATGGAGGAGAATGGAGAGGGGGACGGAAGGGCTGAGATTGAGAAGACGATGTTGCCGCCTATCACAAAGGAAGAGGGGCTGCCATTGACAACGTCGCCACTACTACCGAAGAGGAGGGAGTAAGGCCACCTCAATGCCGTCCTGAGCAGATGGGGGTAGAGATCGGGGAGGACAAAGTAAAGGGTGCCACCTGCTCGCCGTTGGGAAGCACCACCTGCACTCAGGCGGTCCCTCGTACGCAGTAGATTAGGCTTCCCTCCCGCATCTCCTTGTCGCATGCCTGCTCGCTGTTGGGCTTCTCCTTCCACGTGGCCTGGAAGCTTGCAAGGAGAGGAAGCTTCCAAGGGGCCCTTAAGCCCCTATTCAACCCCCCCCCCCCACCTCGGTGTCCTAAAATCCCCCCCCAAGACCCCCTTCCCATACCTTTTTATCATCCCCCCCCGGTTTTATCCTCTTAAGGGACTTTCACCCCCTTATTGTGTCTTTCAAAAAACCTTATTATTACCCCCATGTCCAAAAACCCCCAAGGCCCCCTTCTTATGTTTTTTGGAACCCCTCCCCTCATGTTTAAAGGATCATAAGCCCCTTTTTCCTCAATAAAGAGTGGGCTTAGAGGTCCTATTATTACCCCCCTTCCCTTAGTGTTCTTAATTTTCTTTTAGCCCCTTACTTTTGGCTTTGGAATTATCCCCCCCCCCCTTGTTTTATCCCTTGAAACCCCCTTCACCCCCGTATCTTAAAACCCTCCAAGGGCCCTAATTGTGCCTATTATCAACCCCCCCCTCCTTGATTTTAAACCTTAAGCCCTTTCACCCCCGTGCTTAAACCCTTTTTAACCACCTATAAGCTCTTTTCTTGGGCTTTATAAGTCCCTTTTCCCCCTAAAAGTACTAAGGATTTAAAAGGTCTTACTACCCCCTCCTCGTGGTTAAACCCCTTAGTGGTTAAAGCCCTTAGCCGTTCCTTGCCTTTTCAAAATACCCTTGGGACTTTGGTTTTTTCCCCTACTCGAAAGAAATAAGAGTATTGAAGTGCAAGGGAGCGACGGTGGAACTCCGAAAAGGAGTGTAAACCTGTTTCCATATCTAAAAAACTACAATTGCGATGCCTCCTAAGAAAGTTCAAGGTGCAACCGTGGGAGGGTCATCTCCCGGTCTCCATGTGGATATCTCACCACAAACCCAGGTTTTCCTTCCTAATTTTTATTTGATATCGTTGTAGTTCAATCATGCGAGGTTAATTGTTAGAAATAGGATATATTTTTGTCCTAGTTGTTCACGACGAAGGAACTTAGTCATTAATACATTTTATGGAACATGCAAAATAAATAAAGCATAAACATATTTCTAGCAAATAGCTTTATGCATTGAAATGAATTATGAGCTAGATTATTACCCATTAAAATAGTATACTTCGGTTAAGCCTAAAAGTATAACACTACATCTCGCACTATTAACCCCTATTCTTTTTGCAATGAATCATCATGGGAAGTGCAAATCATGAAATGATTCTTACGATGCATAAACTCTATCAAATTATCATTGTCAACTGCATAAATTAGCAAGAGAAAGGTTGCTTATTTAGCATGAATTTTGTTCGCAAAGAAAAGGGAAGATTAGTTGAAATTAACCTTGCCTGACCTCAAACCGATAAGTTAAGGATTAAAAAATCAATTTACGCATAGTCAACGAATCATGTGGAAGTAATCTTGTAATTATCTTCTAGAGTTAACCAAATTGGCATAAAACCTAAACACGTAAGCCGCAATGAAGGGGGGCTACAAGCTCTACCCGGAGACCTACGGACCACTTATTGCTCAAGTGTTTTGAACCGAGCGGCCATGGCTACCTCTCACATGACCGATGCGCAATGCCTACCTTACGGGTTACCTTGATGCTCGATCGAGTACCCTCCTCTTTCTTGCACACCGGTAGCTCCACGATCCTTGAGGCAAGCTCAAGAAACCTCAATCCCTCTCCCATGAGCTTCATCCTCCATAGCCACACGTGAGACAAGAGAAGAGAAGAGAGGAGGGGAAGATGAAGAGAGAAGATGAAGAGCTTCTTCTCCAAGATCCCTCACTCTCACACGATCACTCCCTCACACTCTCTCAATCCCTCTCTCAAGAACAAGCAAGAAGGCAAGAAATAAGAGAAGAAGAAGAAGAAGCTTTGGCCACACACAAGAATGATATTCTCATTCACTTTTTGAACTTTATATACATGCCCTACTTTTCATGGGCGGTCATCCCCTTTTTTACATGGCCGGCCATTAGCCTAGGCCCATTTCTCATTTTCCACCGTTCTAATCTATCCTATTTCCAACTAATGCATACAATTTGCATAGGAGTGAGCCTGGCGCTCTTTTACAAGGATTCGGGAGCGCTTTCACACTTAATGGTACGCTTTTTACTCTTTTACTTTCCTTGGGCGACTCTAAGACTTCCTGAGGGTCATGGCCATGCTTTTAATTTTTTCAGGGTTTGGTTATCGATTAAGGCACCTTTTTCTTCCTTTTGTCCTGCGCCTTTTGCTATTTCCTTTTTTCCATTTCCCGATCCTCTGTGCTACGGTAAACATTACCCCCCTCCTAGCCAAGTGCTAGTCCCATGGCACTGTGGTGGGAAGTAGTGGGATAGATGATGCTATTGCTAGGTGGAACTAGTGGGTAGGTGACACTGATGCTTGTGAATGAGAGGTGATGGAGTTTGATGACGATGACCAGTAGAGATTCCGGCGTGCTTTAGACTTCATGAAAATGCTCGGGATTTCACACATAGTTGTGGCTCCCATTCTGCGACGACTGATAGAGGTTCCAATTGGCTGGTGGAAAATAGGTAGCCGGTTATCCTTTGGTCAACAGAAATGCTTGATCAATAAGCAATCCCTTAGGAAAATAGTGTTGGAGGGATTTATCCTGGAGAAACCTCCCTAAACTCTGTCTTGACAAAGGTTTGCTTTGTCTTCGCATGGAAGATCTTTGTCTTTGTTTTGAAGATCTTGTTATCCTGAAGATCCTTGTCTTCGATTTGAAGATCTTCAGCTTTGATTTCAAGATCTTCAGGTTTGATTTCAAGATCTTCAGTGCTGAGATGAAGATCTTTAACCTTGCATTGAAAATCTTTAGGCTTGTGGAATCAATAAGCGATCCGTAGATCTTAAGGCGGTAGGCATGCATCTTTGGAAGATGAGGTTCCAAAATCTAAGCCAATGGTAGATCCATCACTGGGTTTTCCTTCTACTTGATTTGGTTCAACCATGGCAGCCATCAATAGGCGGATGATTGGCAACATGAAATCTGTTGAGCCATTTAAACCTTTGCAGCGAAGTTCCTGAAGTTGCAGTAATGGAGTCATGTCCGACTCATGGAAAAATTCCTTGTCATTGGAGGATGTAGTGGATGATCTTATTCAGCCAAGCAACCAGTTCTTGAAACACGAACATAACCTGCAAGAAAAGTTTTGCACTTTCTAGGGGGTGTGTCTGTCTCACTATGTAGTGCATGGTGTATGTGCCACTGGAACTGGAAGATGGGTCTAACCTTGGGCAAGCCCTTGGTAATGTCCCACACTTGAGGACCCAGTTCATGCATCGTTGGAGGTGCGGTGCAAAACTTAGGGTGACAGGTCTGAAAGTCCTGCCCTTGATGTGCCCTAAGTGTGAAGTGGGGAAGGGGCTAGGGAGAACCTTAGATGCAGTGAGTGTGGTGCACAATAACAATGAAGGGAGACTACAAGCACATGTGAAGTGTTCTCCTTGTTAACTTGCTTAGCAGTAGATTCATCTTTCAACTTTGCTATTTTTTGCTCTTTTCTTTCTCTCCAGTCACCTTATCTTTGTTTCCTTGTGGATTTTTCTCTCTTTGCTTTCTTTTCTTTTCTTTTTTTCTTTTTTTTGAGAATGAGAGAGGGAGTACAATTGTCAAGGCATATTACAGCCATTTAATCACGGGGCGATCGTAGGCATTGAGATAAGAATGCGAGACTTTGTAGGTATTCTTTAATATCGGCCTTAGCTCTCAGAGGAGTGGTTGACAAGAAAGGGTGATTACACCTTGTGAAGCGGGTGTCACTCATATTTTCTAAGAGCTCTAGACAAAAGGAAGGAAGGAGAGTAGCCCGCATCATTAACCTAGTCATAGATCTACTATCTATTCCTAGGTTGATAGCAAAGAAGAGTGGGGGGAGATGGACTTCCTCTGCTGTGGGTTTTTGGAGTAGCAGGAATTTGATAAGTCGAAGGTAATTACAAGTGGTCAAAAACGTTGGATCTGGGCAGGAAGAGAAGTCTACAAGGAAACGATTTATAGAAGGAAGTATATCTTCTAACGTAAACACTAAGCATTCGTCAGGGCTCCTAGCATTTACATTATATATTTTTGGGAAGTTGTAATCCCCATGCAAGTCTCTATCATAGTCCACTCCATGCCTACGGGGGTAGGGCATGTAGATAGGATCATTGCGCTCTTCGGGGAGTGAACTACAAAAGGCGGTCCATGCATCAAAATTGGTGTCCCAAATCCTCCTCCACCATTTCGGCTGTGCCTCGTAGCCTTGGATGGTTTTGGAAACTAGATTGACCTTATCTTCCCAATAATCCTGTGGTTCTTGTCACCACCTAGTTATTATCAGGCTCCTCTCTTCAATCCACCTATTTGCAAGTTCATTAGCCAGATCCTTGATCTTGCCTAAGACTCCTAGAGGCAGGGCCCGGTCCAGAGAGCATGGGAAAGCAATTGAGAGCTCAAACGGCCTTTTCTGGAACTCTTGCTGACGTTAGATGACCAAATCTTAGGGCCAGTCTACAGGATGTGCATCACCTCTCAGTGGCATGGGCTCTTCAGAAAGTTGTCTTGGAATTGTGCGTGCTTGGTGTTGGGCCTCCTCAGCTAATTCTTGTCTTCTCCTCCTTGGTGCAACTATATGCTCAGGCAGATGGGCGTTTGCAGGTTCTTCTTGTGGGAGATCAGGTTGAGGCGGACTCGGCATTCTTTGTTGCTCTTCTTCATCACCTTGCTTGAAATCTGGACCCTCTTCGACATGTCGCTCAACCACAGATGGGATGATTGGCGGCAGTGGTGGTGGTTGTTCATGCTCCTCAAAACCTAGCTCCTTGAGCTCAGTAGTGGAAATGCCCGTACAACGTAAATAGTGGAATTGTTGCTCCTTAGTGATCCCTGCACTCATTGGGAGCTCCCGCTCTTGAAGACCATATCTTAGAGCTTGGGTGGTCAGCTCCAACTTTCTTTTCACATTTTCCACTAGATCATCGTCCTCAGCTTGTGTGACATGGAGTATCATGTTGAGAAAGGCCTGCCACTGTGTTTTAGTAGTTATTTTGGCAGCTTCAACCCTGGCTTCTGCAAGCACCCTTTCGCATTCTGCCACTGCCAAGCATTCCATCAAATCTCTCAACCTATCAAAATTATTCCTTTCCCAATCCACAGCTCTTTCTTCCATCCTTTTTCTCTCTTCCTCCAGTTGGCTCGCTAGGGTGGTCACTTCTTGTTGCTACTCATTTGTTAAAGACCACAACTGGTTCCTTTCTCTTGACTTCTGAGCCAGTTGCTCTTTAGCAATCACTTTGGATTGATCTATAATGCTGAGCCTTTGTTGCACCTCGGCCAGTACTTCTGATTTTTCCTGCATCAGCTGCTCTTGGCTTTGGATCTCAGCAAAAGGAATAGCCTTTTTTGATTGAAAGCCATGGCCATGAGGGCCTCTACATCTTCCTGAGAGGTCTCCAACGCATCTTGTAATCTTTGCGCTTCATCTTATAGCTGTTTTGCTTCTGCTGCTGAGACTCGTGGCCCTTCACTCTTCAGAAACTGGATTTCACTTATTAATCTATTTTTTTCTTCTAGCTCCTGCCACAAACGGAGCTTCATGGTATGTTCTTGTGGTGTACTGGCTTCGCCTTCTTGAACCTCCTGTCTTAGTGTTTCCACTTGAGCGACCTTTTGTTGTAGATCATTGTATTGCTACACTAGTAGCTTTAGACTCCTTTGCTCTGCCACTAGGTTCTGATCTTCGTCTTCCAGCCTTTGTCTAAGGCGGCTTTCGTTGTCTTGGGCTTCCTTTGCTTTTGCTACTAGCTGGTCCTGCAGGGCCTTCATTTCTATTCGTCGATCGGCTCCCTGCCTTGAGACTTCTAGCCTAAGAGGAGCTGACGTTTCTTTTTCTTTTTCTAGCTCCATCAAGGCCACTTTCTTCTCTTCCTTCACCTTGTTTAGTTGCGCCAGTAGCTCAGCCACATATGCATCATAGTCTGTGTCGGTAGGCATGGGAGTATGGGGTGTGGTGGTTGATACCTCCAGCCTTTGTCTTTTAGGGTCTTGCCGTGACTCTGCATTTGTGACAGTGGGCCTTTTCAATCCGGTTTCTGGCACGATCTCGACCACTTTGCTCAGTAGCATTTGCATCATGTTCATTAGCTGTGCTGTATCGAGGGGAGGTGTGGATTGTGTGGTGGTTGTAGTCGTGGTTTCAGTCATTGGAGGCACAAAAGAGGAAGGAAGTGGATGTAGTAGGGACTTGCCCTTGCCTATAGCCATTGGAGCTGCTTCCACATCTGAACTAGCTTCGGCTTTATGACACCGTGATGATCGGCAAATCAGTGCAAATAAAGGCACCAAAATGTGCTCAACATGGAAACATCCTTTGCAAACTAACACTTTGCTTTTGTACTCATTTGTAAAAAATCAAATATGAAGCAATGTAAAATGTGTAGTCCTTAGGCTCACATTTTAAAAAAAAATGTTGGAAGGCAAAGGGAAGGTCAAACACCTTTTGTCTCATTCCACAAATAAAGGGTCTTTTAGACCTTAGCCAAGATGTATGCAATTCAATTTTTTATGATATCAAGAAAGGAAAAGGAAGAAGCTTGTCAGGTGATTTGGGGAGGTGGGAGGTTGAGGTGGTTACAACCTCTCTCTTCCTTTATCTTCTCCTCTCACGCTTCATTTCTCCCTCTCCCTCATTTGGCACAACACTTGCCTTCTTGTTCTTGTCTCTTTCTCTTATGCTTCATGCTCATTTTTATGGAGAATGAGGAAGAAAAAGAGGGTGAGGATGGAAGAATTGTCCAATTTCTTGTGTGCCTTCCTCTTGTGTGTTTGGAGAGTATGGATTCTTGGTGAGAAGGAGAGTTTTCTTGCAAGTTTTTGTGGCTAGCAATGTATTTGCAGCCTCTACCTAGCCGGTTCGTGGTTCTATTTGTGCCGTGGCAGGCTGCTCTTCATTTGGTGCACTGGCCGGGAAGAAGAGGTGGTCATGGAGCTTGCAAGAAGGAAAGTTTGAGCATGAAGAGGAAGGAGGAGGAAGAGAAGCAACATTTGATATCTTCCAATTCCATCCCTATGGGCAGATTGGCTTTCTATTCCCCTACATATTCGTGGCCTTCTACTCACCCTCAACCCACTCGTGCTTCTCGCACCACCCCTCTCCCAATGCTTCCATCCTTCCACCATCCAGAGGTCGACTTGGATACAGTCGCTACTGCCACTCTTCATGGACTATTGAAATTCAACGATCAACGATGTACTCCTTCAGCATCGACATTACCTTCATCATACCACACTCCCTATGTACCGCAAGTCAAAATTTGTAGCTTGTGTGAAATGCAATGTAGGTTGCAATTAGCAATCTGGCATTCGTTGTCTTCCTCGTCCCAGATCAACCACTCTACCTTCTTCTTACCACTCCCTTACCTATCACCTGAAGTTACCCCAATTCCATTATGCAACGCCATTGTGTGCCCCCTTTGCCACGTTCATCAGTAGCAAGCAACACCCCTTATACCACATGGTTCCAGATTCTGTCCTCCTCGCAGCCTCCATGGTACAACACCATCCCTCTTCTTCTCATGGCCAGATCGACGGCATTTGTGGCTTCTCATCTTCCGTGTAACGTCATCGTTGGCTCATGATTCTTTGCCTTATCCTCAATATCTAAAGGGAAAAAAGCTATCTAGCCTTTTAAGAAAATTAAATCAAAGTACCTTGTTCACATGGTTGATTTCCTTCTTTTATGTGTCCCCCTTATTATCAAGAATTTCCATCTTCATCACACCATACAAGAGATTGCTTTCTTATTTTTTTGTTTTATTTTCAATAAAACTTACCTCTCTTTTCCTTTTAAATTGGTTGGAGAGCTCCAATTCAATATCCTTAGTGAGGGTTCCTTTATTGTGATATCTTTTTCGGGTTCTCTTTTTTGTGCTTAATGAGTGGTTGCCTTTAAGTTCATTCTAAGTGTGAGGTCTTTGTGTTCAAGTTGTTGAAAAGCCCTATTTTTTTGTGTGTCATGATGTGGCTTTATTTGGTGTGCCCTTATAACCTAGGCTCAACGTCCTAGTTGTGTATTTCTATTTTGTGTGTTATTCCCCTCTTTATCCAATGGAAGTTCAAAGATCCAAGAAGAAAATGAAGACCGAAGATTGAAGATGAATTTTTCAAAGAGCTGATTGTGGTTCTTCTCCAAGTTTGTTCGCAGGAGGCTTCACAATTAAGCGTGGGAGGAAATGATGACCGGCAAATCAATGCAAATAATGGCACCAAAATGTGCTCAACATGGAAACATCCTTTGCAAACTAACACTTTGCTTTTGTACTCATTTGTAAAAAATCAAATATGAAGCAATGTAAAATGTGTAGTCCTTAGGCTCACATTTTTAAAAAAAATGTTGAAAGGAAAAGGGAAGGTCAAACACCTTTTGTCTCATTCCACAAATAAAGGGTCTTTTAGACCTTAGCCAAGATGTATGCAATTCAATTTTTTATGATATCAAGAAAGGAAAAGGAAGAAGCTTGTCGGGTGATTTGGGGAGGTGGGAGGTTGAGGTCGTTACAACCTCTCTCTTCCTTTATCTTCTCCTCTCACACTTCATTTCTCCCTCTCCCTCATTTGGCACAACACTTGCCTTCTTGTTCTTGTCTCTTTCTCTTATGCTTCATGCTCATTTTTATGGAGAATGAGGAAGAAGAAGAGGGTGAGGATGGAAGAATTGTCCAATTTCTTGTGTGCCTTCCTCTTATGTGTTTGGAGAGTATGGATTCTTGGTGAGAAGGAGAGTTTTCTTGCAGGTTTTTGTGGCCAGCAATATATTTGTAGCCTCTACCTAGCCGGTTCGTGTATCACGGGGGCTCACAGGTTTGAGCTCTCCACCCCCATGGGTCTCTTCCACAGATCTTCATGTAGCCTCTGCCAACTCGGCCAGCTCCTTCAACCTCTGCTCTTTAGCTTCTTCTTCCGCCCTTCTTTTCCTGTCCTCTTCTGCCTTCTTCGATTCTTCTCTTATCTTTGCAAGCTCTTCCTCCTCTTTCCTCCTTCTTTCTTCCTCAGCCCTCCTAGACTCTCTTTGAGTCCTCTTGATTTCAGCTCGTTCTTCTTTGCTTAATTCCTCTTTCCTTTCCTTCTATCTCCTCTCCCCTTTCTTTTGTCCTTTTGGTTTGCTTGCTTGTGTAGGCGGCACCTCCTATTCTCCCTTATCACTTATCATTCTTTCACTTGATTCTTCTCCTTTGTGGTGAGGTGGGCTTTGATGCGGTGGGCTTTGATGTGTAGCTTGCTCTTCCATGACTTCAGCATCCTTCATTGCTTCATTTATGATGGCTGTCAAAACACCACCATATCTAATTATGGCCGCCTTTGAGGCAGGTTTCTTCCTTGTGGAGCATGCTGTTGAGGCAGGGGATTCTCCTCTTGCTGGTGCTTCTATTGGAGTGAGAAGGGCAGCTGAGCTTTGAATGGTTTTTTGCACAAACCCATTCCAGTCTACCTCCTCAGGGACTCCTGCTACGATGCTTTCTAACAACGGGACCCCGATCCTGTTCATCAATGCATTGTACCTTTGTCCCAAGAAGAGTGTGTGGATCATCTTTGCTTGCACCTTCACTCCTGGATCCGGGATGTCAGCCAAGCTAATTCCATCCACTGTGTGCACCTCTTCTTTCTTTACCCCCAGCATGGCGTAAAAATCCCTTCTCGACCGCCTCTCTTTCTTGGGTACGAGCCCCAAGGCCTTCTCTACGATTGCCGCATTGAGGGGCACTTCAAATCTTCTTTCCTGCTCCCCTGTCCTCACTGTGATAGTGCCACAGTTCCTGCCCTTGTCAAAGTTCCTCCTAAATTCAGCACACATGTTGTAATCCATGGCTTGCCCCACCTTTTCCACATACTTGTGGAGGTGGCATCTGTCCACCAATTCTTTGACTGCAGGTTCCTTCAAGATGGCCTCATCCAGGTTCAGCATGTGCTTAAAGGTGAATTGACTGAATCCTCGTGTCTCGACGCTAATGTCAAACTTGGTCATCTCTTCTTCAGAAAATGGGAGTTTGCACCCTTTGTCTTGTCCTGCCATGGTGGTTACCTATCAACACACCATGCCAACATTAATGCTTAAAAATCGGCTTATTTCTAACAAAACTCAATTTTGAGAGAAAAATGTATGTGTCAAAAATTGGTATACTTGCTTAGAGACTTGAATTTTAGAGACAAGCTCACAGAAGCAATTGCTATTGTTTTCCCTTTGCAATATCTTCCATTGAAACTCAATTAATCATAACATTCTGCTAGATAGAATGACTCTCATTTTGCTGACTCTCATTTTGCTCTGCTCTTGCTCACATTGCTCCCCCCCCCGTCTTGTATCTTTCAAGGAATCCCTCCTAGGATTAGCAAAGGAAGTACGAGGCAAATGCTATTTTTCATGGATTAACTTACTTAGCCAATAACCAATCATAGAAGCTTGGATTGTATTCGAGTTGGGCATGACAATCAAGCGCAGATGGTTGGATGGAGACTTGGGAGATGTAGGTCAAGACATCGTGAAAGAGATCTCCAGTATTAAGGCGGCTTACAACATGTAATTCCTCTTCTGTAAGGAATTGGTCAATGTAAGGGTGAGCGAGCACATGGTCGTCTAAATGCTGGTTGCGGGTGATGGCCAAAACCCTAAACGAGATAGCTGCCACATAAGTAGGGTCATATTCGATGGTTTTAACTGCCCTACGTTGCTCAACATTGGTCATTATCCGGCAACCTTTTTTCTCCCATTGGATTCTCAGAGCAAACCACTGCTGCAAGAACGTGGAAGGCAAGCTTTCCATTTGCATGAGCTCTTGCAACTCGTGCTCAGGAACAGAACGAGGAGGCTTACGATATGAAGTGATTAGTCTTCTAAGGGCAGCTTGCTCCTTTGAGATTTCGTCGTTTGCTATCAGTTCAGTAGCATCATAACTTCTAGCGAATGTAGTGAAAGTGTTGTCCAACATCTTGATGCAAGTTACTAAGTAATCCCCAGAAGTCACGGCGAGGTCTTTAGCCAAGGAAAGGAAAGGTCGTACTGCGTAGGAAGGTTTAAGACCTGCTGATGGGAATGGTGCAGATGGACTAGATAGTGGTGACTCCATCATTGGTGTCACAGGTGTGGCTTTGCACTCCGAAGCACTTTGAGGTGCTGTAGGAAGCTCTAGGGGCATGGGAGTTATACTGGGTTCTGAGTGAGCAGTCATGGGGGTATTTAAGTTCTTTGGATTAGGTAAGTCTAAGGCTTGTGGCATTTGCTTTGGTCGATAGATGAGTTGGGGCTTACTAGCCACAGCGGGCAATGATTTGCTGACTATGCCCTGGGCACCATGTGTACAAGCCTCCCTCACTGGGGTGAGATTGCTTGTAGATGAGCTTTTAAGCTTGCCATTTTTAGGCACCCAAATCTAGGGGTTGCCCTCGTAGTATACTTGTCTCCTCTTTTTTAGAGATAGTGGAGTCCATTTCGTGATTCTCTATTCTTTTTTAGCCAAAACCCCTAAAGTCTGACATGTTTTGGAGTCCCAAAGACGTTATTTACTTACAAATCTGACAAAATACATGACAGAGATGTGATGAAATTAATAATGAGTTTTTTGAAAGTCGAGAGATCTTTCAATATTGTTTTTGGCGCCCAATACATACTCATTTGGGTTCTTGGCGCTACTTTTTAGTTCATTCACCCCTCTTTGAGCTTCTTTCTCTGCGCTTTCATTCTTTTCATGGCTTCCTCCAGGCGCCCTTCTCATTTAATACACTCTTGCACAGTCTATAGCCAGGGAGTAGATGGAAATTTTGAGCCCAAAACCTTTGCTGTAAATGATTGGGTTACCATGCTGCCATCTTGCAAGGGCTCCCATAAGGTGAAAAGAAGAAAACGAGAAGATATAAAACATCACTGGAAGGGGCGTATCATTGCCTTCAAAATTATGCCTGAAGGCTGGTTTGTCAAGGTGCAACATGTTTACATGGCCAAGGATATGCACTTGCCTCCAAACGAACGTGTTCCCCAACAAACACATTGTAAGTTATAAGTTGAATAACGTATATAATTCTTTTCCATTTATGCAAGTTCTAACAAACGGTTCGTCATTGTAGATATCTTTCCATCAACAAGTATTGAATGGCAACCTGTGGAAAGCCTAAGTGGGACTTTCCATGCCATTCATAAGGTATTGGCAGACATTATTTATGCCGATCAAACTGTGTCTTTTTATAGTGAATGCAAGGTTTTTATATATTATGCACAGTATGTGGTTCCCTCTAAAGCGGATAGGTATGGGAATATCGAAGATTTGCCATTGCCAAGTCTTTCATCTCTAAATTGGGAGATTCCTGACAAGGTAACAGTGCAGAGTTTCAAATTCAAAATATCTCAGGATATTAAAAAGTCCATGACAGTTGGAAGGATCTCAAGAAGAATACGTTTATCATGGTTTGTACCCCTCCATATCTTCGTGGCTTGCTTCAAAACAGCAAATTTACAAAGAACGAAGGTATCCTGGTTAAGTAGAAACTTTTCGGAAGAGGATTTGGACAACACTATAGGGACACATTGGAAATCTAGAGAGTGCGATCAAAAAGGTGATATCTTGAGGTGCAGTGCATGCCCTCAATCCTTGGCTTTGGCTTACAGTATCCCTCGCCAAAATCTTGCTTTGGGATTTGATTACAGGCGATACAAACTAAGATTGGGTATTTGGGTTCCCTTGGATTCTGATACAGATAACACACCATATAAACTTGTGGTGCACGTTTTTCCGCATGAAGTAAAGAAGGTGAATGTTACTTCCAATTGGAGTCTGAAAGATGTGAGGGATACCTTGGAATTGCTAGACAATACATCCCCTAGATATAAGTTCAAAGTGAATGGTGTAACGATTGGTAAAAGAGCCGAGCGCTCTTTCTTTTGTACGAGTTGTTTGTCTCCCAAAATTGTGAGTTTGGGGCCTTGAGAATGAAAACTTGGCAGGAATTTATCTTAATAGACTGTCCTTAAGATATTCTTTAATGGGAACTTCATAAGCTATCGTGAAGCAAGTCGCCTTTCGAATGTGTATAAATAAAATGTACATTGCATCCGATTTATAAGTGAAACTTTTCATTATTTATCTTAATAGACTGTCCTTAAGATATTTTTTAATGGGAACTTCATAAGCTATCGTGAAGCAAGTCGCCTTTCGAATGTGTATAAATAAAATGTACATTGCATCCGATTTATAAGTGAAAATTTTCATTACACAATGAGGTACAAAAATTGCATAAAAATGTACAAAGCCAAAATAATAAGGCTCGTGTATAAAATGTACATTACATTCGATTTACAAGTGAAAATTTTCATTACACAATGAGGTACAAAAATTGCATAAAAATGTACAAAGCCAAAATAAAAAGGCTCGTGTATGCTTATGTTTGCTATTTTCATTCTTTATCGATTTCTTCAAAGATATTTTTTCTCACAGGGCCTTTCTTTGATTGTTGAAAAAATTTGACCTTTACAGGTAGTCTCTTTTCTTGGGTCTTAAGAGGGGATGGATCAAATTTAAGAGGAGAGAGCACTGGCATTCCTTTTTTCTTAGACTCTACAGCAGTGGTCCCATTGCCTTTTCCCTTGCCCTTGTCTTTACCATTGCCATTGTCCTTACCCTTTCCCTCGACCTTTCCCTTGCTTGTGCCCTTGGCCATTGAAGTTTTGGGAGGAAGAGGGGAGTCAGGATCATACGGTGTGATTGCTTTGTCTAGAATCAGCTCGATGCATCTCTCCCTTATCCACCAAACATATGATTCAGGATAGTCTCTACACTGTAAGAATAAATATTATAAGTTAGTGAAAAGACATCATGATAAGGGTTACACAAACATCAAATGAAATAAACTTACATTCACTCCTTCTATTTGTAACAGCTTTGAATCCACTGTTCTGCAAATGTTTGAGATAACTCTCCATCCACAAGAATGCGCATCACTTTGCAATGGAACTTCTTGTAGAAGAAAAGTATACGGCCTTTTAGGATCAGCAAGATCCTCGTATGTTGTATCCAAAAATGTAGAAACGAGTCTAGCAGCACTGCAAAAGGAAGCTTTGTAAGTTCAAAATATTATTTATAAAAGAAATCAAAGTAAGTAATTTTCTTCCAACATACATTCGTGCTTGACCGTGAACACCGCTGAGAGAATTCATAAAGATAATTTCCCTTGAAAGACAATTAATGTAGATGAGACTCCAATGCCCTCTGCAAATTCATAAAAGAGGTGAGTAGGTGAGTAGAAGGGTGAAAGCAAATGAACATAAATTCTCCTCTACAGAAAAAGAAAAATACCTTTCTACATAAGGGAAAAAGATGTGGTAATTTCTCACACTATCGAAGCTACGAAAAAATGGTGAAATATTAGAACCAGATTTTGCAAAAAGTCCCACAGAGAGAAGTGGATCAACAATGTATATGGTTCTTCGGATATCGAGAGTGAGAGAGGACACCAATGCCCTGCAGATAATAGCAAAAGCTATTCAATACCAATTTCATCCAAAATATAATTGAAAAGACTTAACTTATGCAACAAAAAACCTTACCTTATGCAACAAAATACCACGGAGTCAGATAGTTGGACATCCCTTTTTTCCAACATGGGCTTGTCCTCGGGAGATATACTAAGATATTCCTCCTCAGATTCCCCAGCAACATTCACAAGAATCTGCCCATACACTTTTCCCATCCTCTCGCTGTTGAGGGGAGCAAGTGATGCGGCTTTCCTCTTGTAAACATCGTCTTCAGTTTCAAACACCTCCTGATTTTCTTCACTCAAGAAAGCCTCCTGCTGGGTGGCACCCCTTGTAGGGTAAAGGTCACTAACATCTTCAACATTTAGCTTTTTCTCTTTCCTGGACAATTTTGGGGGAACGTTAAGGATTTCAAAGGCTTTTTGATCATTGGAAGGCAAGGGCCTCAAGACTTTGTCAAACCTATACCTCACTCTGCTAATGATGCTGAAATCTTTATTCATAAGGGTGATCCTATGAGCATGGGCGGCAGCAATGTAAGCGTCGTTCATGAAATCAATAACAAAATCTTATGCGGCCTCTTGCAGGGCAAGAATGGCTAAGAGTTGCCACTTCTTATTTAGACCAGAGACAGTTGCCACTTGAGACAATCTATCAGAGATCTCTTTAACCACCCTTATAAAAGCAGCTTTTGGAATGACATGCTCTGTAGCTCTCTGGGCTTTCCTGATCTCACTGAAACATCTTTGCATATAGAAGAACCTGGACTTCCTCTTTCTCTTTTGTGGCTTGGGGTGTTCAGTGGCTTCAGCAGATGTGGGCTCAGGTACCATTGTAGGGAATGAATCTTTCACAGGGTTAGCCTCATCCTTTGCTTCCTCAACTTCGGGTGAAGAAACATTTATGGAAGATGTAAGGACAACACCTGGTGTAGGAGGGATTTCTGTTGTAAAATGCTCTGGAGCCTGTGATGGACCAGCTTCTTCTACCCCCTTAGATTCATCAAATTTTAACTTTCTTCTACCCCCACTATCCTTCCCATCTAGATACACTCTTCTTGCAGTTTGCTTTGTCCTTGCCATCCAGAAAAGGAAAAATAACAACCAGAAGGACAATAACTGAAAGACAAACTGGCGAGGAAAGTGAATAAATGAGCAATTCCGATATGGCGCGATATGAACAAAGCGAGCAGAATGAAACAACACCCTCGCTCCGTATTGGAGATCAGAAGCCGATACGGCGCGATAGGGAGAAAACGAGCACACGGTTTGGACGCCCTCGCTCCGTATTGGAGATGAGAAGCCGATACGGCGCGATAACGAGAAAACGACCACATCGTTTTGACGCCCTCGCTCCGTATTGGAGAGTAGAAGCCGATACGGCGCGATTAGGAGAAAACGACCACACCGTTTAGATGCCCTCGCTCCGTATTGGAGATGAGAAGCCGATACAGTGCGATTAGGAGAAAACGACCACACCGTTTGGACGCCCTCGCTCCGTATCGGCACACCTCTTTTTGCTAGCGAAAAAAGGACTTGTATTGCACCGTATCGGCAAGCAAGGCGGGAAGAGCTCGAGAAATGAAAAGTGTACACGTCGGACAAATGACCACTTATATACCCAGGTAAATCATGACACGTGTCAGACACGTGTCCGATACTGATTGTGCCACGTATCTGCATTTACGGTCCGTATGCTACGTGTCAAGTAATGACCGGTCCACTTGTTCGCCACGTGGTTTTCGGCCACGTGTTGCCCAACGGCTACTGCCACGTGTATGAGACTAACGGATACTGCCAGGTGGCATAATCCGCGCCTACATAAGGGTGTGTTTCTTATCTGTACGGCTTTTTTCGATTTCTGACCTTTGTTTGTATTGCTAATACGGCGCGAGAGCGACTGTCGGTTTTCTTCGCTTTCCTCTCTTTGCTTCGTTTTGGAGGTTCTGTAGATCTAGTCTTCTTTCAACGTTCCTAAAGCTCGTGTGACCAACTTTGTTCTAGCTCTAGCGCTTCTTACTGGGATCACCGATACGGTGTGAGGGGGCCTTTCCGTCTGAATCGTTTCTCTCTTATCACGCCGTATCGTCAGAAGTTGGAAACATGTCTGAACCCATACAATCCAAGGTTTCTTCAGGAACTAGTAAAAGAAGAAGGCTTTCAAAAGGCTCAAGTGCATCAACAGCTGATCAGCCTGTGCATTCTTTTTCCTCTCCATCCTCTGCCACCAGTGTGAGAAAGCCAAGTACATCTCCAGGGAAGCGAATGCCAGTAGTGAGAGGCCAAGGAGTATTAGAGCTCATTGATATCACTCCATCAGAGAGGCTACTTGATTTTATGCTTCAGAATGGAATGGATCTCTCATTCTATGGAGTTGTGAAAAATATTTTTAATCCTGATTGGGAACTTGACAAAGTTCTGAAATCTTGTGAAAAATATATTGTGGAGGACTTTTTGGAGTTTGAAACTCTTGCAGGTCCTTCTGTTGAAGTTGGCACAATTGAATATGTCCATATTCCCATTGGGTCAACAGGATATGAAAAGGCAATATTTACTAGAAAGTGCAGGGCCCACTCTCTGGAGAGGTTTCATTCAACAGACATATTTTGCTGCACTCATTCCAAAAACTGCAAGATGATGAGAAAATCTGTTGCTTTTATTATATTCATCCTTGTCAAATACCCTATGAAAGCTGAGGAGTAACAGTTGGAAGGAGCAAAGACTGCCAGCTTTTGCATGTTGGATGATCTGGCAGATGAAAGGGAAACAGAGGAGGTTGTAAATACAGATTTTGAGGCTTCCATTGCTGAGAATTTGGATGTTGCTCACTTCAAAGCTGAGACTATCATTGAGGAGAGCCAAGGAGATACAAACCCTCAACCTGATGAGAGTTCTCACCATATTGTTCCTTCCCTGCCATGTATACCTTTCAAGGACAAGGAGTACATTTTACTATCAGATATTCAAAAACTTTTTAATCTCAGGGAAGATTATTGTCTTGCAATTATTGCAGAGGCTTCTGATGCTGCTAATGGGATAATTGACACAGAAAATGAATCAAAGGAAGAGATTCTGAAACTTGATAAAGAAACTCTAGATGATAAGTTTATTGATGCTGGTGAGGCATTCACTCTTTGTTTTGAAAAGGCCAAAGAAGCTGAAAAAGAGTTGAGTATTACTGATGAGGACTTCGATCGCATTCAAAGCGAGCTTGGCATTTCCAATTTTGGAAGAGAGGAGTCTGAATATGTTAAAGAATTGACTAACACCAATGAGACAACATCATCAATTAATTTATGGAATCCATTTAAATTGGAGTACGATGAAAATCAAGTGGTAAGATAATTTTGAATTTGCTTTTACACATTGGTAGGTTTACATTTCATGCTCATTCAGTATGGGTTTTATTTGCAGTTGGAGATTGCCGATACAGATAACTTCTTGGGGCGTGGCAAAGGATCGAGAGCTACTAGTAACACCACCAAAGACATTGCACTCGGCCACTACTTGGCTAGGATTGACCCTGAATCCTTTTTTGTACTTCATAGTAGTTTCTCAGAGGACGCAGCATGGCCGATACTTTGTATTAAAGCTCTTACAAGGCTTCTAGGTTTCTCAGGATTACAATATAATGCCCACAAAATAATGTTTTTGGAAAAGACTGCAGCAATTAGGATTTTTGGCTATGGTCCAGGTTACTCTGCTTCTAGAGCAGGATACTTTTTGGCGTTTTCATCCTACGCCTTAGCTGCAGACAGAACTGATGTAAAATCTATAGCTGGCTACAAGAGAAAAAAATTTCTACGTTATAGAGGAAAGATTCCTGAGGAAGAGAATGTGAGAGTTTTGGAAAACTAGCTTTGTATATATTCTTTCTTATATATAAAAGTGCGATTGCTCATGTGTCATTGCCGTCTTTTATTTGCATTCTTTGAAGTTGTCGTCGAAAAAACCAGTTGAATAGCTCCTCCAAAGCATTGCTTTTTGTAACTCCTCCCCCATGCCTTATGCTTCGAAAATAACTTGTGCGTGCTTGATAGTGGGATTTTTCCATGCCTTGGTTGCTATAAGTTGCTAAGGGGCCATGCTCCTCCACAAAGAAAGGTCCATGAATATGAAGAATATGCTGCAATACAAAGTAACACAAATTTTATACCAATTGAAAAACCTGTCAAAATAAGCGGATATTAAATAATTATTACTTTACCAGATAAAAAGTGATATCTTTTTCTCCCCATGCCTCTTTTATTGCCTGAACAAGCTTTGTGATTGATCTTTTGAACTCTTCCACATATGTATATATTGTCTTATGTTGCCTGAGGAGTTTCAAAAAAACATCAAGGTGTATCCAGACCTCCATTCTAAGAAACGCAAGCCTCGGCATGCTTGCAACATTTGTTGTGATCTCACATAGCTCTCTCCAACACTCCCAAGCCGCATTCACCTGCTTTCCTGAATGGTTTCCTAAGAATCGTCTAGCTTTTGAGCCTCCCATAGAGACATCGGCCAAGATATCTCTTGTTTTTCCTGAAAGTATTGGATCCTTTCTCAAGTGAACTTGGCCCCCATGAAATCCCATTTTCGATAGCAATGCCTCGCATTTATCAATACACTCATCTGATAAAAATAATGGCTTAATGGAATATGCGTAGTCAAGATGAAACCTAAGAAGCTTATCGATTATTCTAATCTCTGCATGCAAAGTACAAATATGAACATTCTTAAGAGAGATGGAAAGAATGGGATCCCAGATGTCTTCTATGTTTTTAAATTTACTCAAATCTATAGAGTCTCTATTTGGGGCTCTTCTTACTGGTCGCAAACTACTCCAATCTTTGGATCCAATACTTTCCATGCAATAAATGCAAGGATATTTTGCATTTGCACCATTACATATTCCAAGCATACATTTGATAGTTTTCAAATCAGCACTCATATGCCATTCCACATTAAATTTACCAACCCCATCAACTACCAACATTTCGCCTTCACTTTGAGACTTAATGATATTTGGAATACCTGTATGGTTGAACAACCATTTCAACGTTTGATGATTTTCAATTGGTACCTGGGCTGCACTAATCCACCAAATCTCCATCTCGGATTGGATCTTATGCAATGGAGCTTTGCCCTCGCCATTGCCATGGTCCAATGCCATGTTCATGAGGCAAATGCTAATTCTTTCCATCTTTTGTCCCTTTTGAATCTGTGCTTCATCCAACTTCAAGGCAAACTTTAGAACACCATAACTTTCCTCTACTGTGATTTTATACATGTGAACCATTGCAATTTGCACCTTTTTTAGATCAACCCATATATTGTTAAACTCATTGTAATAAAAAATTGCCTGTTTTTTTTGTTTTTCATAGGACATAGACCTTTCGATGTGAAAGTAATCTCCAAAAACATGTGGAATCTTGCGATTCATGGAAATTCTTGCAGTGGAAACTGCAAGGGCTCGGGGCAATCCAAATATAGTTACCCTATTGCGTTTAAGATTTTTAAACCATAATCCAGAGATAGCACGGTAACCTTTTCGACTTATACCCACAGTATCGCATGTCTCTACGATTTCATTTGCTTTCACTGTGCCTTTTAAGTCCTTCACTAACTCTCTCAGAGTTGGACCTCTCAAATCCACATTTTCTGGTGACTTAAGAATCCTCAAAATGTCTTTCTTATTCATGGTTTCCTTCAAAAGTTTGATTCTTTCCTCATTCTCTCGGATATTTATGCCTAATATGTTAGAGACATATTTCTTTGTAAGATTTAGTCTCCTTTTCTTTGCTCTCTCACACAAGCTGGTTATATTTTTTAACGGTCTCTTCCTCTCTCTAAATCCTACTGGAGTTTCTCTCAAGCGTATTAGCTTATTCTGCAATGAATTGTTAACATTTTTCAAAATATCAATCTGACTTGTCAACTCTAAAATTTTTGTTTGTGTAGTTTCTAGTGCTTTTTTCATTTCGTGCACTTGAGCTATATATGTGTAAGATGCAGAGTATAACCTCATACAGTAGCCAAGCATTCCATTGTAACCTTCTCCAGCATATCTTATATAGTCATGGACATTCAAAAAAGGAGGTGGTTTACCTGTAGAAGGATCCTTGGGATAGATATTTCCATCCACCCACAAATCTATATGCTTCATTCCTTGTGTTCGCAACTTGTTGGCTTCAATCTCATCTATCAATACTCGATGATGTATACTTCTCCAAGATGTGCAAGTCGGATCTAGCTGAATAGATAGCTTGTATTTACGTGTGCTTGCGCCTGTGTTATTTGAAGTAGTATTGCTAGACATTCTAGCAAATGAACCGAGCAAGAATCTCACAGTGATAGAAAGCAAGTGCAGCAAAAGGAATGGTAAAAGAGAATAGTGTATAGAAAGAAAACGTGGGAGCAAACAAATGCGAAGTTCGTACGAAAATCTCGAAAATACAAAATCTCTCGAGTTCCAAGACAATAAACGGCCGAAAAGGTGACCCCTGAGTTGGATTAAAAGATGAGGGCAATTAATGGCCAACCTCTTCAATGAACCAAATATTCTCTCATTAATCACATCTGGACAACCAAATTTAGAGGTTTTATTCTTCCTAAACCTCAACTAATTAGCAACTTAATCACTTTCTTACAAGTGCCATTTTTGAAGCGTTTTTGGCCCTAATGTATGTCGTATATACATCCAATCATGCCCTATACATGCATCACTTTGGAAAAGGTGGCTATAGAACTTATTTGGAGGATATTTTATGTTTTCTTTTAGTTCTTATTTTCTTATTTGGAATATCACTTGTCCTAATAATCTTATTTCTAACAATGCTAGTTTGTTTTCTTTATAGCACTCCATCACAAACCATGATCCTATAGATTTGGAGACTTGATGTACAGAGAGACATGGTCTCACTACACTCATTGATAGATTGTATGTGCATAGTGGTCCAACAAATCAAGCCTCTTTCTTATTTGCAGGAATTATATATTGTAGTTAAACTCTAATAGTTTATATTGCAAAGTTTGTTTGACACTTCGTTATATCGAGACGACCTCTCTAATGGCAAGGAGCTATAGTAGTCGCTTGGATTCATGAAGTGCACATCTTTTTTTTTTGGCCCTATGATTCATGATGAACTTTGTTGCTCACCTTGTTTCTATCATGATGAACTTTATCAATTAACTATGATGTACAAGAGTCTAGACCTTGGAAATTTTTTTGGTCTTAAGAATATGAAACCAAAGTTTTTATTGTGATTTTCCACACTAGTTTATACTTATTTTTTGTATCATGTATTCTGGGACCTTACCATCTTATATTAAGAATTGTTATCTCTTAAGTTAAATCTAAGAATGCTCTATTCTAAGCTACTTGGAAGTTGATGCCTAAATTTAGAGCAAAGGTATCAAAATGAAGCTCACCAAAAAGGATAAAAGTGTCATTGATTTTGTCTTGAAGCCCAACCTTGGGCATCAAATTTAAAGCCTAATTTGAACTGTGAAGACTCGGTTTTGGCAACCTTGCAAATTTTACATATTGATACTACTAATTAGGACTCGTATCAAATTACACTTTCTAGATATGTAGGGCAATGTACCATCATGTGTCCCTGTTAGTTTCAAGACTTCGAAACAATCTAGTAGAGGTTAACCTAATCTAATACTCACATTGTGGCACAAAATATTTCAAAATTTTTTAAGGGCTATGAATATCCGATCGTTCATAAATGGGAGCAACCGGTTCATTAGACTAGATGGAAAACTACACTCGACTACAAAAAAAAAACACACACACATACTCTCTCTCTCTCTCTCTCTCTCTCTCTCTCTCTCTCTCTCTCTCTCAGTGTACCTGATTGGTTTGAAAGTCTCACAATCCCTTTGCTGAGAGCCTTCAAGTGCAGCTCGATTGTTGGAAAGAAGGAAATCGCTTCTTTGTATGGCTCAGTATGCTCATCGTGACTTGTGATACTTCTAAAGCATGTCACAGTTGGCATCTTAGAAGGAAAAACTAAGGTAAAACACGCATGCTGATGCGCATACAAAAGTTGGGAAGCTAACCAGGGTACAAACCAAATGCTAAGAATTGAAGCCGTCATCTCTCTCTCTCTCTCTCTGTCTCTCTCTTCAAAAGTAAGAACTACTAGGAAGAATATCACCTTCTGACAGTCGCTGTAGGCTGCATTATAAGCTTCACAGAGGACGCCTTGAGGTGCGCCTCACTGTCGGGGTGCACAGGCATTCCATATAATTTTGTGCAGCTACTGATGATCATGTTGCTATCGATCATTGATCTCTGGTTGATCAATGGTCTGTCATGAGGGCCATCACGCGCCACAAACTTCTCTGGCACAGAGAGCCAACCTCCGAGGCCGTCAGCTTGCTGTTGTCGTATCGATCTCAAATGACTTACATAGTCCATGGTATGTATAGATGTCTCTCATAAGAGGATCATCACATGCGATCCATTGTCAATCCCTGTGAATTGGGATCTCCTACCAAAGAGTCAGTATATTCACTGTCCTTCTTCATGGGCGTTGAACGCAATCTTACTTTTTTCTTTCTCCTTTTTTTTCGCAATATCTATGCTTACTATGACTGTGGCTGGCCAACTCTCTGCTTAGACTTCATGGACGCAACCTGTGTTGAGAGAGAGAAAGAAAGAAAGAGAGACAGAGAGAGGGGCGGGAGGGGGGGCGCGGCAGGTATGAAGGGCAAGGTTGCAAGATTAGAAACGAGAAAGATATTCTGTTGGAGTTGACTTGTGATGTTTCATGGTTCTGCACAAGCTTCCCATGGAGACACAGATCTTCCTTCCCCTCCCGAAGCCTCGAACACACCCACAACCACCTTTAACAAAACCTCTACCTCTCTCTCTCTCTCTCTCTCTCTCTCTCTCTCTCTCTACTAAAAACATCCCACCTTTCATATATAGTCAATAGTTTCAGAACTTAACACAGCAGACATGATGCCATTTCTATGTTTGTGAATCGTATACATAGATTCTAGAGAACCAGGATGGGCTAAGCGTCCTCTCTCTCTCTCATTTTTAGGATGCCTCATTTTTAGGATGCTCCATTGACTTCAGCAAGTTCCCATAACAGTGATCTATTTTAGTCACCAACAAGTGGACACACTGGCTAAAGATGATGAAAAAAGGACATGTGCAAATTGGCTACATGTGATCCATGTGTAATTATGTCGTATACACATCCAATCATGCCCTATCCGATCACATTTGTATAGGGCATGATTGAATGTATATAGGGCATGAAATCACATATATATAATTAGCTTTGAATGATTGGATGTATATTTGTCATATTTAGGGACTTTATGAGAAATGAAAAATATATGTGTTTATTTTTGCATTTATAGGCCCGTTTATAAACGCAGATATATAGACACGTTCTGTATAGTAGCATAAAAAGACACTTTGATACACGTGCTTATAAACGTGCCCGCTTTTTCGCGTGTATAGTGCGCGTCTATAGGGCCTTTCTCTTGTAGTGAATGGTCGCACATACACTTTATCTTGTACTCCAACCATGTCGATAATGATGCAAACACAAGGTTTAGTCATCTTTATGAATAGATGATGAGGAGGCTTGAGGATTTGGAAGAACACTATTACCCGATGGTATGGACATCTTTCCTACTTGAAACTATGCCTTGCAAAATAAATGCATCTTACGTGTTAAAAGATACATCTAAAACTGTTGAAACCTCACTGTTGAGCATGTCAACCTTCTAGTAAAAAAGTGTGATTATTACTACTAAGAACGTGAAGTTAGAAGTGGGAAAAAATTTTAATCCTTACTCTATGAGCGGCATCCGAGCTCATTTATGATACAGTGTTTGGTAGAGAAAACGAAAGAAGAATCAATGATTGATATTGCATGGGGGAGAGAAGCCTTACCTTTCTCAAAGTGCATGTGTGAGGATCCCTTGCTCTTCTTCTCCTCCACCTCCTCTTGCTTGATAAATAGACAACATAAGCTCTCTATTAGCTTTCTTCTCTTCAAGAATGATTCATGGAGCTTCCTTATTCAATGATTGTCTTACTCCTTTTTCTCTTCCATTGTTACATACTATTTAATTGTTTATTCAGATAGGAAATGGTAGTCATATGTGAAATACGTAGCTTAAGATATGATGATTTGTGACATTGGTCCCATAGAAGGTTTGGGGCTGCACCATATGAGCACCATATCTTGTACAAAGGAGGGAATGAAGCTATTATACGCAAGCCGCATGTGGCTTTTCTGTATAGGTAAGCAAACTATTAAACAATTTCTATCTCAAATTTGTATATGTGAAGATAAATGTCACAATAGATGAGAGTATTCATGTGTTTTTTTATGTGTTTCCAAATGTTAATATGCATGTCAATAAATGTGAAATTAAATGTGTGTAGCAAAGCAAAGATGCTAGTGTGGTGATAAAACCAACGTGGCATCATATTGTTAAACAAGCCATTCTTGCAAGTAAAAAGTGTCAAATTTAAGTAATATTGATCCTACATTCTTATCTATAGTCTTTTACTTGTGTTTTTTATAATTCATTTGATTGTGCTCATGTTTGCTTGTGCAACATCTTTATCTTCAAGAACACATCAAGATGCATTGTATCCTTTAGTGCTTTCTTTCCCATTTACTTTAATATGATAAAATAGTATTTGTGAATATTCTTATGCATAAATGCATTTTTGTTTGTCTGTTATTATGTTATAGATGTCCTTAAACTCGTCATCTTAGAATTCAAAATCGGGAATAGATAATGGTAGGAGTGAGGGCTTGCTTTGGGCATTCCCCAACATTAGAGGAGGTGTTTAACTATATGTCAATAGAGTGCCACACACCTTATAGGGTCCACACTTGGATCTTCTAGATCACAACCATCCTCAAGGACACTATGTTCTTATCTTGGAACATGTGGTAGGTCCATCCACTAGTCAAGGCATCGAAGGATCAAGGAGGATGGAGAAGATAATGGATCTTCAAGGACAAAGGGAGGCCAAATATACCTTTAGAGCCAATAGATCCCCCTAGTGAAAGTATGTTGTGGTATGACATTGATGACCAAGGTAGCCTTAGGATGGATGGGCATGGAAAGGAGGTATATTTTTACCTTCATGATGTCATGCATGTAACATATAAATATTTGTTCTTATTCTTCAAGAAAATAAAAATCAAGCTTACTAGTAGAAACAATAAATATGTGCCAAGTATTATTGGTAATAAGCCATGATTGATGTGGCATGTATATAGCAACAAGTATAGGATAGAGCAAGGGCTTCTTCCAATGGAGCAACCTACTAGTGCTCATAGGTGAAACAAAGAGGTGAACAATGGAAGGAGTTACTAGTCAATAACATAAAGAGGTGCATTGCAACCAAAGGGAACATTACAGGTCTTCACATTTTAGATCAGGAGGATGAGCTTTATGAAAGGCAAATTTCGTAAGTATAAACAATCCCATTCATTAGCTATGTTTCTAAAAAACTCCCATACAAGAAGAGGTAATTATAATTTGTTTATCATTTTCTTACTTTTTACTTTTTCCCTTTTTACGATAGGCATAACAGAATCAAGAAGATGAAGAAGAAGGAAGATCAAGTGCATCAAATACTTCAAATGAGGATCATGGAAGCCAATAAGAGTGGATCGGAGGAAGGTTTTCCCATACATCAAATATAACATCTTAGATAGTTGTTCTACAATAGTGTAATGTAAGCCAAAATCTTGGCTATCAAATTTCATGTCCTCTATGTACTTGTAATGTAACAAACAACATTCTTTGGAAGCTTTTAACAATTTTCCTAAATGATGAAATGAACATTTTTGGCTTCCAAATCTTTTGTTCACCTTGTTATTTTGTGATTATTATGCAACAATGTCCACTATTAAACATTCTTTGCTATTCTTATGTGCTTGGAGTATGCTAGGGTATGCTAAGTGTACACTATACTCAATGTATGCTTAGCATATGCCCTATGATTAGCCTATCTCTAGTATATGCCTAGCGTATCCTCAGCAAGGTGTATGATTAGCCTACATCTAGCATATGCTTAATGTATGCTCTTAGATTACACCTAGAGTATGCTTAGTGTGAGCCTAAGCTTGGCATATGCTTTGCCTATGCCTAATGTACACTTAGTATAGCATAGTCTATATGTAGCACCTATAGCTAGGGTCTGTCTAGCATATGTCTACTAGCATACCCTTAGAGTAGTGTACGCTTACTCTACATTTGCTGAACACTTAGTGTATGCTTGATGTATGCCTAAAATAAGCTTAATATATAAATGACATACTCTTAGCATACACCTATCTATCCTTAGCCTACAACTAGTATATTCTTAGCCTATGCCTAGCATACGCTCAGCTTGCACATAGCATACTAAACTAGTTAAAGTAGTAAGAAATAATAAAACTTTAAAAAGAAACTTTTGAGTACCTTGTTTAGGATTGTAATGAATGTTCATTTGTTAAAAATGTCTTCTACGTAAAGATCTAGGCCAACCATTAGATTATATTGCCATTGAGGTGATAATCCTTTATGGAGTTATATCTTATCTCATTAATGCAAGTTTATTAGGATAGATATAGAAATGTTTAGATTTGGAGGGGACTCCTAGCTTATCACATGTACCATGTGTGCAATTCATGCACAATGTATGCATCTTCGTGAGGGTATTCTTATCCAAGACAATCACTTCTAGGAGAGCGAACCCAACATGCAACTCTTTCATTTTCAAAAGAGCAAGCCACCCTATGTGCACTAGAAAGGCACATACAACATTGATCATATGTAATATATGTAAAGTACTGTTATCATTGTATTTTAATGTTTACTTTCTCAAGTCGAATAAACTAAACTTCAGAGTTTGACCTTAAACATGTTGTATATTATTATCTCAAGTTTTAGTAACTTGCACATTTTGACATCCATATAGATAAATTCTTTATTAGGCTTTGAGATATTTATCATGAAAATGGATAGTCTATGTCGAATAGGATAGCAAATATAGGTAGTAGGGATCTAGCCTTGCATGGGGTAGGAAACTGTTTCTCTTTGCATTTGTCAGATATATACATCAGTGTGTTTTGTTGCACAGGTTGAACTATGCATTAGTATACACATCAATAAATATCAAAGATTATTTTGACACATATTTTGATGACTTTATTTGTTCTCATACTAATGAATAGGTACCAATGAGTTTATCAATGCACATTGTGACGATGGGGTGGAATGATTTCGATCATACTCCATATGTGTTTGAGGAGAACCATATTTTGCTCTCACTCCTCTTTCTACGAATTATGATGAGAATATCTCTCAAATAAATGTATGCAAGGTTTAAATTGCAAATGATGTCGAATCCCATGTGAGCTCTTGGTTCAAAACTTGTAACGAAAGAGACTTGATGATGTCAAGAAGAAATTTATTGAATGGGCACGGCCATTAGATGTAACGATCATTAGGTGGTGACAACAAAGACCTAGATGGCTTCTAAAAAGGGGAGGACGAATATGGGGATGCAAAAGAATGGGATCTTTGCAAGATGAAAAGTCCATGGAAAAGTTGGCATAATACCTCAAACAATTTTTGGATAGTGGGGTAGCCTTGAATTTCTTATACCCAACTGGCAAGAAGGTGACTCAAGAAAGTCACACAATGTTGTTGCAGTCCATCTGGACTTCTCCTTATGCTTACAAAAACAAGGAAATCCCAGAGGGATTCACAAATAGAACAAAGAAGGCTTTGACCTCTAAAGGTGTGGTTAGATGGGAACACATCTGGAACCAGCAAGAGTGCAAAGTCATGGACAAGGAGGACATACAACTAAAGTTCAGTCTCACTCAAGATGAATTTGATTTGCTCTAGCACATGATTGATGAAGTTAAAGACTACTCATTGACATGTGCTAAGGTTGGCCCCAAAAAGGCTTTGATGTGTCTTGGTAACCACAAAGGGAAACCAGCATGGAAGATGAGGAAGAGGAGGGATTTTATCAAAGCCAACAAGACCATTGCCTCCAAGGTTGCAAAGGAGTGGAAGGATCAATATCCTCACACCTTCCCCTAGGTGTGGAAGTTCAGATTGCAAAGGGCTCTAAAGGCCTCTCCTAGTAGAACGTTGAACCTGCTATTGTGGAGGATTGTTGCAAAGAAACTCCCTACAATAGATAAAGTGGCAAACTTCAAGGATTGCAGCTCACTGTGTGCTCTATCCTACACTCATACTGAGACGAACAACCATCTCTTATGGTTCTGCAGAGCTACTAGAGGGGCCTGGAAAAGCATGAAAGAATGGATGAAGCTAGCACAATTCAATGAGGGCATAGGAATGAGAGCTGCACTCCTAGGCAATCAAGGGAAAATTGATGAATAGACTATCAAAGTGTGGAATGTCATAAGGGCTCTTGTTCTGTCAACACTTTGGAAGAATAGAAGTAGAGTGGTGATGAAGAAGGAAGGGCCTCTTACCAAAGAAGTTCTAGTCAATGTGTAAATAAGATACACTTGCTTTATTAGGTAGACTTAGAAAATAGGGACATGTGTATAAGGTAGCCTTTCATAGGCTCACTAAGTGTAGATAAGCATATGGCAGTGCCTATCCATCTCTAGATGGTTTTTCATTCTCAATAAATAAACTGCGCATTATAAAAAAGTTGGCATGATAGTTCTCCTCTAGACGAAGTGTCATAAGGCGTGTGTGATGACTGCAGTTTTTGACGCAAACGCTTGAAAGGGTCTGCCGGGACGGGATCGCTAGGACCTGGCTGGGGACTAATCATTCCTGTTTATACCAATTCAGCTCTTAGACGGGAAGCTCGACTTCTAGTGGCGGACTAGGTCAGGAGGGATGAGGCTTATATAATTACAGTTAACAGCCAGAAGTGATTCATGCATAGCTGCGCAGGACCTCAGAAGCCATTGGGTGCCAATGCAATATAACAAAAAGTAGCGCTCAGTAGCGGCCAAGTGATACGACATTATTGTCCAAGAAAAAAAAGGGGAAAGGAAACTAGTATTTGTTGAGCGACTAGCGCATTGCACGTCTGCATCCTGCACTCATAATTGTCTCATATTAAAAGATTGAGGTAGTTAACATGGCCAGCCCATCAAGAATAGTGAGACATGATCGACCGCAGCTGGGCGCCGTCTGGATTATGTTGGCGATGATGATCGTCATTCAGCGCGTGGCAGCGGCGGACGAGGACCCCTTGCAAGACTTCTGCGTGGCCCTCATGCCCGGCGGCGATGATCATCAGTCGTCGAAGGATGCTGAGCAGCTGCAGCAGCTGATCACTATCAATGGGCTCGTGTGTAAGAACCCGCAGCAGGTGAAGGCCAAGGACTTCACCTCGCAGCTGCTCCGTAACAAAGGCCCCTTCAACAAGGCCCTCGGAAGCGCCGTAAACCTGGCCACCGCCCTCAACTTCGGGGGGCTCAACACGCAGGGCCTGTCCTTCGCTCGAATCGACTTTGCGCCCAACGGCCTCAACCCTCCACATGTCCACCCTCGCGCCACCGAGGTCCTCTTCCTGGCGGAGGGCTCCCTGGTGGTGGGTTTCGTCTCCACCAACGCCAACACCCTCTTCCAGCAGACCATCCGGAAGGGCGACCTGTTCGTCTTCCCCCGCGGCCTCATCCACTTCCAGCTCAACCCTAGCAAGGACATGCCCGCTCTCGCCATCTCCGCCCTCAACAGCCAGAACCCCGGCACATCGCAAGTCGCCCCGGCCCTTTTCGCTGCTAACCCTCCCTTCCCGGAGGAGGTTCTGCAGATCGCCTTCGGCCTCCGCAACGACAAAGACGGCGATCAGGAGGAGGTGGACCGGCTCAAGAAGAGCGTCGCCACCACCGTCATGCAGCAGCAGGCATATTAGATGATCAATTAAGTATGAGGAAGAAACTACCGATCATTACGATAACACGCTACTGAACACAGTTAGAAAATTAGACAGAAACTACTCGCTAGAATAAGACCAACCATTTTGTGTGGATCCTAGCTAGATCAGTCATCACCATCGTTTTTGTAATACACTAGTGTATAATTTTGACAAGAGTTACCAAACATATTAAACGTACTATGTTGATCTCACCTTGAGCTTGAGCAGTTTTAATTTATGTATCATTACCAGTAAGTATTCATTTTTTGGGGAGGTCACTCATGAATATATGTATGCCACTAAGTATATCATGAGGACCATATTCTTTTGAGTGATTGTGCGATTTTTTGGGAGGGTGGAATGGAGTGAAACATTTCTTCCTTGTTGAGTAATGAGAGGTAAGGTTAAGGATCACAAGTAATCAAGGAATTCTGTTTGTATCTTGCATGACGCCGAGCACTTGTAGATAGCCTAGGCACTAATTTTTCACTGCATTCATTTTTTTGTGTGGAGCATTGGTTGTATGATTGCATAGCATGGGTTTGACTTTGCATTTCTTCTCAAATCATGTGTGATGGAGCACAAAATTCATATTCAAAAGCATATTTTTACTACAGCACATTGCATGAAACTGAAAGCAAGCAAACCAAAGGAGACTATCATCAAAACAGCAATTGTAGGTGCTATGATGGAAATAGGATGATATATCAATGAGAATATCAATATTGAGGATTTTAGTATCTTGAAGTTAATTAATCGAGGTGCTTTTTGAAGGGCATTTGTTACACGAAAGCGAACAACTCGAGACCTTTTTGGAATCAAAGTTCTGCAGAAGATTGATATGATTTGGGAGAATGTAGTAGAGAATACCTTAGCTGAGCATGACATATTAATTACAATATGCAATCCTTTTGTGGAATGCTTGAGAATTATGACAATTGTAGGACTTGTATTAATTGTCATGATGGAAAATCGAGGAGCAACATGAGGTCAATCTTGATAAGCAAGCTCCATGCTATGGTTCTAGCACAAAAATGGATCCTCCAATGAAAACCAAGGTTTTGTATTTGCCTCAGTTGTGGATCATCAACATACTATGCCTTATCAGAAAGTAAAAGATAGCACATAAGCCAGCAATTTGCCATCAATTAGCGCCATTACTAAGGCCTTGCTTGTGACTAGAAGACAACTTCAATGACAAACAATTGTATTTTCTCTATGAGCGAGCTATGAGCGTAGGAAGGAAGCCTCCAGTGTTGACAAAATAAAGAATGCAAGAACATTGTGAACCACATTTAAGTTTTTAAACAAATGCCCCAAAAAGTTGTTTCATGTGGCCTCCTAGTGGGATTCTTGCACCTAGTGAAGCTACTGTGGCTACTATTGTGAAGTTCATTGAATCACCTAAATAAGATCATACAAAAAAGATTATGCTTTGCATTTGAAAGAGAGAAATTGTAGTGATTACCAAAGCTGATGTTGAGCTAAAGTTGTGCTCACAAAGGAGCACAAGGGAACCTTGTTAGTGGCCAAAGTAAGAGATGAGGTGGCAACCTTTTTTTTTAAAAACATAAGGGTGAAAATCATTACCTTAAACAAACTCAATGAAATGCATAAAGCTTTTTATGTTTTTTTGAACATGGAGAAGTGAATCTATAAAAGGGACGAGGTTGGAGAAACTAAGGGCCCTTCTCTTGAGTTTTTTCTTACTTTTTATGAGAGAAGAGAGTCTCAGATTGCAAGGTTTAGTGTGTCGAATTTCTACAAGTTTGATGTTGAGGGGTTGGTGTTTAATCACATCCATTATGAGGCATGAAGATTGTATGCAATTGTTCCTTCAAGCTCATATTTTTAACTTTGCTCAAAGGTTTTAGATACTCTACATGGTGTATGTTTTCGGTGTCATTGAGGCTACAAGAAGAGGTATAGTTGTTGTATATTCTTGTTTCGTTTTCCTAGTGTTTTGGTTTATGATTTGAAAATATTCTTTTCAAGTATAGTATTTAGACAAAGTCAATTACTTCACTGACACTCCTTGTTGTCTCATTTTCAAGTTGTGTGAGATGCTTGTCTCTAATCCTGCTCGAAAAACAATGGGTGTATGAGTTTGATCCCCACATATCACATCTCCCAAGCCACGAATCTACTTGCATCTAGTAATACTCTCTTTAAATTACTTATACTTTTCCTAATCTCTCTCTATCTCAAGAAAGAAAAAATACAAGACTGATCAAAGCAACACAATCTAATGCTATTGATCCTTTGCATGTATCACCAAGTATTCTAATGATGAAAGAAAAAGGAGAGAAAGAAGATGAAGAGTTTTTGCACTAAGCTTCCTCCTTCACTCTCTCATAATTTCACACCTCATTCTCAACTCTAACTTCAAACTCAAACCTCTTACGATGGATAGAAAAAACAAAAAGAAAAGCAACAAGAAGATATATTGTTGGAGATAATACAATGTGCATGGGTGTAATGATATCTAATACGACCATGATAATACAATGTGCATGGGTGTATTGATATCTAATACGACCATGATAATACAATATGCACGGGTGTAATGATATCTAATACGACCATGATAATATGATGTCCATGGCATGCATAGAGTACTTATAGAGACATACAGAGCAAAAACAAAACAAAGACAAAGGCTCTATAGAAGGTCAACAACGGGTCTATAGTACTATACAGAAGGTCATTAGAAAGCATTTAACTCAACTAAAACCATCAAGAATCATTTAATAAGCTTCCAAAAAATCTTAAACTCCATTGAATCATCATTCCAACCTCTTATATAGAAGGAAAATAGAAAAAAACAAAAGCTAAATAGAACCAATCAAACACTCAATAGAATCTTTCAGCACATCATATCTCCACTGAAAAACATCATGAGCTTCTCAAATCTATTCAACCTTGTCCCAAAACTCTGTCAAAAACTTATAGAACAATTGTAACGTGTCCACTAGTATCATCCAGGACACGTCTTAGCAGTCCATCAGAAAGGATGTCTAGAAAATTCCGCCCGGCACTCCCATGGAATGTTATGGGTTTTGTGATCTAGGTCTTCCCGCGTCTGCCACGTAGTGGAAGTATCCTGATCGTTCCCACTTAGGATCGACCGAAATTAGGATTTTCCTGATTGGTCATTAGCTAACAGCAACTAGCGTCAGACCCGAGCGAACTACTTTACGCAGAAACGCCAGGTCTGAAGCGGATTCACGCTGCACTTGGTTCAAGGAGAATGGGAAACGAGAGGGATGCAAAGCTCAACCCCTCTGCCATAAGGCATAGTCCCATTCCGTTCCCCTAAAACAGCGTAAATTGGGTAAGACGTAACTCTAGGTCATCGCTCTCGTTATTCGTTTTGATGATCATCCCGCTGTTCTTCGAGATTTTTGAGAAAAGTTCCCGGCTAACGGAGACCACCCAACCGTAGGACGGGCCCATGGCCCATCCTCCGCACTTTCCTCGGTTTGTTTTAGTTATGTAATTATCTAACACATTATTTTGACATATAACAATCAGCTTCTTTAATTAATCCTATTAAGCACTGGTTCCTTCACGTAATCTTATCACGTGACATAGAAAAACAATATCAAGCAAGTTTTTTTTTAAAAAACATTTCATCATTTTATCTTTGAAATACGAGGAGTTCCACCTGTAGGCTTGTCCATAATCCGCCCGAAGGCTATCCAATAATCCATAGTGATTACTATTCCAAGCTTCTGCCCGTAGACTAGTATGCGGGCCTTGAGATCCAATCCTGAGTCACATTAGCCTCTTGTGCAGGACTCAAAAGGCGAGGGATTTACGGCCAGAGCCCCCCCTGGCACCCAAGCGTCCTCCTTCTCCAAGTAGAACTCAACGGAGAGACCTCTCGCAGCGGGTTCGGTCCACGTTCCCGGCGCGGTCAACAACCCCCTTGGTTAGGGTCAGGCAGGTAGTCGGGGGTAATTGAAGCTACCTCTCCCTTCAATCCTTTAACCTGAAGTATAGGTACTCATTTAATTTGTAATTCATAATTCAAACAGAGCCCTAAAATCTCTAGAAAGCACAAACATTTCCGTTAATCAACCGAGTTGTTTGGCAAACTGCTAAGGAAGTGTTCTTTCCTTTTTGAGTGTATCAGCACTCGTTCCCAAGGTGCCTTGTAAATTGGCAAGATCCTTTACATTCCGGTGTAGAGCATACCTTATTAACCCAACTTGGTCAACCCTAAAGTTCCTTAGATACGCTAGTTTCCAGTTTACAACTTTCATTATTTAGAAGGATATCCAAAAATACGTCCTTTTTGCAAGATAACTTGCGTAGGGATCTTCCATCCTTGATGAGGGTTTTTACCCTTTCTCCTTGTGAATCAATTACAAGACTAAATGATTTCGTACTTGTTGCGCAAGTCCTGCGATGGAATAATCTGTTTTAGATCCTTTAAGCTGACGTATGTCAGGCCTAGGGTTTCTTTTTTTAAAGAACCTTAGGGACAAACCCTAGTTCCTTATCTTTACGAATTTATTATCCCTACAGTAAGAAAAGTAGTCAAGTGCTTAGGGTATGAATATTTCTATGTTTAGATTGGTTTGGATAACTTTTGGAAGGTAATATTAATCGTCTTGTCACAGTTTTACTATCCTTGTGACAATTTACTTTTCAGTCAATACAGTTCAATTTAAATTTCCTTTTTCCTTGCAGATGAACTCTTGCCAAATAACAAACATTTCCCTTGCTACGATGTGCAAATAGCAATGATAACTTCCTAGTAATTTGAGCAACGAAAGAAACCTTTCATGAATTTAATCATTTACAATGATTCGTTGTGAAAGGAATAAGACTAATGGTGCAAGATATAATTTCTATATCTTTAGGATTTAACTACAATATACTACTATAGTAAATGGATAATCTTGCTCGTAATTTATAATGCTTGATACAATTCGAAGGAAACTAAGTTCTATACATTATCATTCATTCAAATAAGCTAAAATCCTTCATTATAAATAACTCGGACAAATATATCCTATCCCTAACAATTTCCCTTTTTGCATGATCGACTTAAAAACCGAATTAAAGCCAAGAAGAAAAACCTGGTTTTGGGGTGAGATATCCATATGGATACCGTGAGATGATCCTCCCGCGGCTACGCCTTGGACTTTCTTAGGAGGCATCGCAATTGTAGTCCTTCAGACGTAGAAAAAGCTTTACACTCCTTTTCGGAATTCCACCGTTGCTCCCTTGCACTTCAATACTCTTCTTCTCTTTTTCCGGGTAGGGGAAAAATCCAAAGTCCCAAGGGTATTTGGAAAAGGGCAAGGACGGCTAAGGGGTTTATAAAAACACGGAGGGGGGGGGGGAAGGGGGGGTTTTTACAAAGCTTCAAAAGGAAACTCCAAGGGAAAAAAAAAACAGTCTTAAAGGCTATAGAAACGAGGCCTAAGGCCCTTAGGAAAAAAAATGGGGGGGGAGTAATCCCCAAGCCCACAGGAAGGGGGGGCTTGGAGGAGACCCTTGGAAGCTTCTAAGAAGCTTCTTAGAAGCTTCTGGGGGGAGTGTATGGGATTACGTGGCAAAGAGGAGATGCTCATTACGTGGAGGGGGGGAAGAAGAGGATGATGGCCATGTGGGCGGATGGTGAGGAGTTTGATGGCGAAAGGAGGTGGAATGGTGGCAGCTGGGCGGCGGCGTTTCGTCACTCTTTTCTCCTCCTTCCACACAGGCTACCGTGGGTGCAGCGACTCAACTCTTCCCTCTCTCACCCTCTCAGTTTTGACACAGCCTCTCCGTCAGCAGCATGGAGACTTCACTCCTCGCGGCACAGCAGGCGGGAGCACTCTCTCCCCTCACGATGCCCAGCGTCCTCGACTGTTGCTTCCAGCTTCGTCCCCCTCGATTTAAATAGGGGAGGGGAGGGGAATCCTCCCTCCCCTGCGTGGCAACTCCATAGTGATTAGAGATGAGGAAGTTCTAGCAAGGAGCTTTGCTGGCCATTCTATTTCCCTCCCCCTCCAGCTCATCAGTCGACTGAGGGGATAAGGGGGAAAAAAAATTTTATTAATCCAATTTCTTTTTTATTTGAGACAATTCACACGTGTGTCTCGGAATATTACAACAATAAATTATAATTCAAATCATACAAAAATCACCCAAAAATCCAACAAAAAAACAGCAAAAAACACAGTCATACCAACCCTCAACATATCCCTATACTTAACTAGGGAGTGTCCTCAGGACCTTAGAAAAAGAGAATGAAATTTCAAAATATAGCTCAACTTATCTTCCATGAAAACTTCAGGAAACACCATCAAAGCATGACCCCAACTTATAACTTGCATCTAATAAAGAATTGTGATGAAAGGAAAACACATCACAAACCACAATCAATCAGCTTCTCAATCAGCTCCATCTTCATCTTCAACTCCACATAAGAATGATAAAACACTACATATACACAATAGAACATACACGAAACTCACACAAACACAAGACAATGTTCTCTAACTGACACAAGCTTCCAGAAAATGGAGAGCAAAGAGAAATATTTTCATTAAAAATATCAGTACAACCAAGAAAGTATCCTCATGCTATGTAGGATGAAGATATCTTTTCTTGAACTTTGTATGCAACTTGAGACATTCTAGACTCTTATTCTCATCCACAAAATGTAGAGGCACATTCTAGAGAAACTATAAACAATACATCCTTTCCAACATGATAATAAACCTAGTAGAAAAAGCTTGTGCAAAATAATATAGGATATCCATTTGAGCAACAGCCATATCCTCATTAAGATTAATTGTCAATTTTAGAATACTCTTCCGAGTATTCAGATGAGACTCTTGATGCATAAAAGCAAGATAATAACAAAAATGAGACGCCAATCATACCAAGGTATCCTTAGAACGAGCATGTGCTCTAGTAAATTGAAGATAAGAAGTAGAACATTGTGCAAAAGTGTCCTAGGACCCATGAATGATAGGCAAATTGAACACTAGTCCTATCAAAGAATCATTCAATGTCTACTGCCGTTAATGGAAGATATCAATGTCATACTAGGAGTATCCATCACTCATTGTGGAGGAAGGTTAATATAGTCAGATGGAGATGGTAAGGAAATAAGAGGAAAATAGTGAAGATATAAGTATGATAAATCACAGAATGAAGATATTTGAAGGGATAATAATAAATTTGTAAGTAGTAAAAACTAATATTTGAGGAAAAAATACAAGGGTAAAACATAAGAGAGGGATACTATCTAGATTATAAGTGAGGATGGCAATATACAAGGGTAATCAATAAGAAATTCAGGAATAAAATAGGATATCATGAGGATCATATGGGTAGATGGAACATTAAAAATCAAAAGCTAGAAAGAAATCCTTATTGAATAAGGGATTGTTAGCAATATGATTCAATACTTGGGATCACAATGATTGAATATTCGACTTATTATGAAAGACACTCTGTCAATGTGGCGAGGATCAAGAACATCATGAACCAAAGGAGGATGCCAAGTATGGCCTCTACCCCACAATGTCTAGTGATGATAATTCTTCAAGCCATCGACTAAAGTCATCTCAATAGAATGTACATACATGAATGCTTGTAAAATCACATCTGCTACATAAAGATTCATGTCCTCCTCATCCAGGGATGTGCAGATCTTCTCAAATATACATAAAAGATAATAACTAGGCCTCATGAGAGATTTACTCATCAACAAATCTATCAAACAATGCTTTGAGTAAATTTGCAGAGACCACAAGTTCTACCACCCATCCTATAGAGGTTCTAAGTCCATATAGTACTCAAGGAAATGTACAATGTAAAACACTGTTTTTTATGATACTTAATCCAAAATGATGGTGGAGATGATACCATTTCAGCATAATGGATAAATATTTTCTAAACAAAATTCATATGCTGCTAAAGACACTACCTTGGCAGAGAACCCATGACAAAGTTTAGCTTTCTACTATAAAAATTGATCTAGCTCTTTCTTAGAAGACAGCAAAGAAGACATCACTAGGGCTGGAGGAGGGATAGAAAGAGTAGCAAGTTTCTAGTTAAGTTATTTAATAAGCTTCTTCTATGACTCTACAGTTTCTTGGGAATGCTACAATAGGCCCTCACATATACAAGCTTACGAGCTGATTCTATCATCTCCGTGGTTAACGACACGTTCTCTTCTTCTAAACTAGCAAGTTTGGTTTCTAACTCCTTAATTATAGATTTTTGTGAATCCATCAAAGCTATAGATGTAGTCATTTGTTTATGGATATCACTCAAAGTAACCTTCTCAGAAGCGTGAGTTCTCTAGATCCTTGCTAAGCTGACTATTTAAAGAGTCCACTTTGCCTTACAATGAGATATACACTCTTGTATAGATTTTTTGAAGACAAGAGGTCATGGAGGTCTCCAAAGCAGATTGAACACTAGAAACTAGTTGTGATAACATATATCCAGAAAGCATTGTTTGCAAGGAAGGAGGATTCTGTGGATCCAGTTATCCTTGTTGTGCTACAAAGAGGTTAGTACAAGACAGGAACGAGGGAAGGAAGCTACACGAAACATTAAGAGGAGAGACCTATATCGAAGGGTCTAGAACATAAGGTGAATTGGAAGGTTTCATTGTATATAACCTTTTGGTTCTAGAGAAAATAACAGGAGGTTTGTCCTCAGAACCAAAATTTGGTTGCATCAGGGGGAGAGGATGGAAGAGCAGGTGGAAGTTTTTTCAGAAGAGGGGTAGGATCAGGTAACTGGTACTCCGCTTGGAGAAGGTGCAAGAGTAATAATATTTTAGAGAAAAGATCCATAAGAGATATTACTGACTTGACCTTTACGGACTCTCTAAAAGTGTTGATCCATCTTCAAAAACAAGAATGCTGCCCAATTAAATTTGACACCATTCAAGATCTTGATAGATGTGGTAAATAATTGTTTAGAGAGACATTTGGTCACAAGTTTTCCTAACATGAAATGATCTTGCAGAAACTAGCACAACTGCTTCTAGATACAATAGGAGATATGGGATACAGGCACCCCTAAACTACTCCTCACTTTAGTTGCTACCAAAGGAACAAAGTTTTGTTTCTGTAAAAGAGCAACAATCTCTTCTATTGTGAGCAATTGGTTTCCACTAGGCAAAGGGGATGAGAGGGGTATCCACAACCAAAGAGGGATTATGGATGATTATTCTTTATTATTCAAATTTACCATTGAGAGAGAGCATGTATGAGAGAGAGTGTATGTGAGAGATAGTAAATTTCTCATGCAAAACAATGTATTTATGCATGAGAGATCATGGGAGAGACTATGAAGACTATGAAGCTATTGAAGATGAATACTATGTGATGATTTTCATTCAAAGTGGAGCATTCATTTGTGTTCTCTTGTTCATTTGATGAGGAATATGAAGAATGTGTTGAAGTTTTGTAGGGATACATCCGTGGGAGAATTGTTATATATGATGTTGTGTGAGGATTTGAGCATATTGGTGTTGTTTTTCTTTTTGTAGTTGATTAAAATATGAAGAACATGCTTGTTGATGATACAAGATAAAATTTTTTGTTGTATATTCCTCGTTTTTCTTGGTGTTTCTCTTAGGGCTCCAACTTGTCTCTTTTATTCACTTTCATTTTTTCATTTCTAATTCATTTATCCCAATGCTAGCAAATCAACTTCAATGCAAGTTGGAAAAGATACTTCAATCTACAAAATAGTAATTACATGGACTACCACAAGTGTTTGATCTATCTAGAAACTATATCCTTCAATAGCTTACTGGATTAAACTCCAACTAATGTCCATCGCAACAATCGTGTCTCCCTAAGATCTTCTTCAACGCCAACTCCCTTTTTAATCAGAGCATAAGTGGTAGGATTATTTTTATAAATATTACTTTTTGGAGCCACATTTTATTATTTTGTATACGTTTATTATCTATTCCATGCCATGGATATTATATTATCATGGTCATATTAGATATCATGCACCCGTTTACATTGTATTATCTCCAACAGTTGTATTTTCACAACTATTATGTAGATTGCACACATAATTTTGTAATTAGAATAACATATGTTAGGTCTAATTATGCTAAAGTACAAGTGTGCTTCAAGCTATAACCAATCAAGATTCCACACAGTTGTTGGGATGCCCAAGAGAGGTGCAAATCCTAGATCACATAGATGCAAACCTTAAAATACAAAAGTGGTACAAATCCTAAAACACAAATGAGACATCACCCTAGAAAAGGAGCCTAATCATGATCCTCATGTTGGTCTCTATAAGTATGAGAAAACTCACTTATATTGTGATTTTGGTATATTCGTTTTGAGGAAGCTTTGTGAATATAACTTCTTCTATTCTATCATATTGTCTCCAACTATTGCTGAGAATGAGAAAGAGAGAGTGAGAGGTATCTTAAAGTGAGAAACTTGGGATGGAGAAGCTCTATATCTTCTTGTTTCTTTTCATCTTCTTTTTTCCATCCATCGTAAGAGGTATGACTTTGGAGTTAGAGTTGAGCATGAGGTGTGAGATTATGAGAGAGTGGAGCTGGAAGCTTAGTGCAGCAACTCTTCATCTTCTTTCTCTCCTTTTTCTCTCATAATTAGAATACTTGATGATACATGCAAAGGATCAATGGCATTAGATTTTATTACTTTGATCATCGAGCTATCAGCAAGACTTTAGGCTTTTGAACTACAATATGGCAAGGTAAGTTGGTGAGTTCACTACACCTCAAAGTTAGTCTTGTATTTTTTCTTTCTCGAGATAGAGAGAAATCAGGAAAAGCATAAGTAATTTAAAGAGACTAATACTAGATGCAAATAGATAGGTTCCTTGGGAGATGTGAGATGTGGGTATCAAACACATGCACCTTTGTTTTGCGAGTAGTCATTAGAGACAAATGTCTCACACAATTGGAAAATGAGACAACAAGGAGTGTCGGTGAAGTGATTGACTTTGTCTAAATACTATACTTGATGAGAAACTTTGAAAATTGGCAACTAGAACACTAGGAAACCAATAAAAAATATACAATAACTATGCCTTTTCTTGTAGCCTCAATGAAACCGAAAACACGCACTATATAGAGTATCTAAAACCTTTGAACAAAGTTACAAATATGAGCTAAAAGGAATAATTACATATAAACTTCATACCTCAGAGTGGATGTGATTAAACATCGAAACCTCAACATAAAATTTGTAGAAATTCGACACACCTTGCAAGTTGGTAAGTGACCCTCCTCTGTGCTCTCATAAGAAGCAAGAAAATATACAATAACTATGCCTTTTCTTGTAGCCTCAATGACACCGAAAACACGCACTATGTAGAGTATCTAAAACCTTTAAACAAAGTTAAAAATTGTTGAGATATCGAGCTCCACTCATGATATGCCAGGGTGACCGTTGTGCATTTATGTCACCGACTTGTCAATTGCAGATGCGGTTGGTACACCGCCCATGAATAATAGCTAGATGATAGCTATCCTTATCTACTCTAGTTCGTGGCTCAGTTAGTATGCCACCTTAGTTAGTTGAGTTTGGTTTGAGACCCATATATAGGGTTCTTCTATTTCTATGTACTTGAGTTCTTTTTGGCTTACACAACTAAGAAGAGGAAAAGTGTTTTCAGCCTCCACCCTTGTGTGTATTCCCCCATTGTGCAAGCAAGAAAGCTACAAGTGAGACTCCTTCCTTCTCTACCACAATCTTGACATGGTATCAGAGCCTTGTTCGTGGTAAGGAGCTCAAGATTTAAGCCAAGTTCGCGGTGTTCTGGTAAGAGGAACAGTGTTGCTTTCATTCTTCTATTTTGGGAGCAAGTCTCTACAGGTAGCACAGCCGGAAAGTGCAAGAGTACATTGTCTCAGGTTGAGACGCCCTTCGCGGTGAAACTGTCATAGGTTGAGACGCCCTTCGCGGTGACCCTGTTTTTTTTATTTGAGGCCATTTCGGGGCCTGTTTTGGAGGCGGAAGTTTTCTGCACGCACTCAGGAAAATGCCCAGTTTTATGCTGTGCGACCAATGTTCTACAGGTCGGTGAAAAGTTACTATAGAAATTGCATCGTATGCCTGTGCGCAGAGACATTGGGAGTTACAGAATCATCCTTGTTGCCTGTTGATGCAAAATCGTCACTAGGAAGTGACTGTGTGGTTGAATACCACTTTCGTCAGTTTTGCAGGTTTGCCCTTGTGAGGCTGAAGCTGTGTTCTTTGCAGTGATAGAATCTTTTGCATTGTTCTGTAATGGCATCTGATTCTCTTTCGCAGATTGTCACTGAAAAGCTTGACAAGAACAACTTCCAAGCATGGAAGCTTAGAATGACAAATTTCCTTATGGGAAAATGATATTGGGAATTTGTTGTAAGAAATGAAGAAGAACCAGTTCTTCCTGATGTTCCCAATCAACAGCAAATGCAGGCATTTAAAGCATGGCATGAGAGAGCCAGGAAAGCTATGTACTGGCTCTCTATCAGCATTTCAGACTCTATGATTGTGCATATTCAAGATGCAAGTACGCCAAAGGAGGCATGGGATACTTTGTCAAAAATGTATAGCACAAATACGCAAGCCAAAAAAATGCAGCTCAAGCAAGAGTTGCATAATGTGCAAAGAGAAAATATGCGCATCAATGACTACCACATGAAGGTGAAGAAGATTGCAGATGCACTTGCTTCCATTGGGTCGCCAGTGGAAGATGATGATTTAGTTTCTGTGACCTTGAATGGTCTAGGAAAGGATTATGCACAGTTCCGAACATCCATTTCCGTCCCTGAAAGATTTCCTGATTTTGAGGAGTTGATTGCTCTTCTAATTTCTGAGGAGCAGAGAAATGGTGGTGCATCTTCTTCAGAAGGAACTTCAAAAGAAGCTGTCTTCTACTCAAATGCTGGAAGAGGTAGAGGCAGAGGTAGAGGAGACTGATCTGGAGGCCGTGGTAGAAATCAGAATATGCAGCAAACTCAAGAAAACCAGTCCTATGGAGGAGGACGTGGTAACTCTAGAGGCAGGGGGAGCCAAAGAGGTCGTGGTGGATGGCAAAAAGGCCAAAATGCAAACAATAATGTTGAATGCTACTACTGTGGTAAAATGGGTCATATGGCTAAAGACTGCTATAAAAAGTAGAATGACATCATGAATGGAAAACTGCAACAAGGGAATTATGCATCTTCTAGTAGACAGGGTGATGACAGAAATGAGCATTTGTTTATGGTGCAGCACATGAACAATTCTGTGACAAGTGCAGAAGAAAGCAACGACGTATGGTATGTTGACTCAGGTGCATCAAACCACATGACAGGTCATGCAGAATGGATGGAGGATGCAAGGAAAATGGAAAAACCAGGATTTGTGGAGACTCGTGATGATACTGCACATCCTATTATGCAGATTTGAAAATTTCCTTTGTCTATGCAGGATGGGAAAAAGAAATACCTGTCCGATGTATTTCATGTCCGGAATATCACCAAGAATCTGGTTTCTGTTGGTCAAATGGTTGAGCAGGGCTTGGAGGTCAGATTTAATCCTCATGGATGCTTTGTTGAGGATATGAAAAATAAAGGTCCTTTGATAGCAAAAGGAAAGAAAAAGGGCAGAATGTTTACGTTGGATGCAGACATGCCTGAATTGAGTGCAGCAATGTTTGCACATGGGACCGGTGTAGTTGTAGATATTGATATCTGGCATAAACACATTGGTCATGTTAATGTACATTGAGTTAAATCAATGCAGGCCTAAAATATTGTTGCAGGATTGCCTAAATTCAAGGTTGCAGAAATGCATAAGGTATGTGAAGCCTGTCAGTTTGGAAAATAGGCAAGGAAACCATTTCCTAGACATGTTCAAGAGAGTGAGAAGCCATTGGAATTAATCCACTCTGATGTGTGGACTACTAAAGCTGCATCTCTTGGAGGCTGTCATTATTTTGTCACTTTTATTGATGACTATAGTAGAAAAGTTTGGGTGTATTTTATGAAAAAGAAAAGTGAAGTTTTTGGGCATTTCAAAACTCTTAAAGCTATGGTTGAAAAAGAAACAGGCCTGCAAATAAAATGCCTAAGGTCAGATGGAGGGGGAGAGTACCTCTCAAATGAGTTTGCAAGGTTCCTGTAGGAGCATGGCATAAAGCAGCAATATTCATGCAGTCATAACCCACAACAAAATGGAATTGTAGAAAGGAAAAACATGCATATTGTAGAGGTATCTCGTGCCATGCTCAATGAAAAAGACCTGCCAGATTTTTATTAGGCCAAGGCAGTTGCTACAGCAGTCTACATGGGATGACTCTAGAGGAGAGGTATACTGGTAGGAAACCAGATATTTCTCATTTGAAGATTTTTGGTTGCATTGCCTATGTTCATGTGCCAGATGAGTTGAGATCCAAGTTGGATCCAAAAGCTGAGAAGTGCATCTTTATTGGTTACTCTTTGCAGCAGAAAGGGTATAGATCCTATAACCCTTCTACTCGTAAGTTTACAGTGAGCAGAGATGTTGTCTTTGATGAGATGAGTACCTGGTATAAACCAGTAAATGTGATTGATAATGTAGATGCACAAAATGGTAATGCTGCACAGAATTCACAGCAGCAGTCATAAGATATTAGTGGACCTTGAGCATCCTCTAGCAATGGTTCACATTCTTCGCCATGGATAGGCAGAGTGAGATCAAGAGAATCTTCTCAAAGCAATGCAGATAGTGGTATGCAAGTATCACGAAAAGGAAAAGAGAAGGTAGATCAGCCCATGTTTAATGTGAATGCAGGTCACTCTTATGTGGATGGATAATCCAGTGGCTCAGAACAGAGCATTGATGATGAGTTGGGTATCCCTTCTATTGTTACACCTGGAGTAAGGAAGACCAGGGATGTTTTGAGAGCACCTCGAAGTGAGCCTACTTTGCGTAGGTCTACCAGAGCTAGATATCTTGTGGATAGGCTGAAATATGATGGATTTACAGCCATTCACTATGCATATATGGTCAAAGTGTGGAGCCCCAAGAGGAACACCAAAGAAAAGGAAATTCTCTTGCAAGAAAATCTATCTTGTAACATCAACAAGCTTGTTTATTATGTTTCATATGATCACAATGAAGAAAAGAACACCAGGCACAACAAATCTTCATGCAGCATCATGTAGATCTCCCACAGATTTAATAGAATCAACCATATTCTTCAATATCTTCACAAAATCCATCAATAGAACAAAGAAAGCAAAGGAATACACCATCTTTGAATGGAAATACATCACATAGTATTCATCTTCAATATCTTCATAGTCTTCTCTCTCAATCTCTCATATACAATCACTCTATTTTAGTAGAATTGGCTATCTCTGACTCTCTCTCTCTCTCTCCATCAATAATACATCATATCCTCACTAAAATCTCTCAAAATCACTCTCAATAATCCCTCTTAGTTCATGGATACCCCTCCCAAGAGGTATGTCTAATATGAAGAGTCACCAGAGCCACTACAGTGTCCTTTCATAGCTCACTACTGTCACTTCACTCTAGTCTTCACTTGAGTCTTCAGCAACTACTTCTTTCACTTCTTTCAGCTCTTTTGCACTTGTATTCACCTCTTTCCAAGGCTAAAAAACTTTCCCAAGCTACACTCTCATCCATCAGAACACATACAGAAGCATACAGAACAGTCACAGAACAGTACCAGAATAGCTACAGTACAGAACAGAACAGAACAGAAACAGAGGCTCTACAAAAGACCTACAGAAGGTTACAGAAGGTCATCAAAACCACATAACTCATACTCGAACCATTCCATACTCTCACAAACCATTCAATAAGCTTTCACAATATCTCAATCTTCATCAATCAATACTCAATCCCTCCTTACAGAAGACAATCAGAACAAAACAGACCAAAACAGAACAAAACAGAAGGTATACAGAACCAATCATAATCTATCAAAACATCACAGAACCACATATCTCCACTGATAAACATCATGAACTTCAAAAACACAATCAATATCATCCAAAACACTCTCAAACCACTTCTAAACCAATCAATCATCTCATAAAATCAACCATTCAGCTCTCAAAAACAACAAAAATCAGCCAAAAAACAAGTCATTTCAATAGTCAACATATCCCCACACTTAATAAGAAAGCGTCCTCGTGACCCAGGAAAAAGGGAGTACAAGTTCAGGGAAAAGCTCAACTTTGATCGTTAATATCTCTTTTTAAAAAAATCCATCCACCACGACCCCAACTTATAACCTGTTTCTGATATAAAAATACAAAGAAAGGAAAACCTGTTTTACAGGAACACTTCTTATCAAACTGAAAATCACAACAAATTTGTAAAGGATATAAGAGTTTTCTTCTTTTTCATCAGCATCAGCTTCAACTTTGCAAACCACAACCTCAACACCACAATTCTTCAAAATGTAGCTCGCACGAAAGCCAATCCAATAGGAAACCACCACGCTCGTATTACATAAATGAACTCACAACACAAACACTAATACAACACAACCATCTGAATGACTCCTTCAAAAAGAGAGATTTTCATTAAAAAGCATCCACCATACATTGGAAAGGTATCAATGAAGATGATCCCTCTTGAAATATTGATGTTGTCGGAAACGATCCATAGACAAGGATTCATCTACAAAGGTTTTGGGAGGATTTTGAAAAAACTGAAGACAGCCCATCCTTTCCAACAAGACCAGGTATCTGCTAGGCAAACAAAGGGCATGAAAATACAATATATCTAGCTGCTGGAAATCAATGCTCACATTGACATTCATGCACAACTTTGGAATAGGCTTGGAATCATTATGAGAGTGCCTATGCATATATGCCAAGTACCAAGCAAAGTGAGCAGTTAATCTCACTGAAGGATCTGCAGACTATGAATACTGCTGAGCAAAATGAACATAGTTCTGATAAGCTTGAGTGGCAGCTGTCCATTCTCCTGGAATTACTGGCCAATTGATCTGAGGTCCTGTAAGGGAATCATTCGAACTCCATCCCCTTCTTCTGGAAATCTGATTATCAAACCCATCACAGTCACTAACCAACTGAGGTGGTTGAGATATAGAAGTGTGAGAAGAGGGTAATGGAATAAGGAAAAGTGGATGAAGCGAGGGATAGGAAAAATCATAAAATGAATAAAAGTTTAAAGGAGTGGCAAAAATTTGGAGGGAATCACTAAGGAAGGGCGTTAACTGATAAATAGGAAATGTGGAGGGTACATGAATGGATGGAGAAGGACAAGGTGGAGAAGGGGAAAATACCCTATCCTCAATAAAGGAATAGTATGTAAAAATGGGAATTTGAGGGAAGGATGAAGGTTGGAAAAGAAGGGGTAAAATAATAGTGGAATTAGATTGACAAAGGGAAAGATACATATGATATCGGTGAGCCATTTGTTGGTAATAGAGGAGGGTAGGAACAGAAGGTCCTAAGAGAGATCATCTATGATAGGCATCAAATAAGGTAGAATCAAACGGATTATGTTTTGAAAGATAGGCTAAGAGATCCATCCTCAGTTGATTAGTACTCTGGGCAAAGGTAGGAGCTGTGTTTTGTCTTTGATTCAGGACCACAGAATCAATCATGGTATGCCACGAATTATCATGACAATCATCCACTTTGGAGGAGTAACTCTGGAACATCTTAGCTATGTGCAACTCCAAATGGTTGACATACAAAACAGCTTGTAGAACCACGTCTCCCACATACCATGCCATATCCATCTCATCTGGAATTAACAAGTCTCCTCGTAGATACATGTATGACATCAACATGGTATCTGGCGTGATAGAATCCTCAAACACCATCCTTACTACCTCTGTCAACAACTCAGCAGACCAAGCCCCACTCCATCCATCCTCTGGAAGAGGTAAATCCATCGTGGAAAGCTTCATTTAGAAAACCAACTTCTGTAAGTGGTAGTGGACAAAGAAAGAATGGTCTGATGGAATATATTCCTGAAACTGTTCAAATGTAGACCATAACAAGTCCATTCTTGATTGTAATCTTTCCACTTTATCTTAGAATAGAGGGTACAAGGTAGCCTGTCTCTGAAGAGCAGCCAAGTCCTGCTGTGAAAGAGAAGGAATCAAGGGAACATTAGGGCTTGGAGGAACATAGCGTGACTTTGCCAGTTGATCTTGCAGCTGCTTGATTTGGGAGGCTTGGGATGCCACTGTGTCATTAGCAATCTGTAAAGCTGAAAGTTTGTCATCTAAGAGAGTTTGGAACTCCTGCGCTTCTCTGGACATCCTCTCCTTCTCCTCTGAAAGGCTAGTAACCTGTGATTGAGCCTCTAGTAATAACTGGATCTTCAAAGAAGAGATCTCATCTCTTTGGGTGACAACCAGTTGGGTTTGTTGTTCCATCTGCTTAAACAAATCTGCTAGGGTATCCTTAGCAGAGGCTAACTCGGATGTTGCCTTATGCAACTGGTCCTTAGACTGCATGAGCTCTTCATAAAAGGACGTGTACAGCTGTTGAACACAGGCTGTCACTGACAATTCAATGGAACTCTGAATGTCTTTATAGAGGAAAGGAATTGCATCCCCCAAGACTAGACTGTTCAGTGAGAGAATGGATATATCCAAGGATCCTTCTCGATGTGCTCTGAACAGGTTATTACACTTGAGATACCCAGGGAGTTCACTGCCAAAGGTAGCAGGAATGGGCACTGAAAGAAGTACTGAAGGAGCTTTATCCGCTACCCACTTCAAGCGTTTGCGCTGGATGACCAGGGGAGGTGGAGAATCATCATCCTCTATATCAATGGGTTCTGACACATCTGAAGGTGGAGGAGGAGGTATTGGATCTGATGGAGGAGGCGGAGGCACAGTCTTCTGTAAACCTGAATAGGTTAAGAAGGCAGACAAATATGATCCATATGTGACATTGGTAACATTACCCCTAGTGACTTTGACGAAATGTTGATCCATTTTAGTGAGGAGGTAACTGCTCCAATCAATAGCAACTCCTTTCAACACCATCCTGGAAGCTGTGAAAAGCTCTTTGGACAAATATTGGGATGGCGTTTTGGCAGGCATAAACCTGTCCTATAGAAACTGATAGAGCATCTTCCATACGGGATCAGTGAGCATAGAAAAGGAAACTCCTGAAGAGTTGATCACCTTCTTAACATCCAGCATTTCCCTTGTCTGCTTTTGCAACAGCTTCAGAATCTCTTCATTAGAGAAAAGCTGACGAGTGGTAACAAAAGGTTCACCTTTGAAGGGAAGAGACAGAGCCTTCCCTAGGCCTTGAGGTGTCAAAGTCATAGAAATTCCCTGGACTAGTCTTGTCTTCTTGCTGTAGGAGGCCAGAAACTCATCACATAACGACGGATCCTCGGGAAGCAATGGAAAGGAAGTAGCCACAAAAGTAGCGAGTCCCGCCTTCGTGAGAGGCTGAAAAGTGAGTAGGGAAGAGTAATCCCTACTAACTAGTGGGACATACTGGATAGGAGGAGGAGCATGAGAAGGCGCCATTCAGATGGTTACACACACACCACAAACACAGACAATCAAGGAGAATGCCTGCAAAGCAACAAACAAAAATCCAAGGATAAGAGAACAACCAAAACAATAAAACGTGACTCCACTAACTAACCCCAAGCAAACCACAGCCTAGAAAAAAATTCGACATGACCTTGAGACATATGTGACTAAAAGCTTCATGCTATGCATCAGACAAACATCCAGAACCCCGTATCAGGCAATAAAAGAAAAAACTACACACCGTACCCTTAACCGTAACAAAGACAGTAAACCAAAACATCACCACATCCGACACATATCAAGACTACATCTTGGATAAACCAGTGTTTGACCATGGAAATAACGCTAATGACTGCGCATACCCATCCCACAAAACGGGTTCGTTAAAAAGGGGAATTAATTGCAGTGAGGGGGATTAAGTTAATGAAGGGTGTATTTTAATAAATTATTAAGAATGGGTGAATTTTTATTAAGTGATAAACCTTAGCAAGAAAACAGCCGTTCTTTCTTATAAATTAAATTACCAATTATTAGGTTAAAGCGGTGCATTAATTCGAATCCCGGACTTCGATGCCCAGATTAGGTCTCTAAATGCAAGTTCATTGATTACAAATTAAGGTGATGTGGAGCGCTTTTTTGCCAGCACATGCTCTTGTGACGACTGGTTTATTTTAATTAAAAATATTAAAGTGCCTCAGTAGTGCACGTAGTGTGTGCTAAGTGAACGGCAGGTTTATTTTAATTAAAAAATATGATGTGTTTAGCGCGAATGCACGTGGAAACTATGGGTGAATAAATAGGTCATTTTAACAATTAATTTGTGATTAAGGGGGAAATGAAAATAAATAAAGCACATAAAATAAATACCTGGAAGGGGTGTGTGTGTAATGCCTAAATGCGCACGGAAGAGTCCCCCAAAAGGAGTGAATCCAGTAAAAGAAAAGTAAAGACTACGGAACTGAACAACAAAGACAACACCTTAGTGGGTTTGTGGATTGTGATTATTTTTTTAGCATTGTATGACGAGTTATTAGTATGCGTTGTGTTTATGTTGTTTGTTTTTTTTTTTGTAGTGATTTGTTTTGTTTTGTTTTGTTTTTTAAATATGGGTTCCAAGTATGAAAATATTTTAAAGTGAAAAATGAAGGGAAAAAAAAGGTCAAGGGGGGTGAGTGGAATTTTTAGAATTTTTTAGAAATTTTTGGGATATTTTTTACTAATTTTAAATGAATTTTTTACATTTGTTGGTAATTTTGGGATAAATTGGGAAATATTTAATTTTCAGAAATTTTGGGGATGGAAATTTCTAGCTGACAAATTTCCAAAAATGTGCAAAAAGCGAAGGGAATTTTTAGACTTTTTTCTGAAATTTTATGAGGTGAAAATTAATTTATAAATTAATTAAATAAGTTAAATCAAGAAAATCAGCTTAGTTTGGTAAGTGAGGTCAAATTAAGTCAGCTAAGTCTTGGTAGTCTGTGTAAATCATGTAAGTCAGATTAATTCAAGTCAAGTTAATCAAATGGAACTAGGTTCGTCTCTGTTAAGTCAGATAAGTAAATTAAAGCAAGTTAGTGGAGACTAACCTAAATGGGGTTAGTGTAACTAAGCTAGGGTTAGATGACTAGATTAAGGGTAGTCTAACCTAACTAGGGTTAGGTGGGTAGGTTAGGGTTAGTCTAACCTAACTAGGGTTAGTTAGGTAGGTTAGGGTTAGTCTAACCAAGTTAGGGTTAGTTAACTAAGTTAGGGTTAGGCTAACTTAATTAAGGTTAGTTTGACTAATTAGGTTAATTAACTTAATTCAAGTTAGTTTAACTAACCTGAGGGTTAGTTAGGAGGAGAAGGGAGAGGGGGGTGAGGGCGCGGCCGCGAGGGCGACTGGCGGCAGCGACTTCGGCGACGGAGCGTGGAGGGAGGAGGCACGGCAGCAGGAGGCGACACCACTGGAGCAAGAGACGGCGCCGACATAGGAGGCGTGGGCTGGAGCAGGGCGGACATGGAGGCGAAAGGGGGCAGAAGAAGGCGGAGGCGCGCGAAGGGGGGAGGAGGGGCGATGGGGGGTGGAGGCAGGAGGTGGAGGGAGGAGGAAGAAGGCACATAGGAGGCGGGGGAGGCGCTGCCTAGAGGAAAGAGGGGAGAAAGAAGAGAGGGAGGAAGCGATGAAGGAGGCGGTGGGAGCAGAAGAGGGCGGGATGGAGGAAGAAGGGAGGTAGAGGGAGGAGGTAGAAGGAATCATCAGGGGGGAGATGGAGGGGAGAGTTGGGGAGAGAGAAAGAGGGGTAGGAGAGAGAAAGAGGGGAGATGAAGAAGAAGAGAGAGAGAGAAAAGAGAGAGAGAGGGGGATGGTGGTTGGGATTCGGTGGGGGGAGAGGGTGTCCGTTGGGAGGAGGGGTGTGTTAAAATAATTTTTTTAAAAAATTAATTAATTAATTAATTAATTAAAAGAAAAAAAGAGAGGGAAAGGCGAGATGCCCTTGTCCCGCGCGCATGCGCGGGGCGGGGGTAAAAAAATTTGCGCTAACGGGAGGGAAAGGGCGTCTGGATGCGGGGATGGAGCACGTGGACACGACCAGGGCGCGTTAAGATGCGTAAAATGGAAAAAGGGCGCGTTCACATGCAGGACAGGGCGCGTAAAAACTCATAAAAATAAAGAAAATTTAATAACTTCCAATCCGAACGTCAAAACGAAATATCGTAAAAACAAAAAGTGGGCAGGACGATAGGGGGAAGATAGGACAAATGTGCAACGGGAGTTTCGGGGGGGTAAAGGGCGATCACATGCAAAAAACACAAAAAATGATCAAAAAACGCAATTAAAAATTAATATCGGAAGATCCATGCATCGGAATAAGGTGCAGAAAAAAGGAAAACTGTGCAAAAAGACGTGCCCGACAATCCTATCACATCAAAACATAGTTCCGACTGAGATAAGACGCGTTCACGTGGAAAAAACCCAAAAATGAGATCGAAAATTAATATTGGACGAACCGTTCGTCGGAATGACATGCAGTAAGAAGGAAAAATCTCCGCAGGAAGGGGTGGCATAGGGTTGTCACGTTAAACCGCACGTCCGGTGAAAGTAGGAGGGGCTTACATGCGAAAAACTCTAAAAATACGCCCGAAAACTCATTTAAAAATTAATATTTAAAAATCCAAAAGTCGAAAGAGGGGGGAGGAAAAAGGAGAAAGGTGGGGGAAGACATGGGGGACACGGCTGTCAAATCAAATTGGAATTCCGATGCAGACAGGGCATGTTCACATGGAAAAATGTCAAAAAGACGCACGAAAAAGTCTTAGAAAACTGGAAAATTAATATTGGACAAAACTGGAAATTTGATATTGGACAAACTGTGCATCGGAATGACTCAGAGTAAAAAGAAAATATATCATAGGAAAAGTGGTTGTCAAGGCTATGATGTCAGATCACGGTTCCGAAGCAAGAAAAGCGCGTTCATATGGAAAACTGGCTAATTTGTGTAAAATACTTCAAGAATTAATAACTCGAAAACCGTGCACCGCAACAGGAGTAGGTAAAAAGGAAAAATGGTCAATTCAAAGGGAGGAACATGGCTATAAGGTTGGATTTGGACTTCAATAAACGTAGGGTGCATTCATAGGGCAGGACAACAAAATCAGGGAATGAAGAAAAACTGCAAGGGAATAGCCCCAAGGGTGGGTGGAACATGAACGGTTGGGTGGGAAGGGACCCCATCAGGGTAACAACAAGTCATGGCATACATGCATGAGCAGGTTAAGGCATATGCAGAGGGGTATGCAATGTAGACGCGCAGGGACGCGTCCCCACACTTAAGACCTTAATGGATAGGGTTAACTGAACAATAGGGACCTAAGACCACGCCATAGACCATCCACTAACGTCCCCACACTTAAAACATGAACGTCACTAAGAAACAAAAGTTGTAGGGTTAGAAAAACTTGGCCCATTTTGTCAAGAAGCAAGGTTGAGTGTCGATGGCACGTCCTGTATTGTTGTCGGCTGCTGGAGGTACCAAGGCATCTTCTCGGCACACGTCCGTCATGGCAGGGACCACGCAGCAGTACCCAGGGAGGTAGCTGATTGAAGGAATCGTAGGAAATTTATCGATGATGAGGAATGTTACACTCCACTCACAATCACTCAAATGGAATGAAAGAACAGTCACTCGCCCCATGACTAATATCACTCGAGAAATAAGGATTGAAACCCATATCTCATACCCGATTTAGAAATTGACATGAGAATGGTGCAGAGGAAGTATGCCAGGGTGCACAATTGATGGTGCATTAGTGCGTCCAACCCGTCTGATATAGGTGCAAGGAGGAAGGCAAGGGAGCCTTACAGTGCAGTATACAGAACAGGGTGACGTGTCCTGTGATGACGGCAAAGACCCATCCCGTGGGTGCATAGGGAAACGGGAATATACCTAACTCCAAGTGTCATAACGTCCCTCAATCTCACCTCTCGGTAATTGATTGAAGAAACGTCAGTCACACTCAACCCACCCTCTGTCTCACGCTCTGTTGATAGATACAGGAGGGCAACCATGTCCTGAAACCCATTGATGTAATCGTCACGGTCACGTGTGCAAAGGTTGTATGCCTTGTGCGCATTTGATGGTGCAACTGTGCATCTCGCCCTGTGCCGACATACAGTGCGAGAAGGAAGGCCAGGGAGCCTTATGGTGCAGTGCACAGAAACAAATTGTGCTTTGTGCATTGAGAGGCCCATCCCGTGCGTGCAACACTTCCTTCACACTACTTACCTCTCATTTGATTTGAAGGAAAAAGACTGGTCACTCGGCCCACCCTCTGTCTCACACTCTGTGGATAATTACAGAGGGCAACCCATACTCACTTCCCCATCCGATTTGGATGAAAGCTCACGTCACTTGATTGTTTGTCGATGAAGATTGCGTCGTCAGTTGTTGAAGAGGCGTACCAAGGGAGGTAGCCATCAAATCGAACATTGTGTTGGATAGGACATGTCATCTGCTAGAGGACAAGTAAATGCGTTGCAAAGAGACATAGGACACAGCGTACCAAGGGAGGTAGCTTCGGAACTGAATCCTGGAAATTTCAAGTAATGAATCCACTTTCTGGACTGCTGGGTGTTGCCACCTTTTCCACAGCCAGCTTCTCGCAGAAGGGTGTTGACCACCTTTTCTTGGAACGAGGCCTGCTATGACAGGGAATTACTTCCTTTTCTCTCATAACAAATTGGTTTTTCTTATTATTATTATTATTTTTTCTTTTTTTCTCTCTTCTTTTTTTTAAAATTATTTTTTTGTTTGTTTTCCCTTATTCTCGAGGGTGTTTCCACCTTTTCTCGAAGAATAGGTCGGCATGACAGGGGCCTAAGTCCTTTTCTCCCATGACCGATATGTTTTCTTTTTTTCCTTCTTTTTGTTTTTCTTTTGTTTGTTTTTTTTTTCTCTTCGAATTGAGCAAGGGAATGGTAGAAAGACCATGTATCAGAACCAACCTTGCCACTGCTGCTGGTGAAAAATAGAGGATAAGAGATCAAGGCTGGAAGGGGGGGTTGAGGGGACAGAGGGTTGTGTCCACCTCATCAGGAGTGGCTGAAGAAAGGCTATCAGAAGTAGCATCATAAGATGTACAGTGCCGCGTCAACGAGGGAAAGGATCAAGTGACCATAATTGTCAAGATCCCCAAGGAGGGAAGTACTTCTTCAGGTGATATCCATTAATCAGAAAGGGATCATCAGAGGCATCAACGGTCTACACTTGGACAGAGCCATTAGGGTTGATGGCAAGTACCTTATATGGGCCCATCCACCGTTGTTGGAGCTTGCCAGGAAACTTGCCAAATCGTGAATCATAGGCTAGGACTAAATCACCTTCTTTGAACTCCTTGTGCTTGATGAAGCTATCATGGTAAGCCTTGCGTCGAGCTTGCGTGGCTTCCATGCACTGTAGAGCCATCCTATGAGTTTCGTCCAAGCATTCCAAGTGCAAGAGACGGCATTGCAGTGAATCATCATCCCCCAAACGCTCTTTGATAGCCACTCTCAAAGAGGGTAGTTCTAGTTCAACAGGGAAAACAGCTTCTGTACCATACACCAGCTGGAAAGGTGTCTGTCATGTTGCTGCTTTATAGGAGGTTCTGTACGCCCAGAGGGCCTCTGTAAGTCGATCATCCCAATCACGACGATGTGCGGCAATCGTTCTTGTCAGAATCGAGTAAAGGATGCGATTGGTGACTTCGACTTGGCCGTTGGATCTGGGGTAATAAGGAGTGGACTTGCGATGGCGGATCTTATACAACTCTGTCAACTCGTCCATGACTTTGTCAAGGAAATGAGTACCTCTGTCACTTACCAGCTCTAAGGGACTGCCAAAACAGGTGATGATATTCTCGTACATGAACAGGGCCACACTGTTACCATCGTCCCGCTTTAGGGCTTTAGCTTCACACCACTTTGTGACATAATCCGTACATACGAGGATGTATCTGTTCTGTTTCCTTCTGGTGGGAGGATCGATTGGGCCTACGAAGTCAATGTCCCACTTCTCAAACGACTTTAAGGGAAGGATAGGTTGCAGTGGCATGGCACTTGTCTTGGCAGGTTTCCCCATTCTCTGACAAGCATCACATCTTTTACAGTAATCATAGGCATCCTTGTGAATGGTAGGCCACCAGTATCCTCCTAGCAGAGCCTTCCTGGCCGTAGCTTCTCCTGCAAAGTGGCCTCCACATGGTTCGTCATGGCAAGCCTTCAGAACAATCCCAATCTCATCTTCTGCAACACATCTTCGGAGCACTTCATCTTTGCCTTTCTTATACAGTGCACCGCCTAACAAGGTGTAGGGGGCTGATTCTAACATAAGGTTCTTCCTTTCCTGACTAGAAATGCCAGGAGGGTACTGTTGGGTTGCCAGCAGATTGGCAATGTCTGCATACCAGGGAGTTACGGTTTCTACCAAGAATAGGGAAGCATCAGGGAGGTCTGGATCATCCTGCTCCTCGTCTGCAGTTTGTGGGATATGCGACAGATGATCAGCCAGAACATGGGAACGACCAGGCTTAGTAATCACCTCAAAGTCAAACTCCTGGAATAGAAGGAGCCATCTCATCATTCGTCCTTTCACATCTATTTTGTTCATCAGGAAGGATAGGGCCTCATGATTCACATAAAATTTAAAGTGGGTGGATAGGAGATAGTGGCGAAACTTTTCTAGGGCAAACACCATTGCCAAGCACTCCAGCTCTGTCACTGTATAGTTCCGTTCCCTATCAGTGACTTTTCGGCTTGCATAATAGATCGGTTGATCCAGCTTAGAGGAGCCCTTTTGGCATAGGACAGCGCCTAAGCCTTCAATAGATGCATCAGTGTGTACATGAAACTCCTTCGTCCAATCAGGAGGTTGAAGAATGGGTGCCTCAATTAGAAACTGCTTCAGAGTATTGAAGGCTTTGTCACATTCTTCCGTCCAAGTAAACTCTGCATCTTTCCTCAGAAGCTTGTGCAAGGAGGTTGCCTTTGTTGCGAAATGAGCTATGAACCTTCTGTAGTAACCCACATGGCCTAGGAATCCCCTCAACTGTTTGAGGTTGGTGGGTGTTGTTAGAGTTGCGATCTTTTCGATCTTTGTAGGATCTGTTGCTATCCCTTGTGCAGAGACAATGTGGCCCAACAGAACTCCAGAAGAGATCCCAAAGATGCATTTGTTGGGGTTGAGGGAAATTCCATACTCCCGGCATCGGTCAAAGCATTGCTCCAGGTGTCCCCAGTGTTCCTGGATCAAACTATAGACATAGAAGTCATCCAAATATGCCTCAATAAAGTCGTGCAGATGATTTTGGAATGCGGCCATCATGACTCACTGGAAAATAGCAGGGGCATTGCAAAGCCCAAACAACATCACTCGGTAAGCGTAGGTCCCCCATTCTGTGGTGAAGGTAGTTTTGGATTGGTCCTCTTCTGCTATCTGCACTTGGTTGTATCCGCTGAATCCATCCAGAAGGGAATAAAGCTCATGTCCTGCCATTGTGTCCAACAGTTGGTCTGTGAAAGGGATAGGAAAGTGATCCTTCCTCGTCTTGGAATTGAGCTTGCAAAAATCCACACATATTCGCAATTTGCCATTCTTCTTGGGTACAACCACGATGGGTGAAACCCATTTACTATTTGCCATTGGATAGATGAACTCAGCTTCCAAAAGCTTCAGCAGCTCTGCTTTCACCAATGTGGAATAATTTGCGTTCATTCGCCTCTGTCGTTGCAGTACTGGCTTAGCATCAGGCTCCAAGTCAATATGATGTTGACATATTGTGGGATCAATCCCCTTTAGGTCTTTGTAGGACCATGCAAACACGTCCAAATTTTCTTTCAACAAGTTGTACAAGGTTGACAACTCCTCTTCTGGGAGGCTGCTATCCACCTTCAAGTGGCGTTCAGTGCCATCTGCATCCACAAAAGTTAACTGCCTTTCACCTTCTACTTCACGGATGAAGGTCCCGCGGACTGCTTCTGGGTACAGATCCGACTCCTTCAAGGGAGTGGTGTCCTCTTTTGATGGCCCACTAGAACCAACTTCTTCTTTTGGTGGAGACTTAATTTTCTCCTTGAGATGTTGGAATGGGATTAGATCCGTTTCGGGTTTGGTTTCAATATTAGTTACCTCTTGGTTGGAAGACTCATCTTCTGATGACACATCCAGAAACGTCACATAACAGGGACCCTCTGATGCTTGTTGGGTTGGTGGGATTGATGCTTGTTGGCACGGTGCATCATCATCATCTTTCTTTGGCAGGGATGGGTGAGGACGGCAAGAGCAACTACTGAAAGACGGTTTATTCTTCTTAACCCATTTCTTATAAAGATTTTGCATATGAGAAGATCCATTTACCAGACCAAATGGTACCATCACCATTCTGTCCCATAGCATGAGCTCGTCTACTTCTGATGCTTCTGGAACTTCTTCTTCATATATATCCGCTTCAGGTGGGATAGACTCTTCCGTCTCTCTTTCATAACCTTCTTCATCCATATCATATCCATCCTCTTCTGTCTCTGTTTGTGTCTCTGCTTCTACTTCTGTCTCTGTCTCTGTTTCTGTAGGAGCTATGTAAGAGAAGAACAGGTTCTCTATTTCATCTTCTGCCTCTGTCTCTGGCTCTGCTATGGCCATGTAACAGGGAGAGCAGTACATCCATGCTTCTATCTCACTGTCAGAAGTGATTTCAGAAGTCATTTCTGGTTCAGGCAGGAAGTATTCACCCATTGATAATGGCTTTGCATCTTTTGGAAATCGACTTACAGTATCCACTGTTAAGAAACGTGCCACTGTTTTCTTGGGAAGGATCTGTTTGACAGCATCTTCGTCTGCTGATGTTCCATCTGTAGCCTCATTAGGGGAGTCACAAGATAATTCCAAGGAGGTGGATCCATATCCTTTTTGAGAACCATACAGTTTCAGCACCACTTTGTTGGGTCCTCTACCCAAGGTCAAGGTTTCTTTGAACCAATCTGTCCTTGCTCGGGCTTCAAAAAGCCATGGTGTGCCCAGTAATAGAGGATATGATGTACCATAAGAGTTTGGCTTCACCACCATATAGGTTAGCCAATAATCTTTTCCAGCCACTGTAGTCTTTACATATGGGAGAATGCCCAAAGGCTTGATTCTGCTCTGATCCGCCAGTCTGATGAGCCATTGGGTTGGTTGCACACCTTGTAAGCCTAGATCCTTCATTGTCACATCCATCATAATGTTCACTAATGAACCACCATCAATCAGTGCATTTGCAATGAAGCAGCCTTCTATCCACACGCAAGTCTCTAGAGTACCCGGATCTAGGAAGGCGTTAGCTACATCCACTTCTTTTACAGGCTCTGGAGCTTTATTGGATTTTATTGCTGTTGAGGGAGCAATCCTTAATCCACGTCTTCTTGTCAGTATAATTTTGAACATTTTTCAGCAACTGGGAGACAACATCAATAATTGTCGGAATGTAAGGTTTGATTTAAAGGTATCTAGATCTCTGACTAGATCGTATTCCTTAATAGGATCCACTGGCTTCTCTAACCGGTTAGGGAATGGGGCAACACCCATTTTCATTTTCCCTCTTTCTTCCAACAGAGGCATCATGGGAACTTCTTTTGCCACTTGTGGCACTTCCTCCTCTTCTGTCTCCTGGACCTCTGATCCTGTCTCTGTAACTCTCTGTGGCATTGTAGTGCTTTGTACGACACTGTCAAGCTCTGTTCTGTTCTGTTCTTCTGGTGGAAGATTGAACTTGACTGTTCTGGCAGGAGGATTGTTTTCTTTCTGGATAGGTGGTTCCGTCTTCTTTGCACGTGTGATGGCAGCAACTTCCAATTCCACTAAATTGGAGGTAGGCTCTTGAGCCTTGGCCGGACTATCAGTAGCACTGTTTTTCACTGGGGCTGGGCTTGGACAATCTTTTGCAGTGTGGCCTTCTCCTTTGCATCAACTGCATAAGGGCTTATAATCCACTGACCTTCTGGGATTTGGACAATTTGGTGAGATGTGTCCCTTTTTTCCACATCTATAACACTCCACTTCTGATCTCTGACCACCGCCAGACTGTCTTTCTCTGTAACTTTGAGAGGGAAATCTTCTGGGTTAGAAATTAGGACCAAACTCTCTAGGCTTGGGTCCAATATCCTGTGTTGTCATTTTGGATTCCAGCAAGTTAAATCTTGCATCTTCTTTCTTCCTTCTCCTATCATGCATCTCCTTCAGAGAACAAATGTCCTCTGTATGGTTCTTCCGTAAACAGTAGGAATAGAAAGCGCCAGGGATGGTTGGTTTGCGTGTACATTCGGTGGCTAAATGGCCTACTTGATGACACTTACCACACCAAGTATTTGACCGCATTACATCTCTTCCTGCTCCTGCAATGTTGGATATGCTAGCGGTGTTCACTTTCAGCGTCTACAACTGCTCTGTAATCACATCCATCAACTCCTTTTTTATGTTTGCAACTGAGTTGGATAAGTAATCCTTCAAGCTTTCTTCTCCTGAGGAACTGACAGGAGGGTTTTGAGGAGTCTCTGTAATCACTGCATAAACCGGTTGGGTTGGTACAGAGGGGTCTCTCTTTTGATTCTGATTCAGAGCTCCTGTTTGAACTATTGGCTGTTGGCTCCAGTTGGTAGGGTTCCACTGTTGCTGCTGATTTGGCATTGGGGAAATTGGTTGGGACCATTGTTGTTGTGGTTGAACCATCATTTGAGGCATTGATTGTGGCCACTGTGGATTTGGTGCACTGTACTGTGATACTGGGGGCATCTGTTGGTAGGGGTAGGGGACAGTCCTTGGGACTACATTTGGTGAGTACATCATTCCTGGCATCAGAGGAGGTAGGACTCCTCTTCTTGTATTCATCGCTAATCTAGCTTCCACTTCATCGTACAGTCTTGCACCTTCTCTTGCAGCTTGCAGTATGGCTGGTCTTTGCAGCTCCACAAACTTACGGACTTTTGGTTGTAATCCTCTGAGAAACACCCCCTTCTGAATACCATCATCTAAATTATGGTTAGTCCATCTCTTCAGGATGGATTCCATTCGTGAGACATAAGCTTCTACTCTTTCTCCAGAAGACTGACTTAGGTTCATAAATTTCTCTCGCATCCGCTCTTCAAAACCTTCACGCCTAAATTTAGTAAGGAAGGGAAACTTCAGGTCATCCCATGTGCCAAAAGTTCATGCTGCTTGTCTCTCATACCACTGAAATGCCACGCCCTTGAAAGTGGCAGGTAATATTGCTAACCAATGCTCAGGGGTGCTGGCATTGTTAGCCACACATGCTACCATAAACTCTGCTACATGAAGATCGGGGTCTTCATTGTACTCTTGCTTAAAAACTGGCAATGGGACTACATTTACTGGCCTGTCTCATCAATATTTCCAGGACGGATCTGGCTTGGAAGTGGACCTCCAGAAGGAGGAGAAAGGGCTTGATGTGCCATTGGGACTTCTATAAAGAGTTCCGCAAGGGCGTCAAAGGCGGCTTCTGCTGTGAGCTCGTTCTCAGCCTTAATTTTTGCTTTCTCTCTTCTCACGTACCTCTGGACTCGTTCTAACGCTTGCCTCTTTATTGTATCATTCATCAGGGGGTTGGCCCCACTATGTCGTTAGCGCTCCACAGAGGGTTAACAGAAGGCTTCAGTCTCTGGAGGACTGTCTTGCCAATATTTCTTCTACTTCTTTCTTTTCAATGTTTCTGAATTCTACTTTCATGCCACTGTACAGAGAAAGGTATTCGGTTCTGAAGGTGTCAAAATGCATACGTCTGAGCATTGTGGTGGTGCCATCATCATAGTAATGCCATCTTCTGATGGTTTCAATAGTGTAGGTTGTGAAAAAAACTTTGTCTACCAACTTCCAGTGGGTTGCTAATTGAACAAACAGAAGGTTATCAGTGCACCAAGCATCCCATGTATCTTGCTGTTGAGCATCCACGAACGAATTCCAACTCTTTTCCTTCTTGTCTTTGTGAACCTCTACAGACCAAGACTCCTGAAGCTTCTTCACAATCTCCCACTTAATGATGTCTGGAAACTTCTCAATGAATGCCAAATCTTCCATGGATGGTCATTCTCTCTGTTTCTTCTCTTCAGTTTGTCCCCAAACAGTTTGCCACCAAGATGCAAGTTTCTGCTACTTTAACAGGAAGAGGAAACTGTCCACCACATAGAGCATGCATCATGATGGCGATGTATTTCCGCCATTGTGGGATGAACTTCTTTTGGAAAGTGGCTTTGATTATGAGAAATTCCAATTCTTCAGTGGAAGAAGGAACTTTACAAACATCCATTGAATTCTTCTCTTCTTGGCAATGCCATTTCCTTCATTTGCAGCCTCTTCTGGTGCTTGTTGATGGCAAGTTTCCCCGACTGCGCACCAAAAACATGGAGCCCCAAGAGGAACACCAAGGAAAAGGAAATTATCTTGCAAGAAAATCTATCTTGTAACATCAACAAGCTTGTTTATTATGTTTCATATGATCACAATGAAGAAAAGAACACTAGGCACAACAAATCTTCATGCAGCATCATGTAGATCTCCCACGGATTTAATAGAATCAACCATATTCTTCAATATCTTCACAAAATCCATCAATAGAACAAAGAAAGAAAAGGAATACACCATCTTTGAATGGAAATACATCACATAGTATTCATCTTCAATATCTTCATAGTCTTCTCTCTCAATCTCTCATATACAATCACTCTATTTTAGTAGAATTGGCTATCTCTGACTCTCTCTCTCTCTGTCCATCAATAATACATCATATCCTCACTACAATCTCTCAAAATCACTCTCAATAATCCCTCTTAGGTCGTGGATACCCCTCCCAAGAGGTATGTCTGATATGAAGAGTCACCAGAGCCACTACAGTGTCCTTTCATAGCTCACTACTGTCACTTCACTCTAGTCTTCACTTGAGTCTTCAGCAACTACTTCTTTCACTTCTTTCAGCTCTTTTGCACTTGTATTCACCTTTTTCCAAGGCTAGAAAAATTTCCCAAGCTACACTCTTATCCATCAGAACACATACAGAAGCATAAAGAATAGTCACAGAATAGTACCAGAACAGCTACAGTACAGAACAGAACAGAACAGAAACAGAGGCTCTACAGAAGACCTACAGAAGGTTACAGAAGGTCATCAAAACCACATAACTCATACTCAAACCATTCCATACTCTCACAAACCATTCAATAATCTTTCACAATATCTCAATCTTCATAAATCAATACTCCATCCCTCCTTACAGAAGACAATCAGAACAAAACAGACCAAAACAGAACAAAACAGAAGGTATACAGAACCAATCAGAACCTATCAGAACATCACAGAACCACATATCTCCACTGATAAACATCATGAACTTCCAAAACGCAATCAATATCATCCAAAACACTCTCAAACCACTTCTAAACCAATCAATCATCTCATAAAATCAACCATTCAGCTCTAAAAAACAACAAAAATCAGCCAAAAAACAAGTCATTTCAACACTCAACAAAGTGACACAGGAACCAGAACCCACTTCTTTTGAGCAAGCCACGGGAAAAGAAAAATGGGAGAAAGCCATGGATGAAGAAATGGATGCCTTGGAAGCAAATGCTACATGGGAATTGGTACCTTTGCCTAAAGATAAGAATGCAATTGGCTGTAAGTGGGTTTATAAGGTGAAACACAATGCAGATGGTTCTGTGAATAGATATAAGGCAAGATTAGTAGTCAAGGGGTATGCACAAACATATGGCATTGATTATGAAGAAACATTCAGTCCGGTTACAAGGATGGCAACCGTAAGAGCAGTCATTGCTATGGCTGCATCAAAGGAATGGTCTTTACATCAGATGGATGTAAAGAATGCCTTCTTGCATGGTGATTTGCAAGAAGAGGTCTATATGGAGCAGCCACCAGGTTATGTGCATGCTGTTTATCCTGAGTTTGTTTGCAGGTTGAAGAAAGCCTTGTATGGTTTGAAGCAAGCATCTAGAGCATGGTCTGACAAGATAGGATAGTATCTTGTCACTATTGGCTTTCAGATTTCCAAGGCAGATTTCTCACTTTATGTGAGAAAAACAAAGAAAGGTATTATGCTACTTGTTATTTATATTGATGATTTGATTATGACAGGTGATAGTGATGAAGATATCCTTCATGTGAAAATGCTATTGAAGCAGAAGTTTGAGATGAAGGATTTGGGAGAGCTGCATTATTTCTTGGGCATTGAGGTGATTAGATCACCAAGTGGGATACGGCTCTTGCAGAGGCAGTATGGATTGGACATGTTGTCCAAATATGGAATGACAGGCTGCAAGCCTATTTCAGTTCCTTTGGAGCAGAATGTGAAGCTGAGCGCAGATGCAGGTGAGCTTCTGGAAGACCCTACTATATACAGACGCATAGTAGGAAGTTTGATTTATATGACTATTACCAGGCCAGATTTGAGCTATGATGTTGGATTGGTAAGTCAGTTTATGCAGGCTCCAAGGAAACTGCAATTGGATGCGGCTAGACGCATACTCAGTATGTGAAGTCCACATTGCAGTATGGACTACTTTATGAGACTGGGGTTCAGATACAGTTGCATGGATACACTGATGCTGATTGGGCTGGTAGTATTTCTGATAGACGATCTACCAGTGGATATGTGTTCTCTTTTGGGAGTGCTGCAGTCACTTGGAGCAGCAAGAAACAACCTACAGTTGCCTTGTCGAACACAGAGGCTGAGTACAGGGGTGCAGCAATGGCTACATGTGAGGTAGCTTGGTTGCATAAGCTACTTTATGATATGCATCAGCCTACAGATGGGCCAGTTGTCATTTATTGTGACAACATGAGCAATATACACTTGGCAAATAACCCAGTCTATCATGCTAGAACAAAGCACATTGAGGTGCATTATCACTATGTGCGGGAGAGGGTTTTACTAGGTCTTATTGATCTAGTTTATGTCAGCACAGAGGATCAGGTAGCTGACATATTTAGAAAAGGCATTGGGCGCAGAGAAGCTGCGCAAGTTCAGAGACCTGCTTGGTGTGCAGGAATTGGGATTGAGCTCGAGGGGGAGTGTTGAGATATCGAGCTCCACTCGTGATATGCCAGGGTGACCATTGTGCATTTATGTCATCGACTTGTCAGTTGCAGATGCGGTTGGTACACCGCCCATGAATAATAGCTAGATGACAGCTATCCTTATCTACTCTAGTTCGTGGCTCAGTTAGTATGCCACCTTAGCTAGTTGATTTTGGTTTGAGACCCATATATAGGGTTCTTCTATTTCTATGTACTTGAGTTCTTTTTGGCTTACACAACTAAGAAGAGGAAAAATGTTTTCAGCCTCCACCCTTGTGTGTATTCCCCCATTCTGCAAGCAAGAAAGCTACAAGTGAGACTCCTTCATTCTCTCCCACAATCTTGACAAAAATATGAGCTAAAAGGAATAATTACATATAAACTTCATACCTCAGAGTGGATGTGATTAAACACCAAAACCTCAACATAAAATTTGTAGAAATTCGACACATCTTGCAAGTTGGTAAGTGACCCTCCTCTGTGCTCTCATAAGAAGCAAGAAAAAACTCAAGAGAAGGGCCCTTAGTTCCTCCAACCTCCTCCCTTTTATAGATTGCCTTCTCCATGTTCAAAAAAACTTAAAAAGCTTTATGCTTTTCATTGTGTTTGTTTAAGGTAATGCTTTTGACCCTTACATTTGTTTTTTGGTGCCGCCATGCCACCTCCTCTGTTACTTTGGCCACTAACAAGGTTCCCTCCCGCTCCTTTGTGAGCACAACTTCAGCTCAACATCAACTTTGGCAATCACTGCAAATTCTCTCTTTTGCATGCAAAGCATAATCTTCTTTTTCTCATCTTCTTCAAGTGATTCAATGAGGTTCACAATAGTAGCCATAGTAGCTTCACTAGGAGCAAGAATCCCACTAGGAGACCGCATGAAACAACTTTTTGGGGCATTTTTTTGAAACTTTAATGCGGTTTTTGATGTGCTTGTATTCTTCATTTTGTTAGCACTCAAGACTTTCTTCCTATACTCATACAGAAAATACAATTGTTTGTTGTCAAAGTCGTCTTCTAGTCACAATCAAGGCTTTAGAAATGGTGATAATTGATGGCAATTTGCTGGCTTCTATGCTATAATGTGCTTTGTGCTAAGTCATTACTTGCTAATGATGCACAATAGAGATGGATACAAAATCTTGGTTTTGATTGGAAGATCCATTTTTGTGCTAGAACCATGGCATGGAGCCAGCTTATTAAGATTGACCTTATGTTGCTCCTCAATTTTCCATCATGACAATTAATACAAGTCCTACAGCTGTCATAATTCTCAAGCATTCCATAAAAGGATTGCACATTGTAATTAATATGTCACACTCAGCTAAGATATTCTCTACTACATCCTCCCAAATCATATCAAACTTCTGTAGAACTTTGATTCCAAAAAGGTCTCGAGTTGACTGCTTTCATGTAAGAAATGCCCTTCTAAAAGCACCTCGATTAATTAACTTCAAGATATTAAAATCCTCAATATTGATATTTTCATTGATATATCTTCCTATTCCCATCATAGCACCTACGATTTCTCTTTTGATGATAGTCTCCTTTGGTTTTCTTGCTTTCGGTTTCATGCAATGTGTCCTAGTAAAAATATGCTTTTTGAATATGAACTTTGTGCTTCATCACATGTGATTTGAGAATAAATTTAAAGTTATATCCATGCTATGCAATCATACAAGCAATGATCCACATAAAAAAATGAATACAATGAAAAAATAGTGCTAGGTTATTTACAAGTGCTCGTGTGTCATGCAAGATGCAAACTCAATTCCTTGATTATTTTTTATCCTTAACCTCACCTCTCATCACTCAATAAGGAAGAAATGCTATACTCTGCTCCACCCTCCTAAAAAATCACACAATCACTCAAAAGAATATATTCCTCAATATATTAATCAAGAAAACAATCCATCTTACAACTATAGCCATTGTTATGCGAGTAGTGATTGAGAGCAAGCCTCACTCACAACTCAATAACGAGACGTTAAGGAGTGCCGGTTGGGGAAATTTGACTTAACAACCTTGAGTCGACACTTGGCACCATAAAGTCCAAATTCTTCAACTTCCAAATCGGCACATTAAGAGCTCACTCTAGCATGTGACCCTCCACTCTCCTCTCTCACAAAATACAATTATAATCGAGAGGGAAGGCCCTTCACTCTTCAATCTCCTCTCCTCATATAGTTTTCTATTCACACTCACATACATTAGGCTTTTTGCTTTCAACTTTTGGCTTTTGCTTTTCTATTGTTTTTCACTATTTTTTCGTTTTTTTTGCCCTATGTCTATTTGCAACTTGTTTGGATCATAACTTCATCATTTGAGCTCTAAATATAGTCATTGAGGTACTCAAAACAATCGAAACATATTTAATCCATAAGCTCGTGTGGGCAGAACTACAAAAATCCATCAAAAATGGAAAAAATAATGTTTTTCATAAATCACATCATTTTTCTCCATCTTTTATCTTGGACAACTTATTCCATTCCTTGGCCTAATATTGTTCTTGTAATTGCACACACTTTCAGGACACATGTCCTATATTTCTTCAAGAAATACTCGCTGACAATGTAAAACTTACAACCTTTTCCTTTGATCCTCAAGTCTTCAAAATAAATATTCTCTAGATATGAACCTGATTTTTTTAAATGCAGTGTGCCCTAGCAGGAATATGGTTTTTTAAATGAACTTAGTGTCCAACCATTCATGATTTGGAAAAATATGCAATGTTGGAATTCATGCTATGCAACCAATTAATCGATGCTACATACAAAAATAATGTATTCATTGAAGAAATTGTGCCTAGTCTATCTACATGTGATCATGTGTCATGCAGATTGCAAACAAAATTCCTTGTTAATTTAGAATTCCTTATCCTCACCTCTCAACTCTCATTAATAAAATATCTATCTCCGCTCCACCCATCCAAAATCTCACAATCACTCAAGAAATGATGGTCCTCAAGATGTTGACCTGATATGAACAACCCATCTCACAATTGGCGGCTTCCTTCACGACCCTCTAACTCACCTAACCACCTTACACACTCAACCAGAGGTTCTTAACTTTTTGATGAACATCCCAAATATTGTGTGTGCAAGAAATGTGCGTGCTCAATGACAGGTGCTCTCTCAAGTGCGCGTGCAAAAAAGATTTACTGCATATAGCTGAAGCGGATCTCATGCCATGCAAGTACTCAACGATGGTGCAAAATGTATATAATCCCAACCCATGGCATGGAAGTATTTGAGAAAATCAGGAGACGACCCCCGAGTGTAGTGCATCAACAAGTGCAACGTGAAGTGCTTGTGAATCCATTATCCCCGTGATGTGCAAGAGCCTCGGCAAGAAAACAAACCATGTTCCACAATGTTCGATAGCTAATAGCAAACCCTAGCATCAACCTGTCTAAAAAAATACCAAGCTCGACCAAGGCTATCAAGATTCACACTCAACAAATAAAACAAAATGTCGAAAACAAATCCTAAGCTAGACAAACACAAGAAATCCAACTACGAAACAACAAAACAAACTGTCACACAAACAACTAAGCTAGCAAAAATCAAAACTAACTACCGTTTGACTAGGGGTTTTCAGTTTTCACAAAAACGCTTAACACCATCCTTCAATGACTTTTAGACTCACCCAACCACCTTTCCCACTCATCTTGAGGTTCGGATTTAGGTGATGAATATTCCAACTGTCATAGGTGCAAAGAACTATGCATGCTTATGAAGGGTGCTCTCTCAAGTGTGCGTGCATCTAAGATTTACCACATGTAGCTGTAGTAGGCATCATGTTGTGCTAGTACTCAATGATGGTGCAAAACATGCATCAACCTAACATCTTGGGGGGTTCACTATATATATATTCTCTATATAACGTGTGTTCATGGCCTATTTATAAATATCCTAATATGTGAATTTTTCTTGAAAAAACACAACCCTTTTCTATTCAATCTGTAAGTAACCCCTTTGTATGACACCCTTCTGTATGTAAAAAATGTATAAAATTGGTGTTTCAAAAACCCCTTATTTTGAACTCACATTATATATATATATATATTCATGAGTGACCCCCCTGAGCCTAACGTATGGCATGTAAATAGTTGATAAAATCAGGAGACGATCCTTGAGTGCGGTGTATCTGATAAGTGCAACATGAAGTACTTGTGAACCCATAATCCTTGTAATATGTAAGAATATCGGCAAGAAAACATACATGTTGCAAAATGACCCGCAAACACCTGCAAAGTCTTGCTCAAATGTGTCTAGGCTATCAAGTTTCGAAGCTCAACAAATCCAAAATAACGATACAAACAAGTTCTAATCTAGACAGACACAAAAGATCTAGCTACAAAATGGCAAAATAAATAGTTATGCAAATGACCAAGCTACAAAAATCCTATCTATCTAAAGTTTTTCTAGGGGTTTTCGATTTATGAAAAAATGCTTATACCATTAAACACCACCTACACACAATCTACTATGTTGTAACCCCCTTGGCTAAGATGACTTATATTCACATGGGACACTCAACTTTGTTATAAATCTAACATTTTAACTATGTTGTCACATGTAAGTAGCTAAGTCTCCTCTCTCACATCCATCTTATACAACATGCATCATTTCTTGAGCATCACCATAAATATTAAACACACATACTCATACACATATAATATGTATATATAACATAAATACACCAATGGATTTATCTGTTAGTGTTCATAGAGAGAGAGAGAGAGAGAGAGAGAGAGAGAGAGAATTTGTCGTCGTGCCAATATCATCATAATTTCAAATTTGCTCCCTAATATATATACAACAATGTCACGTACAAACGATTTTAAATCTTCTCACCCCTATAAACTAATTTCTAGAAATGATCATAGATGAAGGTCAATTAGTATCTATGGCGCATATGGTGTGTCCATTGTAAGATACTGCTCCGCATAGATCCATGAACACACAAGTAGCCCAAGATTATAAACCATGTGTGAATGCATGTTATGTTACACTTATGTTGCATCTTACTAATACTAAGGAGCTCATACTTATGTTGTTAAGGAAGATGTCCCAAAGGTACTCAGACCCCATACATATCCTGGCGATGTCTTCACCCAATGAGGCTACTTGTAAAGTTGTTACAGAACTATGAACAACTGATGACACCTTACACTTGGCCTCTTTATTACCTTACACTTGGTCTCTTTATTCTAAATCAGTTATCAAAGTATGAAATCAAGAAGTGTTTAAGACAAAGCTTCCAGATAAATATGAAGATACACCAAATCTAGCTGTGAGATGGATGATAATTAGAGTTTAAAATAGATATGTGTTAGGAAATGAAGTTAGATTTGGGGCTTCTATCTAAAATAACATGTAGACCAATAGCCCAACATGCCTTGTAGATATAAAAGATATTGGCAAAGGAGTTAACAGTTCTTGAAGAGTGCATAAGGATACCATAGAGAAAGAGAGAATCAATAGAGCTCTGGATGGGGCCTTTGACCTCTTCTTTGTGGATGAAGTTTTCATGGGTGGGAAGAAAAAGGGTGTTTTAGATTTTAGGATATAAAGATCTAAATAAGATATCAACTATAGTTTGAAGTTCTCATTGATCTCGATCTTGCTATCCCTTGATTTGCACCTCATGTATTAGTGCCCTTATGATCTATACAAAACAGAGACTTTTCTTTCACTACAACAAAAAGGCCTCTTAGACATGCTCTTAGACATGATTTTTGAATTGAGAGAAAATCTTACGGGCGCGTCTATCAGCCCGTCTAAATGCGCGTGTACCATTTTGCATCTATAGTCGCGTATATAAGGAAATCCACACACACCAATAGACACGCTTTAGATGCACATATACATGCATAAATAAACGCGCACATGAAAATCAAAATTATTATTTATTTAATTTCTTTTGTGCTTCTACAAGCGTATCTACTTGGAAGATTAGACGGGCACATAGAAACGTGTATAGACGTGCTTTTACGTGCACCTGTAGACGCGACTGCAAAACCAAAAATCTCATTTTTTTAAAAAAAATATTTAATTTCTTTTTATTAATTTGAATTATATAGCGTATCTATAGGCGCATGTACTCTGCATTTTAGACGCGAGTCTAGACGTGTATTTTCTGCAATTTAGACGCGCAAATAGACGCGAAGCACAGAATTGGGAAAACAAAACAGAGAGCATATTGCACTCTGGTTTTTCCCCCCCCTCCCCCTCCCATACATCAAATTATGCATTTGGGAAAAACACAATGGATCTGAAGGCACAAGAATTGAAAATAAAAATCCATGCATTCATTATATATAAAATGCATTTACATGGGGAGTTTAAGTGCTTGCGCCCTAAAGTGTGGCCGTAAGCAGTAGGCCATAGAGGAGGTATGGTGCTCCTCTACAAATCTGAAAAAGAAACATTTTCGCTAGCACCACCATCGCTATTGGCGCCACTATCCCCCTCCTCGCTATGCTCCACATTGAGGTTTGCCTACACACACAAAAGATCAAGGTTGCTTACGTACAATTGCAAAGAAAAAGTTATAATTAATAGGAAAGTAAGAAAAACATACCTCCTTTGGTTGTCGAATCCTCATAGCCTGGTTGTATTGCTCCTCAGTGATGAGACCCTCCTCATAGAAGTGAAGCCATATGGTTGCGCGGTTATGGCCTCGATGGTAACCTACCTCTCTAAGAGTAGGTATCCTACCAAGGATAGTAGTCTGCAAAACAATTATGATATACAAACAATTATGAGATACAATGTATTAGAACAAATTATATAAAGAATTTTAAAAAATATAAATTTCAAAAAACTAGAAATCAAAATATACTTACAAACTCTACCTCCCTTGACTCTTTGCCACCCGATCCGTAATGCGGCGATCCCATAGTTTCCATTTGGATGCGTCGTGCCTCTGCGTGCTGGCGACTCTTCACTTTCTCTATTGCTTTCTTCTTAGCTTTCTTCCACTCTATGTGGTGGCACATAGGTGGTTGGCTATAGGCTCCATGCCCCTCCTCTTTTCTCTGCAGTGACTCCTTGGTGCGTGTCATGAGGTGGGATCTTTTGTGGTGAAGAAAATCCCTCACTTTTGTGCATCCCCAATCATCGGAGAATCGCTAATCCTCAGGATTTGGGTACCTCCTATGGAATGCCCTCAACACCTCCTGCCACACGCCGCTTAGTACTAGCGTACAGGCTCTTCTACGTGATCTTCTTGTGAGGGTGATCACTCGTCACCTCCTAGGCAACCCCCACACAAGCCTTGTCCTCCCCCTTGACTCTCCCTCCTCCCTCTCTGTCGACTACCCTCTGTCTCGCTTGATACACGTGCTTCCGCAAATGCATGTGCGTCGGCTGATGCTTGTGCTTCAGCTGATGCATGTACAGGCGCTGCACGTGGATTACCTGCAATTGGAGTTTGGACATTTGGTTTTTGGGAAGCAGGGCCAGGCAAAGATGTTAGAGGCATTCCAAACATGACTCTGAACACCTCGTCTGCTGTGGGAGAGCAGCCAACGTGTCTAGTCATCTCTCCCATGAAGTCTTTCTTACTAGGAAAACCTCCAAAAAAAGCATTGACCCCTCTGCTGAACAAGACCAATGTATCATTCATGCGCTCCAAATCTGGGTCATTACTAGATGAACCAAGATGCGATATCTACAAACAAAACACAGGAATAAGACAAATTTGCTAAACTATACTATTGTGTAAACTATACTTTTCTGTAACATGTTTGTACAGTTCCATAAATAAAAACTTGTTTTTTTAATCAGAGCTGGCGCGTGTATATTCGCGTCTGAGATGCAGAATAGACGCGCTCTCAGACGCTTTCCTGAAGTCAAAGCTTCTAAGCAGAGCGCGTGTATATTCGGGTCTGAGATGCAGAATAGATGCGCTCTCAGACACTTCCCTGATGTCAAAGCTTCTGAGTAGAGCGCGTGTATTCTCATGTCTAAGATGCAGAATAGATGTGCTTAGAGACGTGACTGTAGACGCAATAACATCAAACACAACTGTGTGTCTATATTTGCCTTTGCTTTGGAATCTACATGTGCTGTCAAACGGGCTAAGTCAGTCGCTCTCAAGCCCACAACCGCCATGATTTATTTGTGATATAAAAAAATCAATCATAGAAAGAAAGATCCTAATACAAAAAGAGAGAGAGGGAGGGAGGCAGGGAGAGAGAGAGAGAGACAGAGAGAGAGGACTCGCCTTGGGTCTTTGGTGTGGACGGGTGGTGGTATTGCTTCCTTCCCCTTCTTCCTCTCCTTGGTGAGTTGTTCTCCCTTGATTCTTGTTGTTTGTTGTCTCCTCTCTTTGCCTCTTGTTCCTCTTGTTCTCCTCTCTTTTGTTCTCTCTTTCTTCCTCTCCTTAGCTTTCTTTTATTTAGCTGTCTTCTTTCCCTTCTTGTCTCTTTGAAGTGAAAGAAGAGGTGAGTCATGAAGAGACTAGTAGAGGTGAGTCATGAGGAGGTGAGTCATGAAGAGACTCCAACTCTAGAACGTGCAAAAAACACAAGAAATGTGCAGTTTGAAAAGAAATCGCTTGTATATTTTGAATTTTGACATTTGCATCTATTTTTGCGTGTATATGCGCGTCTAAGTTTATGTAAACTTGCTAATAGATGCGGCTTTAGACGCGCAAATGGACGCAGGCATAGACGTGCATTTAACGTACTTGCGTTTTTATCATAAATTTTTGTATTTAAGATAAGTTTTGATAGTAAGTTCTTATCATAAGTTTTTATGTATTTATGATAAGTTTTGTGTATTTAAAATTGAATATCTTAGAATAATTAATATGCCTTGAAGTTTTTATGTAAACATATTAATAACAAATTTGATATTATCATGAACTAGGTTTAATCATGTCGTCATCATCACCTAGTGCGGTGCATGCTGATGAGTCAACGAGCACGTCCTCAAGTGAGGATGAAACATTACGTCTTCATAATCGAGATGCATGGCTATGACAAAAAATTAAATGCATGTGTGATCATTGTTGAGGGTATATTTTTCGAGCACGTCGAGGTACAATGTCACATCTCAGCATGTATGAAGAATGGGACCGAGAAAAAACACCGGTGTTCATTGTTTTTAACACTAAGATTTCTAATATGTGTTTGAAATATATATCAATGTACATGTAACTCCCTTTTGTGGTTGAGCAGGATGTTGTGCCACATCCTCAGATACTCCCTCTCGGGCATCGAGAGGTTGCAAAACTTCGGCGTGAGGAGCCAGAGTCTTCAAGAAGAGTGGAGACTGACGACCATGATAGTAGCCCTCATGAAATGCCCCATCAAGTTGTAGAGGATGAGATTTTAGACAACATGGTACACAATTTATTTTCACAATTGGTTTGGGAAGAAGATCACTCGACGAAGCCAGATGACCCACTATAGGTAGCGTCATCTACTCCGTTGTATGAAGGTTGTACGTACTCCCTTCTTCATGCATCCCTCGAGATACTTAACTTGCAAACAATTTATGGATGAAGTAATGTCAGATTGAATTCGTTATTGAAGTAGGTATCAATTCAGTTTGTCTTATGAATCATAATATTAATTGTTCTATTTTGAAATCAAACACAAATATATGTTGGTTTTTTAACTCACTTTTAAAAATATATGTAGGTTATTATCACAAATGCTTCCAAAAGGAAACAAATTGCCAACTAAGAGAGAGCAAGCAAGACATTACTTGACATCTCTGGAAGGCCACGATTATGTCAAGATCCATGCATATGTCAATTATTGTGTCTTATTTCATGGGATTCATGAGTTCGCACGAGAATGTCCTATTTATGGTGAATCAAGATACGAAGTAGAGATGAAGTCAATGGATGTGCCTCGTAAGGTTTTGCGATATTTTCGGATTATTCTACGTATTCAACTTATGTTCAAGTGTAAGTCTATTGAAAAGCTCATGTCATGGCATGCCAATCATCGTTCAAGTGATGAAAAATGAAGGATCCTTGCAGACACACCACCATGGCAACATATAGACAATTTGTGGCCTGTTTTCAAAGAAGAGCCAAGAAATTTGAGATTTGGTTTAGGTATGGATGGAATCAATCCATTTGGCATACAAAGCACATCATACAGTGTATGGCCAGTGGTATTGGTGAACTATAATATTCCTCCATCCATGGCAGTTAAAAAGGGACATGTAATGTTGTCCCTTCTAATTCCGAGAAAGCACAAGGTAAAAAACATGGACATTTACTTAGAGCCTTTGATTGAAGATTTAGAAATGTTATGGAAAGATATTGAAGTGCAAGATACAAGCGCATCTACATCCTCTAGATATTTCACTTTGAAGGCCATGTTGTTGTAGACCATGCATGACTTTCCAGGATATGGAGAGTGTTCAGGTACATGTATATAACTCTATATTTGAAATTTAAGACTTGAATCAATTGCATGTTATTAATTCACTTGTTTGTTCAGGTTTAACCACATCAGGATATCATGATGTCCTATTTGTGGTCCCTCTCTAGTTTCCTCTAGGCCGACACGTTTAAAGAAGATTATCTATGACAATCATCATCGATTTATTCCTATTGACCATCCCAAATATGTTCTCCCTACTAATGGAATGACTCCACAATCTCTAACCATTCGAGATTGGAAGGAGAAATGGATTAATGCCGATAGCCACCCTCCACTCGGCATGAATCAATAAGAAGTATATTTCTCTCGATTGACTTTAAAGTATTTAGCATGATGAATTGTTTATATAATATATTATTTGTTTGTTAGGTTCTCTATGTTTTTTCATCTTTCGTATTGGACTTAACTCAAGATCAATCACCTATTGGACCCCATACACATATTCAAAAATATTATATCTACATTATGGGATCACTTGATAGGGGCTCATGATTCAGTCAATGTAAGGGAGGATTTACCTAACATTGGTCGCATGAGATGAGCCTGGTCACGCATTGGACCCAGAGGAAAGATTGAGCTGCCCCATGCACCTTGGATGCTGTCAAAGAACGAGGAAAAAATAGTGAAGGAACATATATGTAGCTTTCGAACACCCACAGGATGTATGAGATGTCTCAAGGGAGCCTTCATAAAGAAAAAGAAAAGAGGTGTGGAGCTACTATCTGGTTTGAAGTCCCACGATTGGCACAAAATGATTCAAGTAAGGGTATCTCTAACCATCAATATAGTAATTAGTGGAGTAACTATGTGTAAACTTTGGGGTATAATGAATTTTTCCTCAACTAATCATTTGATCTATGAATATTATTTACATTCAATTCGTATTCCTACTAGCATATCCCATTGTGTATCCAAATTTGTGCGTGATATCATTTACAAGATGGGAGAGCTTGTGAGGTGTGCATACATTGTATTTTTTCATTATATACTGCATACATCATGTATTGAACCTCTTTGAATTTCTACACAAAAATAAAAAATTGACAAATACATCCTGACAGATACGTGAGCTCGAAGCAAATTGATCCAAACACATTGCAAGATGCTTGAGTATTATCTGTTGAGGTGGTTTGTTTGGTGGAGGAAATTTTTCCTCGCTCCATTTTGACTACTCAATTACATTTGCTCGTACATTTGATTGATGAGATCACACTTTGTGGGGCAGTTAATGCAAGGTGGATGTTTTTTCTTGAGCGCTTCATGAAAACCTTGAAAGATTTTGTGAGGCAAAAAGCACGGCCTGAGGGAAGCATAGCTGAGGGTTGGTTAGTGCAATCATCCCTTGTTTATATATCTGAATATCTTGCTGAAGTGGACCCTCTCAACCATGACTATGGAAAGATGATGAAGACTTGAGGATGACCTCTATGATACCTTAAGGAAAAGGAATGAATAAAGTGCTAACAAAAGAAGAACTTCGTAAGTTAAATAATTTTTGTGTGCTCAATAGTGATGTAACGAGCAATCGTGTGACACTATATAATGAAGCAAGGGCAACAAGAAAAAGCCAAAGACGAGCATTTCACACCAGATATGGAAGTAATGTCTCATTTCCAGATCATCTAAATGCGCTCCCACGTCATATTGATATAGATTGGTTACATGAGGAAATGGAGAGAATGGAAAAAGAGGAGGAAATTAATATATCTCAAGAAGAGTGGGAATACACATGAGGTTGCTTATCAAAGGTGAGACATACTATCAATTAATTTATTTCTAGTTATATTTTATATAATAAATTGACATGTTTGATCTTAATCTTTTACTACTAGTGCACATTATTCAATGCTATTTGGTGTGAGGGTAAAAATCTTCAAACTCAATGTATAGATGAAAAGAGAAATACCTAGGATTGTGGTATCCTTGCTCACTTCAAGGATGCCAATGGTACCATGGAAGGTGATTGTGGCTTGATCCAAGATATTCTGAAGCTTGACTTCAAACGATTCTTTATATATGTACTAGATGTGAAGTGGCTTAAAGAAGTGGTAACAAATGGTAAGCATTGCACAATTAGATGTCATCCAAGTGCTTTTGTAAGCATTGACTCTACAAAATTTCACCAAAACAAGAATGACACATTAGTACTACCTCAACAATGCGAGCAGGTATATATATAAAAGCTAAATTTTTAATATGTATACATGTGATATATATACACAATACAATAAGTATTTAAGTTTCTTGCTTTTGTTTTTTAAATATAGGTTGTGTATCATCCAATGATAAGCAATAACCGATGGTGGTATGTCATCTCTATATCCAATCATTCAAAACCAATATATGGTAATATTACCGACATAGAGATAGCAGATGACAATCCAATAATTAATGATGATGTACATGATGAGACCATAATGGATGATATGCGTGATATAATACAAGATGAACCTCGCAAGGATGTTCAAAGAAATGCAAAAGAGGACAATAATGTGGTTGATGATGATGAAGTTATTGAGCAGTATAGCAACACATCTGATAGTGGGATAGACTTATTTGTTTCCTTACCTCTTGGTAACATAGACCTAGAAGTAGATAGTTTAGCAAGGGCTGATCTCACTGAAGATGAGATGGATCATTCACTGTAACATACTTAATTCACTTAATGATTCAATGTGTATTCTTAATTCTATGGAAAATATCATACGCACATCTGCATACTCAAGAATCAATAGTCAAGTTTAAAGCTAAATTGAATTTTCCATAATAAAAAGGAAGTATTTTTTATCTTCTTCTGTAACATCTCAAACTTCACACGTAAAATGTCTCTACAAATGATATTTTATTTGGGAAAAATAATAGTATCATGACAAATTTTATTATTATTATTCCCATTATCCCCCCCAGCCGACAGTTGTGCTGGAGGGGGAGGGAAATAGAAAGTATGCAAAAGCTCCTCGGTGGAGCTCGAAGGTGTGATATGGCCATGTTGTTGACACGTAGGAGAGGGAGGATCCCCCTCGCCTCCCCTATTTAAACCATGGGGCTGCTGCTGCCGCTGAGGAAAGACGAAGGGGGTGTTGCCGCCATTCAAAAACTGTGAGTGAGAGAGAGAAGGCCTTTTGAGAAGGAAGGACCCCGTGGAGCTGCTGCCGCTGAGGGGAGACCCTGCAAATCGATGCCTGGCCAAGGAGGAGCCGCCTGATACGCTAGTCAGCCTCTGTTGTCCCAGTCCGTGCCCCCCAGCTGACAAAACGCCGCCAAGTCGCCGTTGAGCTTCCCCCTCCCACATGGCATAGAAGCTTTAGAAGCTTCTTGGGGGGGAAGCTTCCAAGGGGCCTCATAAGCCCCCTTTTCCCCCTTAGCCCTTTCCCTTGGGCTTTGAAACCCCTCCCCCCCGTGTTTTAACCCTCTTAAGCCCCCCTTTCCCTTGGGCTTTGGAACCCCACCCCCCCGATTTTAAATTCCCTTAGCCCCCCTTCTTATGGCTTTTAAGATTACCCCCCCTCCCTCCAAGTTTGCCTTTAAAAACCCCCTTAGGCTTTTCCCTCCTTCGGAAAGGGATAGCCTTTAAAGGCTACTTTTTCCCCTTTATACAAAAAATCTCTAAGGCTCCCTTAGGGTTTCCCCCCCAAAAAAAAAGGTTACTCCAAATGACCTTTCCTTTTTCCCCCATGTTTTCTAAAAAAACCCCTTAGTCCCATAGCCTTTAAGGCCACTTTTTCCCCTTGGAAAAATCCCTTATGATTCTTTAGGGCCCATTTTCTCCCAAGAAAATTTTACCTTAGCCCTTTCTTTGCCCATGCAAAAATACCCCTTGGAACTCTCCCGCACCTTGTTTCTTTTCCCATACGTAAAAGAAAGAAGAATGTTGAGGGTCATTTGACACCTTCCTTTTCCACTCAAAAGCCTCGTAAGGGATTCCACACCTTTTTATTCCTCGTTTGTGCGAGTCTTTACAAGGCCATTAAGCCCTTCCCATGGCTTTAATGGGTCTTATCCGCAAAAGATTTTGAAACACCCCTTCTTTCGAGAAGGGAGCCTTCTAAAACTACTCCTGACGGACGGTGCAAGTTATTGCAAAAGGGAGCCACGGTGGAATTTCAAAAGGAATTGTAAAGCTACTTCCACGACGAAAAGACTACAATTGCGATGCCTCCTAAGAAAGTCCAAGGCGCAGCTGTGAGAGGGCTGTCTCCTGGCATCCACATGGACATCTCACCCCAAGCCTAGGTTTTCCTTCCTAATTTTTATTTGGTAATGTTGAAATTCAATCATGCAAGGTAAATTGTTGAATATAGGATATATTTTTTGTCTTAAATGCTTACAACGGAGAAGCTTAGTCATTAATACTTTTAATGAAACATGCAAAATAAAGAAAGCATAAATGCATTTCTAGCAAATAGCTTTATGCATTGAAATGAATAAAAGATTAGATTATTGTCCATTAAAATAGTATACTTCGTTTAAAGCCTAGATATATAAACTACATATCGCACTATTAACCCATATCCTCTTCACAATGAATCATCATGGAAAGTGCAAAGCATGAAATGATTCTTACAATACATAACTCTAGAAAATTATCATTTGTCAATTGCATAAATCATCAAGAAAAAGGTTGCTTGTTTAGCATGAATTTTGTTCACAAAGTATAGGAAGATTAGTTGGAATTAACGTAACTGACCTCAAATCGATAAGTTAGGGTTAAAAAATCAATTTAAGCATAGACAACGAGTCAAGTGGAAATGATTGCGTGATTATCTTCTAGAGTTAAACAAATTGGCATAAACCTGAAACACCTAAACCGCAGAGTACTCGTTTAGAATGAGTTAAATTCGAAGAAATTCACTAAGAATTAATACGTAACCTAATCACTACATATTGCTAAACTTGAACTCCTTTACCCTAAATACTTGCCCACTTTCACCGAAATATAGGGACAGTGAAACATATTTGGAAAGTGAGCTAGGGTTTGTCCCTAAGAATCTTACAAGATGAAACTTGGAAACCCTAGGTCTAACAACGTCAGCCTAAAGTAACCTGAAGACTCCGTAGTCTCATAGTTCAATGCGACACTTGCGCAACAAGTGCGGAGTCATATGATCTTTTGATTGGATCACAAGGGAATGGCCAAGTTTTCTCAATAAAGTTGACAGGTCCTTACGCAAGTTATCTTGCAAGAAGATGAATAATCATCCTAATTTAGTGTCTTTCTTGAGTAAAGAAGATTGATTGGAAACTAAAGACCAACCGATAAACTGAAATAACCAATGAAATTAAGGTTTGACCAAGTCGAATTTATAGGGTATGCCCTAACCCAGGATATTGGGGATCTTGCCAAGTTACAAGTCATCCCGGATCGAGTGCTGGACGCATTTGAAAAGAATGATTCATTCCTTTGCAGTTTGCCAACAAAAGCGATCAATGGAAATGTTTGTTCTTGCTAGAGATTTTAGAGCACTATTTGGCCTTGTTTCATCAATGAATTAAAAGATAAATGGATATCTATACTTCAGGTTGAAGGCCTGAAGGGAAAGATAGCTTCAGTTACCCTCGACTGCGTGCTTGACCCTAACCAAGGGGGTTGTTGACCGTGCTGAGAAAGTGGACCGAGCCCACTGCGAGAGCTCTCTCCATTGAGCGCTACTTGCAACAGGAGGACGCTTGGGTGCCAGGGGGGTCTCTGGCCGTAAATCCCTCACCTTCCGAGCCCTGCACAAGAGGCTAACATGACTCGGGATTGGATCTTGAGGCCTGCATACTAGTCTACGGGTGGAAACTTGGATTAGTGATCCCTGTGGATTGCAGGATAGCCTTCGAGCAAATTATGGATAAGCCTATGGGCTGGACTCTTTTTATTTCAAAGATAAATATGATAACCTGTTAATAAGGAGCTTGTTTGATATTGTTTTTCTATGTCAAGTGATCAGATTACGTGAAAGAACCAGTGTCTAATGGGTTAATTAAAGAAGCTGATTGCTACATGTCCAACTAATGTGTTAGGTAATTAAATAACTAAAATAACCCAAGGAAAGTGCGGAGGATGGACCATAGGTCCGTCCTAGGGATGGGTAGTCCCGGTTGGCCGAGAACTTTTCTCAAATCACGATGGATAGCGAGAAGATTGTCAAAAAACACGAACAACAGATGTGTTGACCTAGAGTTATGATAGATCCCGATTTACGCTGTTTTAGGGGAACGGAATGGGACTATGCCTTATAGCAAAGAGGTTGAGCTTTGCATCCCTCTCGTTTCCCATTCTCCATGAACCAAGTGCAGCATGAATCCGCTTCGGACCTGGTGTTTCTGCGTAAAGAAGTTGGGTCCAACGCTAGTTGCCATTAGGAAATGACCAATAAGGAAAACCCTAATTTAGGTCTATCCTAAGTAGGAATGGCCGAAATACTTCCGCTACGTGGCAGACACGGAAAGCCGTAGATCGCAAACCCCGTAACATTCCATGGGAGTGCCGGGTGGAGCTTTATAGATATCCTTTCCGATAGACTGCTAAGACGTTGTCGAAGGGTTTATGAAAGCAATGTCGCAACCACAGAAGTCCTTGTTAAATTTCAGGATAGACGATCAATCATACAAATAAACAAGATGAATAGATTGGTGAGCAATAATAAATCTACCAAATTTCTTTTCAGCTGGAAAAGGCAAGCTTGGGCAGCCCCACAGATTACAAGATATTGACTACTTCTACTCAAGACTACTTGCTACTGCCTGCATACAGAGGATTGATGCCAGACTATGTTCAGCATTCTTGCATACAATGAGACTGCTATTGCCAATACTTTTACCTCTATACTGCTTACAAGTCAAAAACTAGCTGTACAAGGATGTTTCTGTGCACTATGTTATATGTTTTTGAAGGACACTAGCCATGAAAGTGAGCGTTGTAGAAAGGATGTCCGATATGATGGAGATGTTGGTCCAGGAAATTTGGGTGAATCCAGCAAAGTCTCTCTCAAAAACTTCAGAACATGCAAGCTTTCCTCTTCAGTATAATGCTGGACAACAATTCGTGATGCAAACCCCTTTTTGTCTCATGATCTGGCAGATCTCTCCAGGATTGTTTGCCGTCACAGTCACCATATAAAACAAACCCTTGCTAGATAACAATGAATCAACTATTCCCAGCATGCGGTCGATGACAACCCTTAAAGCCCACCATGTCCATGCTGATGTAGTTGTTGCAGATCTTGTCTCGGGACTTGAAAAACAAGTAGCTAGAGCAGTGGATGTGCTGATTTTTGATCCTCCTGGTGTGAGTAAGATGTCCAAGGGTTTATAAAAGCAATGTCGCAACCACAGAAGTCCTTGTTAAATTTCAGGATAGACGATCAATCATACAAATAAACAATATGAATAGATTGGTGAGCAATAATAAATCTGCCAAATTTCTTTTCAGCTCGAAAAGGCAAGCTTGGGCAGCCCCACAGATTACAAGATATTGACTACTTCTACTCAAGACTACTCGCTGCTGCCTGCATACAGAGGATTGATGCCAGACTATGTTCAGCATTCTTGCATACAATGAGACTGCTATTGCCAATACTTTTACCTCTATACTGCTTACAAGTCAAAAACTAGCTGTACAAGGATGTTTCTGTGCACTATGTTATATGTTTTTGAAGGACACTAGCCATGAGAGTGAGCGCTGTAGAAAGGATGTCCGATATGATGGAGATGTTGGTCCAGGAAATTTGGGTGAATCCAGCAAAGTCTCTCTCAAAAACTTCAGAACATGCAAGCTTTCCTCTTCAGTATAACGCTGTACAACAATTCGTGATGCAAACCCCTTTTTGTCTCATGATCTGGCAGATCTCTCCAGGATTGTTTGCCGTCACAGTCACCATATAAAACAAACCCTTGCTAGATAACAATGAATCAACTATTCCCAGCATGCGGTCGATGACAGCCCTTCCTCTAGCACCACCAGCCCAAGCAGAAGCTATCCCATTAACACCAACCTCATCTTCTGGTGTGAGTACACAAGGAGGATTAAAAATCAGCACATCCACTGCTCTAGCTACTTGTTTTTCAAGTCCCGAGACAAGATCTGCAACAACTACATTAGCATGGACATGGTGGGCTTTAAGGGTTGTGATTGTGGTGTTCACTGTAGCTTCACTAGTATCTGTAGCCAGAAATTGCACCTTTCCTTTGGTATCACCAAGCATAAGTGCAAGAGATGTAATAACGTAGCCACTATCGCATCCAACTTCCAATCACAAACTTGGGTCCAATTCTCTCAGATTTGTTTGATCAGCTAGAAGAGCATCAACAACTGCAAAAGAGTCATCACAGGGCTCATACACCTCAGGGTGGCATCCAACAAGGTGCAAGTCTGCAGTTTTTCTTTGAGGGGATGAAACCGCAAGGTTTAACTTTTCTGGTAATCTGCAAAGATGCAGTGGTTTTCGGGCTACAATAGCTTTCACATCCAGAGATACTTCCATGCCAAACTCAAATATTAGAAACAACTTCTCGAAACCGAAGCGCACCGCAGCAGGAAAATTGACAACGACGATGACGAAGATGAAGCGACGAACGACAATGAACGGCGGAAGGCTATGGCAAGTGTCCTCTTCACCATCTTGAGTATCGACGTCTCCTCCCTATTCGCTTTCGGTATCGTCTTCCCTTTCAATCCTCTCCCGTGCCCCAAATTGCAGAGCTTTCTCTCCGATTCCCCTTCCTCTCCTCTCAGATTAGCATAATTTCCCCCCTCTCCTCTTCTTGACAACAACATTCAAGTCTCAGCATCGTCTCCTCTTCAATTCCACTACACGCAGGTGGTGATAGCATAGTCATTGCTCAACTATCAGAACTCTTCAACTTTGGGGGCACATATCTCTTCGTACTTTTAGAGAGAAAATGATCGATATAGGATACCCTCCATTAGAGAGTATTTGGCACAAGCTTGTACTCCCCTCAACTTTCCTCCATCGTCACAGTTCTTCCGTCGCCGTCCTTGACGTCCATATTGCTACCCCAGCGCTCCCTGTTTTCCTCCCCATCAATCCTCGAATACTCTTCCTCAGATTTCTGCGCCCCCATGCCATCCAATTGCAGAGTTTTTTCCTCTGTTTTAGTTCCCCCATCTCTTCTATTGCAGAGCGCATTTTTTTCCTCCCAGATTAGCGTCCTTCTTCCCTTGAAGTCGTAGAATATCATCTTCCTCCTTCTCCATTTTTGTCTTCGTCCTGTTCTGCCAAAAGCACTTTTCAAAAACACAAAAGCTTCTCTTTTTCCCCCCAAAGCATGGCTCCTTTCCCTTAAAGCACGGCTCTAGAAAAAGCCCCTATCCACATATCTTTAGAAGGTGAGGAAGACATCATTTTCATGGCCCTCACATGCCAAATTCACATGACTGCACGCACCCAACAAGCATGTGAACATGACAACATCCCTTTTCTTGCATACACTTGAAGAGATCTATGGCTTGGTTACCATCTAAATTTGTGCCACATCCTTTTATCATTGCATTAAAAGATGCAACATCTTGGACTGGCAGACTGTCAAAAATGTTTAACGCCTTGGAAAGGGAATCACATTTGGCATACGTGTCAACCAAAGTGTTGCCAATAAAAATGTCATTCTCAAGATGTTTCATTACAATTTCCATATGGACTTCCTGGCCTTTATCAACAACCACCATGTTTCCACAAGCTTTTAAAGCACAGACAAGTGTGATACTATCCAAAGAGATATCCTCCTCATGCATTTGTTTGAATAATTGTAATGTCTTCTCTCCTTGACCCTGTTCAACATAGACTGAAAGCAACCCTTCATACTCGCTACTATACTCATACGCAGAGAATAAATGTAATCACAACAACTAAATATGTACAAAGTACCAAATCCCATGCACAACTTTTGGGTGGTTTACACACCTCGAATGCGCAGTAATACGACATCCACCCCCTCTAATCCTGCGCATCCTCCGGATGGGCCAACTACCCATGATCATTATCATCAAGATCCACAAACAAATCAATCTCTTCATTATGCATTTTCGGTAGATCAACAAGATTATCAGCCATATCATCTGTCTCTTCCAATGCATAATCCTCATCATCTCTTTTCTTGAAAATCTTGATTCTTTTTCCAGCAATAGGCACTCTAAGCACTGTCCCATCCAATTCAGTCAGCTCATATGTTGCATTATCAAAGACATGTCTGACTATGTACGGCCCAAACCATCTTTTCACCATCTTCCGAAGTGCAGTATGCTGATTTTCAAGGCTGCTATCAAAGACCAATACCCAATCTCCTTCTTCTATTGCTCTAGGCCGCAAGCGATGCCTGCTATCAAACTTGTCCTTGTTCCTTAGTCTAGCAACTTTCAACCTGTCAATAGCTAGCTGAATATCCTCAGGTCTCCTTTCCAACTATCGAATCCGAAGAGCTAAGAGCTCTTCTCTCGTCAAATCCTCCTGCCAAGGTAAAACTGACCAAGTCAAAGCACAAGTCTCAATCGGCATAACAGGTTTCTGACCATACATCAACTCTGCAGGCATATATCCTGTGGTAACACTATGAGTCGTACGATCAGCCCATAAAGCAAATGGTAGAAGTCTTGGCCATTCTCCAATCCGTCCTCTGCATGCTTTGGCTAATGCTTTCACTATCGGCGGATGCCCTCTTTCACTCTTTCCATTTCCCTCTGGATTATATGCTGTAGTTAGAGCCAACTTGATTCCTAGCTGAGAGAAAAACTCCCTAGCTTCATCTGCATCCAATTCACCACGATCCGCAGTGATCTTACCCACACAACCATACCTGCAGAAAATTTCCTCCAATAAGAACTTACACACTGCACTAGTGGTCTTCGTTCTCAAAGATCTGCCCTCAACATGATTAGTAAGATCCTCTCTAGCCAAAACAATGTATCTCATCTGCCATAGACCCATAGGCATGGTAACCAAATCAATTACCCACTTATAATGAATGCATAGTGGATAGGTCGGATGAAGCTCATCTCTATGATGCACTACTGAATACATCTGGCAGTCTCTGCAAGTCTCAACAAAGTGAGAAACATCTCTATACATGCCTTTCCACCAATATTTCTCCTTGATTTTCTCATAAGTAGCCCATACTCCTCTATGACCAGCCCAAGGACTCTCATGAAACTCTCTCATCACCTGTAACTGTGTCTCTCTATCGCAGACAACCCGCAAAGGTAATCCGCCTCTTTTCTTCGGATGCTTCCAAATAAATCCGTCCTTGTGAAAATAACCATAAGCTTTCCTTCTGATCTTCTTGAACTCTTCATCTGTCCATTCATGTCTTTTGCTTAGTGTACTAAGGTATCTGCCAATCTGCAACCAATCTCCAACATAGAGCTCTTCTGTGAAAGCCATAATATCATAGACATGACAAACATGATCAACCATAGTGGCTGAAATTTCTGCATCATCCTCTTCTGCAAGTAGAGTCTCCTCATCATCATATCTGGCTCTAGACAACATATCTGCCACTGGGTTATCCTTTCCTGCTATGTGTCTAAATTCCGGATTTAATGACTTGATGTATGCAATCCATCTCAACATAGCTATATCCGGAGTAGAGCAACTCGTGATCATACCAATCAATGGCAAGCAATCTGTCTCTACCACAACTGAAGCTCCAGTAAAGTACTCCTTGTCACATTTGAGAGCCATGACAATCCCCAATAACTCCCTCTTGATTTGCGGATATCTCCTCTGTCTCTCGTTTAGGACTTTCGCCCCAAACCGAATAGCATACCTATTTCCATCTGCATCATCTTGACCCACAGCCCAACCTATGCCAATTGGACTAGTGTCAACTGTCAATACAATAGGCCTATCACAATTATAATCCGCTTTCCTGAGAGTAGGAGCATTCTGCAATAACTTCTTCAATTTTCGCATGGCTCTAGTGTGGCTCTCATCCCAATAGAATTTCTGCCCCTTTCGAAGCAGCTGATACAAACAATCTGCTATGTGTGCAAAATGAGGTATCCAAATCATATAAAACACACAAGCACCAATGAATCTCCGTACCTCTGAAGTGGTAGAACAATACTCTGCAATCTTGCCTATAGCATTCACCTTATCAAGTGAGGGTTTCCTGCCATAATATCCACACATATGCCCAACAATGACAACCTCATTCACTCCAAAAACAGATTTTTGCCCTGAAAGTGTCAAGTTCACTTCTTCTAACCTGGCCAAAACCTTCTCACATGCTGAAATATGATCAGCCACAAAGTATCTGCATCCCTGCTCATTTAGGCTCTCATTCTTCTCTTCTTCTGCACACCCCTTAATGGGCACATCATCCAAGAAAGGCATAGTAAGCTGAGGTATGTAATCACGAAGGACCTTATGCATGGCATTCATCATATGCGCAACAGAATTAGTGGCACCTTGAGGCAAGGTACACATCCTGACAAGCCCAATAGGAGTTCTCATGGTGGTTATGTCCCTGCTTTCCAAAGCCAGCTGAAACTGATCATATCCTGAATACAAATCACCCAAAGAATAGATGGCACGTCCAGCAAATGCCTCTGCAAACTCATCCACAACTAGACCTATACCAATATTCCTGATAGTAACTCTGTTCACTGGCTGCATGTCCTGAATAAATCGAAGAGTACCATTCTTCTTCGGAACTGTAAACCACCTGTTTGAGTATGGTGCAGATGAAGGCTCAAGGATTCCCATCCTGATTTTCTCATTCAATAAATCAATCAGCTTTGGCAAGTGTGCTTTAGGCACTGGAATAGGTCGGAGATTCCATGGAATATGAGGAATAGTAAAAATGACCATAGGAGCAACAATATCAGGATTCACACATCCAATCTCATGTGGGACAAAAGCAAATCCCCTTCCATGACGCTCAAGCATCTCCTGAAAGCATTGCCTCTCTATGGGTAACAAGAAATCACCATTTCCAATTTTCAATTCAGCAAGTGTCTCTGCTGAAAATTTATGACCAATATGCTCCGGATTCCTCAAAATTTGCTATTTAGCAGCCTTCTCTATTTGCTGATCACTGTCAGGTGGAAGCGGTACAGCAACCGGCTTCACCTTCTTATCCACAGTTTTGTATTTCGTGTCAACCCTGGCTTCATTATGCTCTTTTGCATTACATAAACCTTGCTGTAAATCAGCAATTCTGCACTCCAATGGCTGAATATTCTCAGCCCTCTGCTCTATGGACTGCATAGAAACAGCCCCAAACTCTGAATGCTGAAATATTTCAACAGTAAACTCTGTTGGCTGAAAATTTTCAGCCCTCTGTCTCTCTGAAAGCTGATTATAACCAGCTGGAAACTCTGTTTGCTGAATTTCTTCAGCACTCAACACTCTTTGCTGAGTTACCTCAGCCTCTGACTCAATCTGTGACATAAAATCTGCAATTTCATGAAACATGTCCAGGGACTGCACTAATACATTACCATGACAATTCATCATATCAGGTTTCAGCATATCTCCCATTTCTGTCATCGTATCTGCACAAATCACACTGTCATACATACCATCTATGTGCTCATCATCCTCCAAAATTCTTGCATTTTTCAAATTTTTCTCCTTCCTGCATATATACTACCTGGCAGCTCTAGACAACCTAGAAGTCTTCTGATAGCTCATCGAACTGTTTGCTGAAATCCCAACATAACCGGAGGAGAAAACACTGATGCCAAGAGGCGAGAACTCCAATCTCCTCTCCTTTGTACCACCGTCGTCTCGCGAAACGGCGGTACCTAATGAAAACCCGAATCCCTCACAGTGGGTAAGGGTGCATCTCTGAGAGTATCCCTGTTTCTAATATGGTTCACACATACAGTCATAAACTGAACTGCTCTCATACCATCTTTATTGCGAATCCGTGCATAAGCAGATCCATCATCCATGACCTTTGTTTCCATGCGCATCTCTGTAATGAATGGCTATCCAAGAATTATGGGATACGAGCATGAATCCTGCACAAAGAAATGAAAATCCTCCTCTACATCACCAATAGAAACCCTGACACTAGGGCAAGCAGCATATAAATCACCTGCAGTATTGTTGGCGGCTCTCATACGCCACCCATGCTCTACATCCATAGGCCATCTGTTACTCTCATAAACTCCATGAACTATGAGATTAATCTCTGAACCATGATCAACCAATGCAACATAAGGCACCTGTTTCTCTCCAATCTTTACCATCGTCTCTGTAGTTGCCCTAGCCCAATGGCTCCGCGAAAAGTGACTACGCGGTATCAAAACAGGCTCATCAATTTCAGCATAATGCATAGGCTGAACCCTCTTCTCTACCTGTGGCAAAACAGAAGCATTATCAACCATAACCTCATCATCATCCTCATCCAACTCTCCAATCAAAACTCCCTGTGTATCAGTGGTAGCCAATGCATGTCTCTTCCTCTTCAGGATCTCCTGAAACTGATCCTGAAACTCTCTTTTTGAGATGCCCAAAATCTCAGAAATAGTGAAAGTCACCTCACTGCCAAGTATCTTATCATTAAAGATTTTCTTCATGTCTGTAGATGTCTCAATATCGGACATCAATCTGAATCCTGGCTGCTTTCTCTCTCTAGGCTCTTGCCTCTTTTCTCTCTTTTGAGCATCCTCCATCTGTCGATCTGGCCCTGATCGTGAAGACGGTCCTGCAGTAGGTGGAGTAACAAACTCACCCCCTCTAGTCTTCTTAGTTGCACTTGGATTTTCTTCATCCCTCTTACGCTTTTCCTCAACAAATACATCTGCACCATGAGATTTAGCCAAATAAGCATAAATAGAATACCTGTCAACAGGCGAGTCCCAACCTGTCTCTGATCTGATGCTAGAGTCTGTGCTAGTCAAAACAGTTTGCTGAATTTTCCCCTTGTTTGCAGTCTCCATAGCATAAGTCCATAGTGCGGACTGAATCTCCGATCCCTTCTCAATCTGTACTCCATATGCAGAAGCATCACCTCTAGCCGTCACATAAGAAGTACGCGCAGCCATGTCCTCCACTAACTTCTTCATTCCACCTTTACCAAAGTTGGTAGCAAGTGGAGCTCCTGTCTCAGTCAACCAAATCTTACCATCTTGCCCCCAATATACCAAATTCTGCCTCCTTGCATCCTGGAAAGAGTCACAATCCCTGCAATGCTGATGCTCCGTACTATCACACCAAATACATCTCCGATCTCTCCTAGGAGCACTAGGAGCACTCCTAGGTGCAGTAGGAGCACTAGAAGAAGTAGTAGGCACAGTTGAAGCAAACTGCTCCTTCAACTTTCCCACTAACTCTGCTTTGACTGACTCAAGTGTCAAATCTGTGATGCCTTTGATTATGTCATCAATAGAGGTAGGCACCGATGGAGCGGATGGTTTTGGAGCAGAAGGTGTAGGCATCGGTCATGGAACAGGAGGAATAGGTGGAGTGGAAATAGTAGGCACTGGCATAGGCCAAGAAACTGGCTGAGGAGGAGAAGAAATAACAAGGATAGAAGTAGGCATAGGAGCAGATGATGGTGTAGGTGTCATGGAACCATTCTGTAGGCGATTCTTCCATATCCTCCTCTTGGTCAAAGTCGAGACTGCATCCTGAGCATCTTGCCAATCAGTTTTAAGACCCATAGGCTTCGTGCAATCTTCAAGAAGCTCACCCAATTCTTCTTGAAGAGAAGGATCTGCAGCTTGCAAGAAAAGCTCAACTTTTTCAACATCCAATGCTCTTTGTTCAATAGCATCAAGCTGACTATACCTCTCTTCGAATTCTCGAATCAACTCTGAAGCAGCAAGACCTTTGTTTGGCATGTAGACCCACTCTCGGAATGACCGCCGAGTAGCCATACCAAAGTCCTCAAGGAAGTATTCTTCTTTTAGAGCCTTCTTAAAATCTTGCCAATGTGTATTTTGAATAAATAGATCAGTCACTTTTGTCCTCAAAGCAGGTGTGACAAGACGAAGGAAGTACTTACTCATAAGTCCAGCAGGAACTCCAAAAAACCCCATCTTGATTTCATATGTCTTCAAATATGCCGAAACATTACGCCCATCAAATAGCTTCTTCTCACTCTCAACTGCTTCAATAGCCTTAGTTGCGCTGTTTGCATTTTCCTGCTCCGAATAGAGTTGCCTTTGCTGAGACAACTGTTGTTGATGCAATTGTTGTTGCTGCTGCATATACAATTGTGTTTGCTGATTTTGGAGCTGCATATACATGGACATATTCTGCAAAATCTGTTTTAGATCCTCCGTTGAAGTACTTGACGCAGCAGTCATAGATGGAGCTGAAGTAGAGGTAGCTGGAATTGTAGAAGAAGCTGAAATAGAGGCTGAAGTGTCTCCCATCCTGAAATTTCTGCGACGCTTTCACGTCGGGTTCACCAAAGATGTCGAAGGGTTTATGAAAGCAATGTCGCAACCACAGAAGTCCTTGTTAAATTTCAGGATAGACGATCAATCATACAAATAAACAAGATGAATAGATTGGTGAGCAATAATAAATCTGCCAAATTTCTTTTCAGCTCGAAAAGGCAAGCTTGGGCAGCCCCACAGATTACAAGATATTGACTACTTCTACTCAAGACTACTCGCTGCTGCCTGCATATAGAGGATTGATGCCAGACTATGTTCAGCATTCTTGCATACAATGAGACTGCTATTGCCAATACTTTTACCTCTATACTGCTTACAAGTCAAAAACTAGCTGTACAAGGATGTTTCTGTGCACTATGTTATATGTTTTTGAAGGACACTAGCCATGAGAGTGAGCGCTGTAGAAAGGATGTCCGATATGATGGAGATGCTGGTCCAGGAAATTTGGGTGAATCCAGCAAAGTCTCTCTCAAAAACTTCAGAACATGCAAGCTTTCATCTTCAGTATAACGCTGTACAACAATTCGTGATGCAAACCCCTTTTTGTCTCATGATCTGGCAGATCTCTCCAGGATTGTTTGCCGTCACAGTCACCATATAAAACAAACCCTTGCAAGATAACAATGAATCAACTATTCCCAGCATGCGGTCGATGACAGCCCTTCCTCTAGCACCACCAGCCCAAGCAGAAGCTATCCCATTAACACCAACCTCATCTTCTGGTGTGAGTACACAAGGAGGATTAAAAATCAGCACATCCACTGCTCTAGCTACTTGTTTTTCAAGTCTCGAGACAAGATCTGCAACAACTACATCAGCATGGACATGGTGGGCTTTAAGGGTTGTGATTGTGGTGTTCACTGTAGCTTCACTAGTATCTGTAGCCAGAAATTGCACCTTTCCTTTGGTATCACCAAGCATAAGTGCAAGAGATGTAATAACGTAGTCACTACCGCATCCAACTTCCAATCACAAACTTGGGTCCAATTCTCTCAGATTTCTTTGATCAGCTAGAAGAGCATCAACAACTGCAAAAGAGTCATCACATGGCTCATACACCTCAGGGTGGCGTCCAACAAGGTGCAAGTCTGCAGTTTTTCTTTGAGGGGATGAAACTGCAAGGTTTAACTTTTCCGGTAATTTGCAAAGATGCAGTGGTTTTCGGGCTACAATAGCTTTCACATCCAGAGATACTTCCATGCCAAACTCAAATATTAGAAACAGCTTCTCGAAACCGAAGCGCACCGCAGCAGGAAAATTGACGACGATGATGACGAAGACGAAGCGACAAACAACAATGAACGGCGGAAGGCTATGGCAAGTGTCCTCTTCACCATCTTGAGTATCGACGTCTCATCCCTATTCGCTTTCGGAATCGTCTTCCCTTTCAATCCTCTCCCGTGCCCCAAATTGCAGAGCTTTCTCTCCGATTCCCCTTCCTCTCCTCTCAGATTAGCATAATTTCCCCCCTCTCTTCTTCTCGACAACAACATTCAAGTCTTAGCGTCATCTCCTCTTCAATTCCGCTACACGCAGGTGGTGATAGCATAGTCATTGCTCAACTATCAGAACTCTTCAACTTTGGGGGCACATATCTCTTCGTACTTTTAGAGACAAAATGATCGATATAGGATACCCTCCATTAGAGAGTATTTGGCACAAGCTTGTACTCCCCTCAGCTTTCCTCCATCGTCACAGTTCTTCCATCGCCGTCCTTGACGTCCATATTGCTACCCCAGCGCTCCCTGTTTTCCTCCCCATCAATCCTCGAATACTCTTCCTCAGATTTCTGCACCCCCATGCCATCCAATTGCAGAGATTTTTCCTCTGTTTTAGTTCCCCCATCTCTTCGATTGCAGAGCGCATTTTTTTCCTCCCAGATTAGCGTCCTTCTTTCCTTGAAGTCATAGAATATCATCTTCCTCGTTCTCCATTTTTGTCTTCGTCCTGTTCCACCAAAAGCACTTTTCAAAAACACAAAAGCTTCTCTTTTTCCCCCCAAAGCACGGCTCCTTTCCCTTAAAGCACGGCTCTAGAAAAAGCCCCTATCCACATATCTTTAGAAGGTGAGGAAGACATCATTTTCATGGCCCTCACATGCCAAATTCACATGACTGCACGCACCCAACAAGCATGTGAACATGACAACATCCCTTTTCTTGCATACACTTGAAGAGATCTATGGCTTGGTTACCATCTAAATTTGTGCCACATCCTTTTATCATTGCATTAAAAGATGCAACATCTTGGACTGGCAGACTGTCAAAAATGTTTAACGCCTTGGAAAGGGAATCACATTTGGCATACGTGTCAACCAAAGTGTTGCCAATAAAAATGTCATTCTCAAGATGTTTCATTACAATTTCCATATGGACTTCCTGGTCTTTATCAACAACCACCATGTTGCCACAAGCTTTTAAAGCACAGACAAGTGTGATACTATCTAAAGAGATGTCCTCCTCATGCATTTGTTTGAATAATTGTAATGTCTTCTCTCCTTGACCCTGTTCAACATAGACTGAAAGCAACCCTTCATACTCGCTACTATACTCATACGCAGAGAATAAATGTAATCACAACAACTAAATATGTACAAAGTACCAAATCCCATGCACAACTTTTGGGTGGTTTACACACCTCGAATGCGCAGCAATACGACAACGTATCCTGAAGATACAAGTGGATATGTTACAGTTGGTATCAGAGCCAACCAACAACGGAATTATTTTTATGAAATCTTAATAAGTTGAAGTAAAGCAAATGTTGTTGTTCCAAACATTTCCTTACTTCCAATGCTATCTTGCAGAATTACGAAGCGTGGAACAAGTTCTTAGTATTTCGAATCATATTTATGACTGCAATGCATTCTTTACATGGTGCGCAGATCGGTCACAGTATGCTCACGTAGTGAATCCCGGAAGGTCCCCAAGAACAATGAACTCTACCTTTTTGCACAAATTACAATGTAAAAAGCATGAATGACAAGAGCAAGAGACCAATTGGGTTCAATCTCCCCCCATGACTTGTGTGAACGCTTCACAAAGCATGTATTTTTTGTATATTTCCATCTTCATGCTCAATAATAGATCAATTTACAAAAATATGACAAGCTTTTAGCTTTTGAATTTGCTTTTACAAAAATAGGAATAAAGTTAATGGACGGTGCCCATAAAGTCTGGCATGCCCAACACAATGTCCAAATAGAAATAACATATCCGTGCGCATAGGCGCATACAAAATAATAATAAATAATCGATGCCTCAATAGACATGACAAAATATAGGCATGGCGCCTATCAAAATATAATCCATAGGTCGAATACTCGCTAGACTCCAATGCTTTCCTCCGCCACTGCTGCTATCTCTACACATCAACTGAAGAATTCACAATCGTTAGTAAAATAATACAATTAAACCGACAAAAGTGAATACCTAGCAGTCTTCAGCTACATAAATAAATCAAGTGGTTAGAAATAAATCCTAACCTTAATTTATTACGAGTGCGCACTCTAAACTCATAAACGTTTATTAATTTAATATGTATTTTGCGGAATCACCCGCTATTGAATCACCCATGTACACACTAAATTAATGAAACGCCCGAAAAGGACAGGCGTCCCCATCAACTTTTCGCACAAAGAATCCACTTTGTGTATGAGCCCCGGTCATCAAAGTTTACGGAATCCACCGTAAAATCTCACGGAATCCACCGTGGCACGGAATCCACCGTGGAATATGCCTCTTGGCATCATACCCCCGGGGTGGGATAGCAATTGACCTCAATTGCTATTAGCTCAATGTGGAGCTAACAGAGTGGGGAAAGCATTTAAGTCTCTAGCGTGCATCCATTGTGCTCCCTCTACAGGATGGTTTTTAAATTTAACTAGATATCTAGAATACCTTCGGCCAGTTCTAGTGGTCATAAAGTCAGTGTCTATGATAGCTTCTGGTTCAAGTATTTCAGTCTCTTCCTCTAATAAAGGTGGGTTTTCATAAATAGGGTGGACATGTAATTGGCCTCTAAATGGTCTCAATAAACTAATATGAAATGTATTGTGAATTTTCCAATGAGATGGTAATTCTAACTTGAATGCATTATCATTAATTTTATGAATGATTCTAAATGGTCCATAGAATCTAGGAGCTAGTTTGACAACTAGATGTCTATCTACACTTTGCAGTCTACGTTTTTCTATTCTCAGTCAAACATAATCATCAACTTTGAAATTCATGGCTTGTCTTTTCTTATTGGCTTGTTTGGTATATGATTGCTGGGCTTTAGCAATCTTATCCTTAACCTCATAAAAAATACTGTTATGCATACTAGCAATATCATCAGCACTCTGAATTCTATTAGACAAAGATGCAACAGGTGTAGATAATCTATATCCATAAATGTCTTCAAACTGTGCTTTCTTTGTAGATGTGTGCGGTGTATTGTTATATGCAAACTGTAATAAATGCAAATGAGTGTCCCATGTCTGAGGTTTAGAGATAGTATATGCACGTAAAGATCTAAAATGGTGTTGTTTGTGGCTTTTGTTTGTCCATTAGTTTCTGGATGAAATGCAGATGAAAAATCAATCTTTGTGCCTAAGTTAGCAAACAGTATAATCCAAAAATTGTTACAAAATCTAGAATCACGATCTGAAATGATAACTTTTGGCAATCCATGGTTAGTAAAAACAGTTTTAAAAAATAACTGTGTTGCTTGTGATGCTGTTAAAGTTTTCTTACATGGAATGAAATATGCTTGTTTACTAAATCTATCTACAACTGTCCAAATCATATCATGGTTAGATTTAGTATGTGGTAAACCAGTAATGAAATCCATAGAAATTTGTTCCCAAGGTTTAGATGGAATAGACAAAGGCATGAGTAATCCATACAGTTTACCATGATGTCTCTTAACTCTTTGACAAATCAAACATTCAGAAACGAAATTAGATACATCTGCATCTATATGCGGCCAATAAAAATCTTCAGTTAACATACGTAATGTAGATATGATACCTCTATGACCTTGATATGGGGAACAATGAATTTCATTCAAAACAAAAGATCGGAATGGAATAGTAACACACAGTCTCTTTTCATAAAATATAAATCCATCATTATATGAAAATGAATCAACAGGAATGAAATTATTTTGAACTAATTTATTCCAATCAAAATGAAAAGTAATATCCTGGTGATATGTATCTTTCATAGCAATCAAAGAATCAAAAGATATGACATAAATGTTATGAATTGCAGGTCTTCTACTCAATGTATCAGCCACTACATTTTCTTTTCCAGGTTGGTATTGAATGATAGGATGAAAACTTTGAATGAAGGAAGGCCATTTGATATGACGGTTAGAGATTTGGGGTTGACTAAGTAAATATCTAATACTTTGCTGATCGGTCTTTATCATAAATTCTGAACCCATTAAGTAGTGTTTCCACTGTCTTAATGCTTGTACAACTGCTAATAGTTCTTTGTCATATGTGGAATATTTCAGCTCAGAGGGTTTCAGCTTACAACTAGAATATGCTATAGGATGATTGTCTTGCATAAGTACGGCTCCTATTCCTGATCCACTAGCATCGGTCACTACTAGAAGGAATAGTCTATTAAAGTCAGGCAACTATAAAACAGGGGCATTGGTTAATGCATGTTTCAATAAGTCAAAGGATTTCTGTTGATTTTCAGTCCATTGATAAACAATTCCTTTCTTGAGAAGTTTGGTTAATGGTAAAGCAAGTAATGAAAAATTATGTACAAACTTCCTATAGAAACTAGCAAGACCAAGGAATGAGCGTAACTCATGCACGTTTTTAGGAACATGCCAATTCAATATTGCATCAATTTTCTTAGGATCAACTTTAATTTCATCAGATGATACAATATGACCTAAATACTCAATTTCTGTCTTAAAGAATTCACTCTTTTCAGGATTTGCATACAGTTGATTTTCTTTCAATAATTGAAAAACCAATGACAAATGCTTATAATGTTATTTCTCATTTTGACTAAACACCAAAATATCATCAAAGAAAACAATTACACAATACTGATATTTCAAAAAGATACGGTTCATCATTCTACTAAAGGTAGCAGGTGCATTAGTCAATCCGAATGGCATGACTAAGAATTCGTAATGACCAAATTGTGTTCTGAATGCAGTCTTGAATATGTCTGACTTATCTAGCCTCACCTGAGGATAACCAGACTTAAGGTCAATTTTACTAAATATAGAATATCCTTGCAGTTTGTCCATAAGGTCATCAACTCTAGGGATAGGATACCTATTCTTTACAGTGATCTTATTTAAAGCTCGATAGTCAATACACATACGATAGGTATTATTCTTTTTCTTGAATAACAGTACAGGTGCACCGAATGGAGAGCTGCTAGGTCGAATCAAACCTCTATTTAGTAATTCCTCAACTTGACTCTGAATTTCTTTTTGCTCTATTTGGTTGTGCCTATATGGTGCTTTGCAAGGTGGTTGTGTGCCAGGGATCAAATCTATCTTATGGTCTTCTGGACGTGAAGGAGGTAAACCTGGTGGTAGGTCTTCTGCAAAACAGTCCTTAAAATATGCAAGAAATTCCTTATGCCTAGGGTGCATATGATTTTCCTTTACTTGCAATTCATTCACCCAAATGAGATATGATTTACTACTCTTGCGTAATGCACGTTTTGCTTGAGTATGCGAAAGCAGTGGAAAAACATTAGATGCATGCATACCATATAATGTAATAGATTTTCCTTGAAAATTAATATTCATTGTGCGTGTGTGGAATAATCTATATCTGGGTTATGCTGGTGTCGCCAAGGCATTCCTAAAATAATGTCACACGACTCTAATGGAACAACTAAGAAATTTCTTCTTTCAGTGTATGAACCAATTTGAATCTCTAAGTCTTGCACTTCTTGTGTACCATTATACCTAGTACCTAAAAATGCAGCTTTTATACGATAATGCGTAGGTACAATTTGTAATTTCAATTCCTTTACCAATTTTGCTGAAATAAAATCATGAGTACTACCGTCATCATGCAAAATAGTCTTTTCCTTTCCATGCACCAAACATTTCATAGTCAATAATGAATGTGGAGTAGGCATACCTAGTAAAGTATCAGAAATAGTAGTAGTGTCATCCTCATCTTCAGTGAAATCAGGCATATCCTCATGTTCATCTTCGTCCATGGCTCCAAGATAGTTGATATGAGCTGGTGGCTTCTTTGAATGACAATTTGCTGCGAGATGTCCAGGCTGGTGGCATTTATAGCATACTATTGGCTTGGCTTTGGTTACATTATTTGCAATGGCTGGAAGTCTAGGTACATTTGGATTTGGTTGTGGAATAGGCTTAGGATTTGGATTGACATTGGATGGTAATGTAGGTGGTTTAGCCCAATTCTTACGGAAAGATGATGAAGAGAAACGACCTGGATTAAATCTTCTAAAATTGGAATTGAATTGTTTAGATCCATAATTACCATTGGCTTGGAATTGCTGTGGCCGTCTGTCTCTACCGCGTAGCTTATCTTCAGTGTCGTGAGCTAAGAAAATGGCATCTTCAAGGGTAGCAGGCTTGAACATGTTCACTTCAGCGTAGTAATGTCCAAGAAGTCCAGACATATACTTCCGCTTATGTGTCGTCTCTGGTACATCTTCAAGCATGCGTAGCTGTAGGAGTGCATTTCAAAAACGCTCTGTATACTGAGTAATAGGCTCACGATCCCGTTGTTGAAGTAGATACCATTGCTTGATAGCCTTCTCATGAAATTGCGGTGGAAGGAAATTCTGCATGAACTTCTTCTTGAAATCTTTCCAAGTAGCAGGACATTCTATGCTCTTGCGTACTACAGTCCACCAAAGTGATGCTCTGTCTACCAAATGATTAGTAACACACTTGATTTTATCTTTTTCTGGATAGGTTTCCTCATGGAAATAGTCATCAAACTGGCTAATGAATGATAAAAGAGTCTTTCCTTCTTGTATGCCATTGAAAGTGCAAAATTTGAAACTTCGTTTACTTATCTTTAATTCCTTACGAATGGTTTGAGCTTCAAGAGTGGCATCGATGGTACGTCGAATCAAATCTTCAGCTTGAGGTTTTTCTTTGTCGGTAGACGCTCTTTGTAATTTTGCCAGTTGCGCTTGCAATGCTTGCCTAGCCCTTCGTTCTTCTTCCAATTGCATCATGATTAGGTCAAACTTTTGCTCCATCGTAGGCTCAAGTAGGTCATCTTCAGCCATAGGATCATCCATATGTGGTTCCGTCATCCTGTAAAACTCAAAAGACATTTCTCGCTCAAAATCAGGTTAGAGAGATGAGCGTAGCTCAAATTTGGGGTTACAAGGCTATGTGTTTTTGGGTATTTCTTTCTCAATCTTCAGAAAATCTGCGATTTTTCCTTCTTCATATGCTGAAAATGCTTCAGCAAACCCATGTGTGGGTAGAATATCTTCCAATGAACAACTTTGCAGTTCGGAGTTTCTGCACAGGAACAACCCTTCTAGGAGTTTTGAGCACAAGTCAGTTCTCACTCCAGTTGACTAGTATGACTTGCAAAGTTGCAGACTTAGGTGACTTGAAGAGTTGCACACTTGCAGAACTTAACCGACTTAGTGAACTTACAGGACTTGATCATAGTTGACTTGCAGAACTTGATTTCTAGAGTGCATGACCTGGAGTTACTGACTTGCTTGTCTTGTCTGACTTGATTAAGCTTAATGATTTAAGCTCAATAGATTAAGCTTTAGAGGGGGGGGGCTTTTGAATCAGTAAACGGCGCAATCGTGAGGGGGGGGCCATTTTTTCTGCCACACGGAAAAATCGGACCTCCTCTGATAGCAAACGAATTGATTTATGGCCTCCAACCAAGCTTCTAAGCTTGTCCTTAAGCTTTTTGAAAGAAAGAATTAGAAAAATAATGGAGCTTATCTTTCTCTGTTGACGACTTGATGATGGAGATGAATGCGTGGTCCTCCGCCTGTACAGCCTGGTCCTTCGCGATCTGATAATAGAAACAGGGGTTCTTGATCGCCAGAAGTCTGCCTATATCGACAGTTTGCGACGAGATTGACCATAGAGCCCAATCGTTCCAGGAGCTCTGCCTTCGCACGAGATGGGTAGCAATTGGAAGCTCTTGATCTCAGCTCCGCTATGATACCACTGGTACGCAGATCAGTCGCAGTATGCTCACGTAGTGAATCCCGGAAGGTCCCCAAGAACAATGAACTCTACCTTTTTGTACAAATTACAATGTAAAAAGCATGAACGACAAGAGCAAGAGACCAATTGGGTTCAATCTCCCCCCATGCCTTGTGTGAACGCTTCACAAAGCATGTATTTTTTGTATATTTCCATCTTCATACTCAATAATGGCCCAATTTACAAAAATATGACAAGCTTTTAGCTTTTGAGTTTGCTTTTACAAAAATAGGAATAAAGCTAATGGACGGTGCCCAAAAAGTCTGGCACGCCCAACACAATGTCCAAATAGAAATAACATATCCGTGCGCATAGGCACATACAAAATAATAATAAATAATCGATACCTCAATAGACATGACAAAATATAGGCGTGGCGCCTATCAAAATATAATCCATAGCTCGAATACTCGCTAGACTCCAATGCTTTCCTCCGCCACTGCTGCTATCTCTACACATCAACTGAAGCATTCACAATTGTTAGTAAAATAATACAATTAAACCGACAAAAGTGAATACCTAGCAGTCTTCAGCTACATAAATAAATCAACTGGTTAGAAATAAATCCTAACCTTAATTTATTACGAGTGTGCACTCTAAACTCATAAATATTTATTAATTTAATATATATTTTGCGGAATCACCCGCTATGGAATCACCCATGTACACACTAAATTAATGAAACGCCCGAAAAGGACAGGCGTCCCCATCAACTTCTCGCACAAAGAATCCACTTTGTGTATGAGCCCCGGTCATCAAAGTTTACGGAATCCACCGTAAAACCTCACGGAATCCACCGTGGAATATGCCTCCTGGAATCACTACATTATCGACAAAGGGTTGAGATGATGAACATCCTAGAGCAAATCTATAATCCATCACCTTTGTACATGGAACGAAGATGGATGGGTGCTTCAGGAATCTACTGCATAGCCGCCCACTGGTTTGCTTATCTAAAAACCAACCTAAAGAGGATCAAGTGGTTGGAAGACCTAAAAGTCGTGAAGTTGTTCATTTTTGTGGAAGCTCGCGTAAACTCAACTTTACGTATTCGAGGTCAAAGGGTTGAAATGAACTCATATGTATATGAGGAAGTAACCTGTGTACTTCCCGCCGACAGGATTAAAGTGCTGGGGCGCCATGAAAGGAATGGGTTCCAAAGGAAAGGATACCCTGAACTTCCAATGACGTACCGGTTCCTAAAGATCCATGACCCAAAACCATACTATTATACAATTCCTGTAGATAAATGTAATACAACATTGTTCTCCCCAAACAAAATGTAACAGTTGGCTTATCATTGCAAGAAATGTTGTATTCCGAAAGGGCTATGCCCATATAAATACAAATAAGACTTATTTTTATCAATGTCTAACTGTGCATTAGAATTGATAAAAAGTTAAGTGGTTAGATTGCCTGGGTGATAGCGGAATTGAAGATATAATATAAATCAATAATGTTTATCATATAATGACGTTAAGAAACCTTTATCCAAGCACAACCCCAGGTACAGGTTCCTAGTTCGCCTCCTACATCAAGTACTGTTGTAATCCAGGAGAAAAAGTCCATTCTCAAGCAGATTAAGCCACCCGAGTTTGATGGGAGAGGCAGGTCCGTCCAAGCTTATGCTGAAATTTGGATTGAATCCATGGAGGATTACTTTGAAGCAGCCAGTACTGCACCCGCCAATCAGGCTATGCTCGCCAAGCTAAAGCTCACCGGCGAAGCCAGGCTTTGGTGGAAGCAATGGTGCAGGGATCAAGGGATTGCGAAGGGATTCGTTACCTAGGAGAAGCTGAAGAAAGCCGTGCAGGGAAGATACTTACCACCTGCATCTCACACGCAGAAAATGAATGAGTTCTACGAGTTAAAACAACTGAGACTCACTCTTGACGCATACTATTCTAAATTTGTCTTATTTCTTAAGTATGCACCACAGATGAACATAACACAGCAGGTGTCCAAATTTTGTGCGGATTTAAATCCACTAGTAAATACCCGTCTCGAATATATGTGTCCATCAGATCTTCAGGATGCACTCATTCGAGGTGCTCATAATTTTGGAAGTGCAGTCTAAACCAAGGGGTAACAAAGCTTGGTCTTATAATGACCCAAACATAGGAGCATTCAGACCTCAAATAAAGAGAGTTCAAGGTCATAATCAGGGACAAGAAAGAAAGCAAGGACTAATAACATCAACAAGTTTGTTCCTACTCAAAGTAATGGCCAAAATCTCCGTTGTTTCCACTGCAACGAGCCTGATCATTTCAAGAGGCAATGTCCCAAATTTGGTGGAGGACATCGCCAAGTGCCTTTCCAAGGAACAAGCTGTGGTCAAGGAGCCACTACCTGAGGAAGAGGAAAAACCGCCTACGTTGCCAATAGGCAAATGTGCGAAGAAGAAGAAGAAGATCCAACCATGGAAGCAAATTTTGAAAGGGCGACAGTCCATGCCACTCTACACACGAAAGGGCCGAATCACCAGTTCTCGGTGATTCAAGCACCGTCGGACTATCAAGGTAAAATTTTCAAGACCTTGATTGATTGTGGCAGTACACATTCCTTTATCTCACCAACATGTGCAAAAAGATTAGGAATAGCCACAATAGAAGCATCTATCTTGCTTGTGGAATGGGCAAATGGTCATGAGGTTACTTGTACCAGGCAAACTGCTAAGGTGGAATTCTTTATGGGAGGAAAGAAGACTTCAGTCAAATTCAGAGTCATGAATTTAGGTATCCATGAGTGTCTACTCGGAATGGATTGGCTTAAGCCTAATGACGGCCACATCCACTGTGGAAAGGGTCAAGTTTCCTTTCGAAACTCTGAAAGGGAATTAGTCACAACTCAAGGTGAGGCTGGAGTACCAAGAATCCAATTGGCCAAAGTATCTCGAATCATAAAAGGAGTCAGAAAAGCATTACTTGTCTACTTAATTAAGCTCCAACAAGTTAGATCAGAAGCAAGAGTCTAGTGAAGGACCTTCTTAGCTAAAGGAATGCGCGGACGTATTCCCTGAAGAGTTGACAAAGCTCCCGCCTCAAAGAGAAGTGGATCATGAGATTAGGTTAGTACCAGGAGTTACGCCAATTGCAAAGAGACCTTATAGAATGTCCATACTAGAAGCAATTGAGCTGAAGGAACAACTCAAGCAACTACTAGATCAGGGCTACATCCAACCTAGCAGTTCACCATGGGGAGCTCCAGTATTGTTCTAGAGAAAGAAAGATGGAACACTTCGACTATGTATTGATTACCATGGATTGAATCAATCAACTGTCAAGAACAAGTACCCTATTCCCAGAATAGATGAGCTTCTTGATCGTCTTCAGGGTGCAAAGATCTTCTCCAAGATTGAACTCAGGTCAGGTTACTATCAAATAAGGATCAAGGAAGAAGATATCCCAAAGAAGGCCTTCAATACAAGATATGGGCACTTTGAGTTCCTAGTTATGTCATTCGGGCTTACAAATGCACTTGCCACTTTCAACAAGTTAATGCAGGATATCTTTAGGCCATATCTTGATGACTTCGTGCTCGTCTTCTTCGATGACACTTTAGTCTATTCTAAACATGAAGAAGATCATGAACCCCAACTTCAAATTGTCCTTGAGACAATGAGGTCACATAAGCTGTATGCTATGATGAAGAAGTGTGCATTCTTCAAACATCAGATTGTATATCAGGGATTCATAGTATCAGCAAAAGGAATCTCAGTGGACCCAACCAAGGTCAAAGATGTGCTAGAATGGCCAATACCAACAACTGTCAAAGAAATATGCAGCTTTCTTGGATTGATAGGATGGTATAGGGTCTTGGTATAGGGTCTTCATCAAAAACTATGCTTTGATTGTAGCACCTTTGACAGACATAATAAAGAAGTAAACTTCCATTGCATGGTCAACTCCCGAACAAAATAGCTTCGAGCGATTGAAGAAAAGTTTGGTATCAGCACCTATTCTAAAACTTCTAGACCTCAATAAAGAGTTCGAGGTAGTAACTGATGCTAGCATTCTTTCCTTGGGGTGTGTACTCATGCAGGAAGGTCATCCGGTAGCATACTCTTCAAGGAAATTGAAGAGTCATGAGAAAAATTATGCTACGCATGATATGGAATTGCTAGCTGTCATCCATGCTCTAAAGCTTTGGAGACACTACCTATTGGGTAACAAGTTTACTCTAGTAACAGACCATAAGAGTCTCAAATGGATCTTTACCCAGAACGAGCTCAACATGAGGCAATGTCGGTGGATAGAAGTACTGGAGGAGTATGACTTTGAAATTAAGTACCGACCAGGGAAAGAGAATGTAGTTGCCGATGCACTCAGTTCTCAAGGCATTCCCTAATTCCCTAATCTTGCAGAATCCATCATCAGCCAGATCTCTAGCTACAAAAGTATCTATGCCAAATAACCCTATACTTGAGTTAGCTAGAGAGGATGCATGCCATGACCCGGCCTACCAAACAATGCCAAGGGAGATCTCTATCAAGGATCAGAACCAAAAGTTGCAGGCTAAGTATCATGAATTTTCTATTAATAATGGACTTGTCTATTATAGAACAAGGCTGTGTATATCAGCAAGCCAGTCACTTAAGTAGAAGATTTTGTGGGAAGCTCATGATTCCCCTTTCTCAAGACATCCTGGCTATGCCAAGACTCTCAATGCAGTTAGGAAGAGCTACCACTAGGAGAGGCTCAAAGGTGACGTTCTCAAATATGCCACCGAGTGTTTGTCTTATCAACGTAAGATTTTGTGGGAAGCTCATGATTCCCCTTTCTCAGGACATCCTAGATATGCGAAGACTCTCAATGCAGTTGGGAAGAGCTACCATTAGGAGAGGCTCAAAGGTGATGTTCTCAAATATGTCACCGAGTGTTTGTCTTATCAGCGTGCCAAATCCGAACATGTCAAGATGCTAGGGAATCTGCAACCGCTTGACATTCCCTAAATGAAATGGGAATTCATCAGTATGGATTTTGTTGTAGGCCTACCCCAATTCCAGGGAGGATACAACTCCATCATGGTTGTGGTTGACATGCTTACTAAGGTTGCACACCTTATTCCAGTAAAGACAAACTATAAAGCCTCAGACATTGCAAAATCGTTTATCAAGGAGATATTCAAGCTACATGGGTTACCCAAAAGAATTGTATGGTCATGACTGTCGAAGTCCCCTAAACTTTTCAGATCCAACCTTAAGGGTTGAAGCTTCAAGGTAGATGTTGAAAGAGATGGATGACCAAGTAAAATCAATAAGACATGACATCCAAGCTGCCAAGGATAGACAGAAGGCATACGCGGATTTGAAGCATCCAGATAGAATCTTCAAAGAAGGGGACATGGTCTTCATTCACGTACGCCCAAAGAAGAGTTCCCTATCCTTAGGAGATTGCAAGAAGCTAAGTCCAAGGTATTGTGGACCGTACAAGATCCTCAAATGCCTAGGACCTAATGCTTATAAACTGCAACTCCCTGAGAATCTAAAAGTTCACAATGTATTCCATATCAGCCTATTGAAGAAATATGTACCTAATCCTAACCATGTACTTGATGACCAATAAATTGTAATGCCTAGTCAAGGAGTCCTTGAACTAAGGCCTGATAGGATCTTAGATGTTAGGGAGAGACAATTGAGATCCAAAACCTTGAAAAAATGCCTCGTCCAGTGAAAAGATTATCCCAAAGAGGATGCCACTTGGATAGATGAAGGCACTCTCAACCATCAATATCCCCAGCTTATCTCAAGATGAGGACATCTCGATTTCTCCAAGGGGGAGAGAATGTAACATCCCGAACTTCACGCATAAACCGCCTCTACAAAGCATATTTGATTTGGGATAAATAGTAGTATCATGATAAATTTTTTAATTATTATTCCCCTTATCCCCCCCAGTCGACAGTCGTGCTGGAGGGGGAGGGAAATAGAAAGTATGTGGAAGCTCCTTAGTGGAGCTCGCAGGTGTGATATGGCCATGCTGTCGACATGTAGGAGAGGGAGGATCCCCCTCCCCTCCCCTATTTAAACCATGGGGCTGCTGCCGCTGAGAAAAGAGGAAGGGGGTGTTGCCGCAATTCAGAAACGGTGAGTGAGAGAGAGAAGGGAGGATCCTATGGAGCTACTGCCCCGCTGAGGGGCCAAGGAGGAGCCGCCTTATAAGCCAATCGGGGCCTTTGTCATCCCAGGCCGCACCCCCCAGCTAACGAAATGCCGCCAAGTCGCCGTTCAGCTTCCCCCTCCCATGTGGCATAGAAGCTTTAGAAGCTTCCTAGGGTGGAAGCTTCCAAGGGGCATCATAAGCCCCCTTTTTCCCCTTAGCCCTTTCCCATGGGCTTTGAAACCCCACCCCCTGTGTTTTAACCCTCTTAGCCCCCCTTTCCCTTTGGCTTTGGAACCCCCCCTCCCCCCCGGGTTTTAAATTCTCTTAGCTCCCCTTATTATGGCTTTTAAGATTACCTCCCCCCCCCCTCCCTCCAAGTTTGCCTTTAAAAAATACAAAAAATCTCTCTCTAAGGCTCCCTTAGGGTCCCCCCCTGAAAAAAAAAGATTACTCCAAATGACCTTTCCTTTTCCCCCCGTGTTTTCTAAAAAAACCCCTTAGGCCCAGAAGCTTTAAGGCCACTTTTTCCCCTTGGAAAAATCACTCAAGATTCTATAGGGCCCATTTTCTCCCAAGAAAATTTTACCTTAGCCCTTTCTTTTCCCATGCAAAAATACCCCTTGGAACTCTCCCACACCTTGTTTCTTTTCCCACACGTAAAAGAAAGAAGAATGTTGAGGGTCTTTTGACACCTTCCTTTCCCACTCAAAAGCCTCGTAAGGGATTCCACACCTTTTTATTCCTCATTTGTGCAAGTCTTTACAAGGCCATTAAGCCCTTCCCATGGCTTTAATGGGTCTTATCCACAAAAGATTTTGAAACACCCCTTCTTTCGAGAAGGGAGTCTTCTAAAACTACTTCCGATGGACGGTACAAGTTATTGCAAAAGGAAGCCATGGTGGAATTTCAAAAGGAATTATAAAGCTGCTTCCATGACGGAAAGACTACAATTGCGATGGCTCCTAAGAAAGTCCAAGGCGCAGCCGCGGGAGGGTCGTCTCCTGGCATCCACGTGGACATCTCACCCCAAGCCCAAGTTTTCCTTCCTAATTTTTATTTGGTAATGTTGAAATTCAATCATGCAAGGTAATTTGTTGAATATAGGATATATTTTTTGTCTTAAATGCTTACAATGGAGAAACTTAGTCATTAATACTTTTAATGAAACATGCAAAATAAAGAAAGTATAAATGCATTTCTAGCAAATAGCTTTATGCATTGAAATGAATTAAAGATTAGATTATTGTCCATTAAAATAGTATATTCATTTAAAGCCTAGATGTATAAACTACATATCGCACTATTAACCCATATCCTCTTCACAATGAATCATCATGGAAAGTATAAAGCATGAAATGATTCTTACGATGCATAACTCTAGGAAATTATCATTTGTCAATTGCATAAATCATCAAGAAAAAGGTTGCTTGTTTAGCATGAATTTTGTTCGCAAAGTATAGGAAGATTAGTTGGAATTAACCTAACTGACCTTAAATCGATAAGTTAGGGTTGGAAAATCAATTTACGTGTAGACAATGAGTCAAGTGAAACATATTTGGAAAGTGAGCTAGGGTTTGTTCCCAAGAATCTTACAAGATGAAACTTGGAAACCCTAGGTCTAATGACGTCAGCCTAAAGTAACCTAAAACAGATTGTTTCGTGATTCCATAGTCTCATAGTTCGATGCGACACTTGCCCAACAAGTGCGGAGTCATATGATGTTGTGATTGGATCACAAGGAAATGGCCAAGTTCTCGCAATGAAGTTGGCAGGTCCTTACGCAAGTTATCTTGCAAGAAGATCAATAATCATCCTAATTTAGTGTCTTTCTTGAGTAAAGAAGATTGATTGGAAACTAAAGACCAGCCGATAAACTGAAATAACCAATGAACTTAAGGTTTGACCAAGTCGGGTTAATAGGGTATGCCCTAACCCAAGATATAAGGGATCTTGCCAAGTTGCAAGTCATCCCGGATTGAGTGTTGGACGTATTCAAAAAGAAGGATTCATTGCTTTGTAGTTTGCCAACAAAAGCGATCAATGTTAATGTTTGTGCTTGCTAGAGATTTTAGAGCACAGTTTGGCTTTGTTTGATCAATGAATTAAAAGATAAATGGATATCTATACTTCAGGTTGAAGACCTGAAGGGAGAGGTAGCTTTAGTTACCGTGGACTACCTACCTAACCCTAACCAAGGGGGTTGTTGACTGTGCCGGGAAAGTGGACCGAACCCGCCGCGAGAGGTCTCTCCGTTGAGTGCTACTTGGAGCAGGAGGACGCTTGGGTGCCAGGGCTCTGGCCGTAAATCCGTCGCCTTCGGGCCCTACACAAGAGGCTAACGTGACTCGGGATTGGATCTCGAGGCCCACATACTAGTCTACGAGGGGAAACTTGGATTAGTTATCCCTGTGGATTGCTGTTTAGCCTTCAGGTAGATTTTGGATAAGCCTACGGGCTAGACTCTTTGTATTCCAAAGATAAATATGATAACCTGTTAATAAGGAACTTGTCTGATATTGTTTTTCTATGTCAAGTGATAAGATTACGTGAAAGAACCAGTGCCTAACGGGTTAATTAAAGAAGCTGATTGTTACATGTTCAACTAATGTGTTAGGTAATTAAATAACTAAAACAACCTGAGGAAAGTGTGGAGGATGGGCCATAGGTCCGTCCTATGAATGGGGGGTTCCGGTTGGTTGGAAACTTTTCTCAAATCACGATGGGCAGCCGGAAGATCGTCAAAGAACACGAACAATAGATGCATTGACCTAGAGTTATGATAGATCCTGATTTACGCTGTTTTAGGGGAACGGAATGGGACTATGCCTTATAGTAGAGAGGTTGAGCTTTGCATCCCTCTCGTTTCCCATTCTCCATGAACCAAGTGCAGCATGAATCCGCTTCGGACTTGGCGTTTTTGCGTAAAGTAGTTCTCTTGGGTCCGACGCTAGTTGCCGTTAGGAAATGACCAATTAGAAAAACCCTAATTCAGGCCGATCCTAAGTGGGAACGGCCGGAATACTTCCACTACGTGGCAGACACGGAAAGCCCTAGATCGCAAACCCCGTAACATTCCATGGGAGTGCCAGGCGGAGCTTTCTAGACATCCTTTCCGATGGACTACTTAGACATGTTCTTAAGACACAAGTGGACACATTACATCTTCAAATACAGAAATTATGAGATACATGCAATGCTTGCTACTAATTGTATAATAAGGTTTGTGTCACTTGCTACTAATTAATTATATTAGGCTTGTCAACTGGAGGAACTACCATTCATTAGAGAGCATTGCAAAAATAATTATTAATTCTGGTTTTTAAATTATATTAAGTCTAATTTTCAGGTGATTTAATAATTACACATCTTAAAACGCGTCTATATTCGCGTCTATTTGCATGGATATATAGACACAAAATTCGCGTCTATTTACACACTCTTTTATACGCGCATATAGACACAATGATAGACACGCCCGACTTTGCATGTCTAACATACACGTTTATGACTCATTTTTGTTGTGGTGTTTCTTTCCCAAGGAAGAATGGTAGTGTGCAACTAAGCGACTTTGATAGCAATGATGAAAAGATTTATATTGTGATCTCTATCCCTACCTAAAGTGATTGCATAGGGAAAGAGTACAACCAAGACTCAGCTTTGCATTAGAGTTTGAGTTGTGATGTATAAAGGGAGCTTTAGAAACTCTAAAGCAATACCAAAAGAGTGCCAATAGGTAAGGTAGAGTGCTAGTATGGTCATTGAGTTGAGCTTCAATACAAGAGAGAGAGAGAGAGAGAGAGAGAGAGAGTGTGTGTGTGTGTGTGTCTCTGTGCGTGTGTGTGTGTGAGGATAAAAATGGTGACTCATCCTAACTCAATGCTAGGGTATCCCAAGGGAAAGAGAAATAGAGAGGAGGAAATGAGAAAGAGCTAGGTGTTAGAACATGATACAACTACCACACCAATTGGTGCAAGGTTTATGAACTCTATCAATTATAATGTAATATAGCTCGGTTGGTTCACTATATATATATCCTTTATATCACATGCATTCAAATGTTATTTATAAATTTTATTATCCATGAAATTTTCTTGAATAAAATACAACTCTTTTTTATTCAATCTGTAAGTAACTCATTTATATGATACCCTTTTGTATGTTAAAAAATATATAAAAATAATATTAAAAAAACCCCTTATTTTGAACTCACAAGATATGAATATATATTCATGAGTAACCTTTCCAAGCAATATAGATACTCTAGATTATTCGAAGGCATGCATAGTCACATGTATTTTTTCACTTGGGAAAAAAAATCAATATTTAGTTACAATGATACATAAATTAAAACTGCTCAAGGTCAAGGTGAGATCAATATAGTATGTTTAATATGTTTGGTAACTCTTGTCAAAATTATACATTAGTGTGGGAGACATTTTTTTAGAGCTTTCAAAAGAATGGCAATGGCATCTTTGTCATGAATTGGAGCATGAACTAAGGATGGATGTGCCATGAGCCCGTTCATATGAGACATGAACTTACCCAAATCTTCTCCTTGCTTATACTCCATACTAAGAAATCTGATCTTGAGGAAAATTTTAGAGTTCTTTCCTCTAGCCCCATAAATCTTTTCAAGCTTTTCCCATTTCTCATTGGCAGTGGAGAGCTAGTCAATGTGAAGAATCAAAGACTCATCTAGATGAAGCATGATTATGGCTTGGGCTCTTTCATCATCTTCTATATCATTAAGGTTGGATGGGTCAATAACTTTGGTAACTTTGATAAAGGGCTAGTGACCCCACTCCATCGTTTCCTACTTCACTAATACCTCCTATGAATGAAAGTATTTTCCATTGAAAAATTTATGGATTTTAGGTTTGACATCAGCATAAGCCATGGCCATGAAAGGAAGGTCTTATTGATTGCACCAGGCAATGGCAGTGTCTAATCTATTACACAACAATCAGTTAGTGCGGAAGCCAATAAAATGATGTTTACATCAATAAGTAGCACACTCAAATGTGACGTTCTACAAGCTGAGATAAGAGATTATGACAATGGTTTATGTGTTTATAACTAACACATATCTATACAATGGTCAATGGAATGATGACACTTAAGCACATATCAAATCATTCTTAAGGTCTGAAACTTTTAAATTTTTTGAGAATAATCAGCAAGCAGTATATAAACAAATGTATTATTAGTGCTAAGAAACACTCATTGTGAAACATAGGTGAAGCACTTGACACTAACCCGATTGTAACCGGCCTGAGGAGTCACCTTTGCTTGAACACACTCTAAGCTAAGACAAACCATCCACATAAATATGAAGGTACACCAAATCCAACTGTGAGATGGATGATGATTGTAGATTAAAATTGAGATGTGTTAACAAATGAATTTCGATTTGGGGCTTCTATCTCAAATAACTCATAGAGAAATAGCCCAACATGCCTTGTAGATATAGAAGATATTGACAAAGGAGTTAATAGTTGATGAAGACTAGTGCACAAGGATACCATGGAGAAAGAGAGAGTTAATAAAGCTCTGTGTGGGGCCTTTGATCTCTTTTCCTTGGATGAAGCCATCATGGGGAGAGAAAGGGTGTTCTTGATTTTAGGATATAAACATAAGAAGATATCAAGTATAGTTTGAAGCTCTAATTGATCTTGGCCTTGATATCCCTTGATTTACACCTCAAGTATTAGTGCCCTTATCTACACAAAGGGAGGATTTTTTGGCTTTCCCAAGGAAAAATGGAAGTATACAAGTAGGACACTTTGATACCAATGATTAAAATATTTTTAGTGTGATCTCTATCCCTACCTAAAGTGATTGCATGGGAGAAGAGTACAACCAAGACTCAACTCTACATTAGCATGTGAGTTGTGATATACGAAGAGAGCTTCAATAGCTCCAAAGAAACACCAAAGGAGTACTAATAGGTGAGGTAAAGTGCTATTGCGGTCACTGTGTTGAGCTTCAATATGAGTATGTAGAGAGAGAGAGAAAGAGAGAGAGAGAAATTAAAAATGGTGACTCACCCTGACTCAATGCAAGGGTATCCCAAGGGAAAGAGAAATAAAGAGGAGGAAATGAGAAAGAACTAGGTTTAAAAACATTATACAACTACCACACCAATTGATACAAGGTACATGAATTCTATCAATTATAATGTAATATAGCTCAGTTAGTTCACTACATATATAACATCTATATCACATGACTACCACACCAATTGGCACAAGGTTCATGAAATCTATCAATTATAATGTAATATAGCTCAATTAGTTCACTACATATATAACCTCTACATCACATGTGTTCCTACTTATAATTATTATTATCTATGATTTTTTCTTGAATAAAACATAACTTTTAAAATTCAATCTTTAAGTAACACTTTTATATGATTTTTTTGTTATATATATATATATATATATATATATATATATATATATATATAAATTTTTAAAAATCCTTTATTTTAAACTTAGATGATACATACATATATTCATGAGTGATCCCCCAAGAAATCAATACTTAGCGAGAATGATATGTAAATTAAAACTGCTCAAGGTCAGGGTGAGATAAATATATAATATGTTTAATATGCTTGGTAACTCTTGTCAAAATTATATACTAGCGCGTCGTGCGCATTTATTACCATGTCTATCGGCATGTCTAAAATTTCGTGTCTACAAGCACGCTTATAGTGAAAACTACACACGCATATATACGTGAAAACAGACACAAATATAGATGCGGCTATTGACGCGCTCCTTAAATATATAATCATATTTATAAAAAAGTAGATATATTCAAATTCTATGTCTATAGAGACGTGTAACTGTGTGCCTAAAAAGGCGTGTACTCTGCAAATTTTTAACCATTATAGACGCGCACAAAAGCCACATGCTCTCTGGTTTTTTTCTCCCATCAAATTGTATGCTTAGGGAAAACAGAGAAATATTATTATATTGAAAGCAAAAGAATATGAAGAGCCAAAGTCCATATATTGATAATAACACATGATGAGTGTACTGTGCTGAAACATTTGTACATATTTTGAAAATTTTTGTACTGAAAACAAAACAATGTAGAACACAAAATTTCATATATAAAGATGAAGCATTTTTACATGACAAGTTCTAGTGTTTGTGACCTCAAGCATGGTCATGGTCGCAAGCACTAGCTAAAAGTAATACATATAAAAAATGAAAACTACAAGGCCAAGGGGAGGCATGCATGCACGGGGCTTCTCTACATCTCCTCAGAAGAGGCATCATCGTCACTACCACCACCACTATCAGTGCTGGTACAGGTGCCGTTGCCGCCACCGCTACTGCTAGTCTCCCCTTCACTATCCTCGACTGCATCAAGGTTCGCCTACACAAAGGATTAAGGTATATAAATACCATTATAAACAATAAATTAGAGTTACCTATAATTTTCATGTAAAAAATAAAGCATACCTCTTCTGACTGTGGAATCCTCATGACACGATTGTATTGCTCCTCCATACTGATTAGTCCCACCTTGTAGAAATGCTACCAAGTGGATGCCTGGTTATGACCTTGATGGTAGCCTACCTCTCTAGGAGTAGACATCCTACCAAATATATGATACTACAAAACAATTTTAACATACAACATATTAGAGCACACTACATAATAAATTGAAACAAATTAAAAATTTTAATTAAAAAAAGAAATCAAATAATACTTACAAACTCAGCCTCCCATGACTCCCTGCCACCCGATCCATAATGCGACGATCCTATGATTGCCATCTGGATACGTCGCGCCTCTGCATGCTGGCGACTTGTCCTTTTCTTTTCTACTCTCTTCTTGGCCTCTTTCCACTCCCTGTGGTGGCAATTGGGTGATTGGCCATATCCAGGGAGCCCCTGCTCTTGTCTCTTCAGTGACTCCTTGGCACGCATCATAAGGTGAGACCTCTTATTATGAAGCACATCTCTCACCTTTCACCGTCTCCAATAATCTGAGAAACGTGAATTCTCAGGATTAGGATACCTTCTATGTACTGCTCTTAGCACCTCTTGCCACGAATCACTTTTTTGGTGCTTAAAGGAAATCATACAATCTTTGTATGTGGCATGCATGACACTCCTCAAGTAGGCTATCACTTTCCTTCCCTGAGGGTTACGCAAGATACCACCAACATCTATGCAGAGCAATATATTTGTGAAGGCTCACCTCTCTCATATCCGAGTGAAGGTGATTGAGAGCCACCTCCTAGCCAACCCCCACAAAGCCCTCGACCTCCTCGTTCTCCCGCATGACTCTCCCTCATCCCTCGACGCGCACTACCCTCTATCTCACTCGATGCACGTGCTTCTACAGATGCATGTACTTCGGCCGATCCATGTACTTTAGTTGATCCCTGTGCATTGGTTGATCTCTGTATATGCATAGTGCGTGGAATACCTGTTAGAGGTGTACCAAGGTTTGGTGTGCCAAGGTTAGATGTTTGTGCGGCAGTGCTAGGCAAAGATGTGATAGGTGTCCAAGACATGATACTAAAAACCTCCTGTGCAATGGGAGGGCGACCAAGATAACTTGTCATATCTCCCATGAATTGCTCCTTGTTCGGAAAACCTCCAAAAAAACTACTAACACCTCTAGAAAACTCCGCAAACATGTTGTTCATGCATTCCAAATTAGGATCAGTGCTGGAAGATCCAAGATTCCACATCTACACAAGCAAAAATCCATTACTACAAAATCAGGAAGCTTTGAAAGATGTAGTTTTGTTTTGCGTCTATACCCGTATCTACTCTTCATTCTGGACACGCAAATAGACGTGAAAGAATAACACTAAACAAACAAAAAAACTCAGACCTTAACTCTAATTATTTATGCCGATAGTGTGTCTATATACGCGCCTAGACTATCAACCAGACACGCCTATAGACGCACAAAGTCGGACCATATTTTCAAAAACTGTTATAAAAACTGGCGCAAAGCTTGCATATATTGTCTGAAGCATGTAAAAAGAGAGAGAGAGAGAGAGAGAGAGAGAGAGAGACAAATAGACAAAGAGAAAGCAAAGAAGATTGAGAGAGAGAAGAAGAACTCATCGTCTTTGCTAGTTGCGATAGGTAGCGACTAGATTGCAAGCTCCTTGTCCTCCTCCTCCCTTCCCTTGGTAGGTTGCTTGATTCTTCTTCTCTTCCTTGCTGTTTGGCTCTTGTTCTTTACTCTCTGGCTCTTTTGTCCTCCTCTTTTTACTCTTATTTTCTTCCCACCTTGTCTTCATGAAGTGATAGATAGACACGATTAGTGATGTTGATCTCGAACTACAGAAAACATGCAAAAAATATAGGAAAACACTAGTTTGAAAAGAAAGCCGCAATTTAAAAAAAAAAATATTTTCGCGTAGCGCGTTTGTAAGTACATGTAATTGCGCGTCTCTATGCGTAGATAAAAGATATTACATGCGCTAATAGATGCGATTATAATTAAACTTATTAAAATGCTAGCTTATGGTTGTTTTTGGATCAATATGACTTTCCTAGTCTTTCAATATTAAAATGTTTGTCTTCATATTGTAAGTATCAAAATATTTAGGGAATATGACATATATGTCAAATGAAGATATATATGTCCTTATGATTCATGTATAATTATGTCATCATCTTCTACTAGTATGAGACATGCTGAGTCAACAAACAGTACATCCTCCAGTGTGAGGACGAGACATTGTGTCTTCACAATCGAGATACTTGGCTATGAAGGAAAATCAAATGTATGTGTGATCATTTGTCGAGGATTTTTTTTCGAGTACGTCGAATCACAATGTCACACCTGAGCATGTACGAAGAGTGGGACCAAGAAGGGATCATGCATCTGCACGATAGTGTCCTATTTGTGGTGAACCAAGATACAACCATGAGATAAAATCAATGGATGTGCCTTGTAAGATTTTGTGGCATTTTTCTATTATTCCACGTATTCAACTTATATTTAAGTGTGAATATATTGTGAGACTCATGTCATGGCATACTAGTCACCATTCAAGTGATGGAAAGTGAAGAATTCCTTCAGACACACCAACTTGGCAGCACGTAGACAATTTGTGGTCTACTTTCAAAGAAGAGCCCAAAAATTTGAGATTTGGTCTAGGATTAGATGGAATAAATCCATTTGGTATCAAAAGCACCTCATATACTATATGGCCAGTGGTATTGGTGAACTATAATATCCCTCTGTCCATGGCAATAAAAAAACGACATGTAATATTTTTCCTTTTGATTCCTGAAAAACACAAAGTAAAAAACATGGACGTTTACTTAGAGCCTTTGAATGAGGAGCTTGAAATGCTATGAAGAGATATTAAGGTACAAGATGTGAGTGCATCATTGTCCTCTAGAGATTTCACTTTAAAGGGCATGTTGTTGTGGACCATGCATGACTTTCCAGGCTATGGAGAGTGTTCAAGTAGTTGCATACTCTATTTTATTCATTCTTACCCTTAATCAAATATATGTCATCATTAACCCACTTGTTTCTATAGGTTTAAACACATCAGGATATCATGCATGTCCAATTTGCGGTCCTTCTCTGGTTTCTACTAGATTGACATGCTTAAAGAAGGTTATCTATGACAATCATCATCGTTTTCTTCCTATTGACCACCCTAAATATGTAGCCCCCCCACTCATAGAAGAACTCCGCAATCTCTGACCATTCAAGATTGGAAGGACACTTGGACACATGCCAATGATCATCCTCCACTCGGCATGTGTCGGTAACTAGTTTACTTCTTTTGTTTGTCTTTAAAGTACACTCCATTATGAGAACGAGAAATAATATATTGTTTGTGCCTTAGATTCTCTATATCTTAATTGGAGCTCGTGATTCTGTCAATGTAAGGGAGGATTTATGTAGCATTGGACGTATGAGACGAGCTTGGTCACGCATCGGACCCAGAGGAAAGATCGAATTACCACGTGCACCTTGGATGTTGTCGAAGACCGAAGAAAAGATAGTGAAGCAATAGATATATAGCTTTTGAACTCCCACAAGATATATGAGATACCTCAAGGGAGCCTTCATAAAGAAAAAGAAAAGAGGTATGGAGAAACTATTCAGTTTGAAGTCTCATGATTGGCACAAATGATTTAGGTAAGGATTTTCATAGCCATAAATATATTAATTAGTGGAGTAACTATGTAGACTAATTAACAATGTATGAATATTTATATACAGTTCATTCTTCATACTAACATATCCCATTGTGTTTCGAAAGATGTGTGTGATATCATTTATAAGATGGGTGAGCTCGCGAAGTATCTATACATTATACTTATTTTTTAGTTTACATGATATTACGTACATCACGTAGTAAACCTGCTTGAATTTATGGAAAAAACTAATCAACATTATCAATTGCATGTTGGTAGATTTGTGAGTTTGAAGGAAATCGATCCAAATATGTTGCAAGAGGTTCGAGTATTGTCCATTGAGGTGGTTTGTTTGGTGGAGGAAACTTTTCCTCGCTCCATTTTGACTACTCAAGTACACTTACTCGTACATCTGATTGATGAGATCGCAATTTGTGGGGTAGTTCATGCAAGGTGGATGTTTTTTCTAGAGCACTTTATGAAAATCTTAAAAGATTTTGTAAGGCAAAATGCACAGCCCGAGAGAAGCATGGCTGAGGGTTGGTTAGTGCAATCATCCCTTATACAAATCTCTCAATATCTTACTAAAGTGGACTTCTCTTTACCATGACTATGGAAAGATGATGAAGATTTTAGGATGACCTCTATAATATCTCAAGGAAAAGCAATGAGCAAAGTGCTAATGAAAGAGGAACTTCGTAAGTTAAATGTATCTTGTGTGCTTAACAGCGAAATAATGAGCAAATGGGTGACACTATATAAAGAAGCAAGGGCAAGAAGAGTAAGCGCAAAAGGCAAGCATTTCGTGCTAAACATGGACGTAATGTCTCATATCGAGAACATTTAAGTGCGCTTCCACGTCATATTGATATAGATTGGCTACATGAAGAAATAGAGAAGATGAAAAAAGAGGAGGCGATGGATATATCGCAAGAGGAGTGGAAATACGCACGAGGTTACTTATCAAAGGTGAGACATACTTATAATTAAATTATCTTTAGTTATATATGATATAATAATTTCACATGTTTCCATCTTTAACTAAATCGTTAATATGATCTCAACAATGTACTACTAGTGCACATTGTTCAATGCTATTTGGTAAGAAGGTAAACATTTTCGAACTCAACGTATAGATGATAAGAGAAATACCCAGGATTGTGGTATCTTTGCAAACTTCCAAGATACCAATGGCACCATGGAAGGTTATTGTGGCTTGATCCAAGAAATTTTGAAGCTTGACTTTAGGCGATTTTTTATATATATACTAGATATGAAGTGGTTTAAAGAAGTAGTAACAACGGGTGAGCATTGCAGAATTAGACGTCATCCAAGCGGTTTTGTAGTGATTGACTCTATAAAATTTCACCAAGGCAAGAATGATACATTCGTACTACCTCAACAATGCGAGCAGATATATTAGAAGCTATTCATTTTCATATATATTACTTCTTGATACATTCTCAAAATACAATAAATATCTAAGTTGCTTACTTTTTGTTTTTTAAATGCAGGTTGTGTATCACCCAATGGTAAACAATAACCTATGGGGCACATCATCCCCATATCTAATCGTTCAAAACCAATATATGGTAATGCTACCAACATAGAGATAGTTGATGACAATCCAACAATCAATGATGATGCCATGATCGATGATATACATTATGCAGTGCAAGATGATCCCCGCGAGGATGTTCAAGGAAGCACAGAAGAGGATAACAATATGGTTGCAGATGACGATGAAGAAATTGAGCATAGCAATACATCTAACAGTGGGATAGACTTATTTGTTTCATTGCCTATTGGTAACATAGACCTAGAGGTAGATAGTCTAGCAAGGGCGGATCTCATTGAAGATGAGATTGATCATTCATTGTAGCATATAATTAGCTTTGAAATATTGGATGTATATTTGTAATACTCAAAAACAACTAAAATATCAATTAAGAGTTGCTTACTTTTGTGATACATATAACATTTGTTGTGTTATAGTATTAGAATTGAATGCGCACATCCAAAGAACGATGCGCCAAGATGCACAAAGAAGTACAATTGAGTAAGCTATATTAGACCACAAAGAAGTAAAGTTGGTAACGTATTCTAAAAAATACTAGTTGTTAAGATATTTGATCATATATAGGGATTTTATGAGAAATGAAAAATATATGCATTTATTTTCGCATCTATAAACACGTTTAAAAACACGAGTATATAGACACGTTTTTCACGTCTATATACTAACGTCAATAGACGCACTGATAAATGCACCTGCTATAGTATAGTACAAAAACGATGTTGATGACTGATTTAGCTAGGTTCCAATCAAAATGGTTGGTCTTATTCTAGCAAGTAGTTTCTGTCTAATATTCAACTATGTTCAGTTGGTCTTATTCTAGCAAGTAGTTTCTGTCTAATATTCAACTGTGTTCACTAGAGTGTTATCGGAATGATTGGTAGTTTCTTCCTCATACTTAATTGATCATCTACTATGCCGGCTGCTGCATGACGGTGGTGGCGACGCTCTTCTTGAGGCGGTCCACCTCCTCCTGATCGCCGTCTTTGTCGTTGCGGAGGCCGAAGGCGATCTCCAGAACCTCCTCCGGGAGGGGAGGGTTAGCAGCGAAAAGGGCCGGGGCGACTTGCGATGTGCCGGGGTTCTGGCTGTTGAGGGCGGAGATGGCGAGGGCGGGCATGTCCTTGCTAGGGTTGAGCTGGAAGTGGATGAGGCCGCGGGGGAAGACGAACAGGTCGCCCTTCCGGATGGTCTGCTGAAAGAGGGTGTTGGCGTTGGTAGAGACGAAACCCACCACCAGGGTGCCCTCCGCCAGGAAGAGAACCTCGGTGGCGCGAGGGTGGACATGTGGAGGGTTGAGGCCGTTGGGCGCAAAGTCGATTCGAGCGACGGACAGGCCCTGCGTGTTGAGCCCCCCGAAGTTGAGGGCGGTGGCCAGGTTGACGGCGCTTCCGAGGACCTTGTTGAAGGGGCCTTTGTTACGGAGCAGCTGCGAGGTGAAGTCCTTGGCCTTCACCTGCTGCGGGTTCTTGCACACGAGCCCATTGATAGTGATCAGCTGCTGCTGCTCAGCATCCTTCGACGACTGATGATCATCGCCGCCGGGCATGAGGGCCACGCAGAAGTCTTGCAAGGGGTCCTCATCCGCCGCTGCCACGCGCTGAACGACGATCATCATCGCCAACATTATCCAGACGGCGCCCAGCTGCGGCCGATCATGTCTCACTATTCTTGACGGGCTGGCCATGTTAACTACCTCAATCTTTCTATGAGCCAATTATGACTGCAGGATGCAGACGTGCAATGCGCTAGTCGCTCAACGAATACTAGTTTCCTTTCCCTTTTTTTTCTTGGGCAATAATGTCGTATCACTTGGCCGCTACTGAGCGCTACTTTTTGTTATATTGCATTGGCACCCAATGGCTTCTGAGGTCCTGCGCAGCTATGCATGAATCACTTCTAGCTGTTATATAAGCCTCATCCCTCCTGACCTAGTCCGCCACTAGCAGTCTAGCTTCCCGTCTAAGAGCTGAATTGGTATAACTAGGAATGATTAGTCCCCAGCCAGGTCCTAGCGATCCCGTCCCGGCAGACCCTTTCAAGCGTTTGCGTCAAACTGCAGTCATCACGCCTTATGACACTTCGTCTAAAGGAGAACTATTATGCCAACTTTTCCATAGACTTTTCATCTCGCAAAGATCCCGTTCTTTGCATCCCCATATTCGTCCTCCACTTTTCCGAAGCCATCTAGATCTTTGTTGAAACCACCTAATGATCGTCACGATTAATGGTCGTGCCCATTCAATAAAATTCTTCTCGACATCATCGGGTCTCTTTCGTTACAAGTTTTGAACCAAGAGCTCACATGGGATTTGACATCATTTGCAATTTAAACTCTGCATACAATTATTTGAGAGATATTCTCATCATAATCCGTAGAAAGAGGAGTGAGAGCAAAATATGGATCTCGTCAAACACATATGGAGTATGATCGAAATCATTCCACCCCACCATCACAATGTGCATCAATAAACTCATCGGTATCTATTCATTAGTATGAGAACTAATAAAGTCATCAAAATATGTGTCAAAATAATCTTTGATATTTATTGATGCATATACTAATGCATAGTTCAACCTGTGCAACAAAACACACCGATGTATATATTCGACAAATGCAAAGAGAAATGGTTTCTGACCCCATGCAAGGCTAGGTCCCTACCAACTATATTTGCTATCCTATTAGACACAGGCTATCCATTTTCTTGATAAATATCTCAAAGCCTAATAAAAAATTTATGTATATGGATGTCAAAATGTGCGAGTTACTATAACTTGAGATAATAATATACAACATGTTTAAGGTCAAACTCTGAAGTCTAGGTTATTCGACTTGAGAAAGTAAACATTAAAATACAATGATAACAATACTTTAAATATATTACATATTATGATCAATGTTGTATGTGCCTTGCTAGTGCACATAGGGCGGCTTACTCTTTTGAAAACGAAAGAGCTACATGTTAGGTTTGCTCTCCTAGAAGTGATTGTCATGGATAAGAATACCCTCATGAAGATGCATACATTGTACATGAAGTGCACACATGGTACATGTAGTGAGCGAGGAGTCCCCTCCAAATCTAAACATTTTTATATCTATCCTAATAAACATGTGTTAATGAGATAAGATATAACTCCATAAAGGATTATCACCTCAATGGCAATATAATCTGCTGGTTTGGCCTAGATCTTTATGTAGAATACATTTTTCAAAATGAACCTCCATAACAATCCTAAACAAGGTACTCAAAAGTTTTTTCAAAAAAGTTTTATTAAAAATCTTACTTCTTTAACTGGTTTAGTATGCTATGTGTAGGCTAAGCGTATGCTAGGCATAGGCTAAGTATATACTAGCTATAGGCTAAGGATAGATAGGTGTATCCTAGGCATATGGCATTTATATATTGAGTTTATTTTAGGCATACATGAAGCATACACTAAGTGTAAACTAAATGTAGAGTAAGCGTACACTACTTTAAGGGTATGCTAGTAGACATATGCTAGGCATACCCTAGCTATAGGTGCTACATATATGCTATGCTAGACTAAGTGTACACACTAGGCATAGGCAAAGCATATGCCAAGCTTAAGCTCACACTAAGCATGATCTAGGTGTAAGCTAAGAGCATACATTAAGCATATGCTAGATGTAGGCTAAGCATAAACTTTGCTACGAGATGCTAGGCATATACTAGAGATAGGCTAAGCACAAGGCATATGCTTTGCATATGCTAAGCATAAATTGAATGTATTCTATACTAGGCCTACACCTAGCATACCCTTAGCTTATGCCTAGTATATGCTATATTAAGGATATGTTAGGTATACACTAAGCTCATGCTAGGTGTAGGCTAAGTGTATGCGATGATAAACATGTGCTGGGCATAGTCTAAGTGTATGCTAGGTATAGGCTAAGGGTACATTAGACTAAGAAGATGCTCAGCATTGGCATATACAACATACATTAGGCATAGGCTAAGCATGTACTATGCTAAGGATATGCTAGGAATACACTAGACATATGCTAACCATAAAGTAAGGTATAGTATATGTTCTCTAAGTGTATGCGATGATAAACATGTGCTAGGCATAGGCTAAGTGTATGCTGGGTATAGGCTAAGTGAACATTAGACTAAGAAGATGCTCAGCATTGGCATATACAACATACATTAGGCATAGGCTAAGCATATACTATGCTAAGGATATGCTAGGAATACACTAGACATATGCTAACCATAAAGTAAGGTATAGTATATGCTATTTGCATACTAGGTATATACTAAGCATACACTAAGCATATGCTATTTGTATAGTAGGTATTCACTAACTCTACACGAGGCACAATCTAAGAGTATGTTAGGTATATGCTAAGGATACACTAGGCAAAGGATATATTAGGCATACACTAAGTGTACATCAACTGTAGGCTAAGTATATCCTAAGCATACTCTAGACTACACGAGATCAATATCACAAATTGCCTCATTAATGCATATTTTACATTGCGAAAAAAGCTTATGTGCACATCCAACCAATTTTTGAGGATTAGTTTAGGAGATCCACATCCAAATGTGCATGTAATATAACAAAAGGAAACACGATAATTAATGCATTCATAATGGTGTTCCATATGCATATTTTGCACAATGTCATGGGTATTATAACGTACAAATAAATGCATTGTTAGAATTTTAAAAAAGAAACCAATGAGGTACTAGTTCTAGTATTATTGTAGATGTTTAAAACCTAGAACAATTTTGGAATTAGTAGCTCCCTCATCCTCGCTTCTCTCCCCTCCCCTTCTCCAAACTCTAAAGTAGGCATTACTCATACAACTTGAAGCATTTGAAAATAAAGTATAAGGAGAAAGAGTATATGCATACTCCAAGCACATAAGAATAACTGAGAATGTTTAATGGTAGACCTTGTTGCATAATCATCACAAAATACCAACACAAACAAAATATTTGGAAGCCAAAAATGTTTCTTTCAAAATCTAAGAAATTGATTCAAAGCTCCCAACCAAGAATGTTGTTTGTTACATTACAAGTGTACACATGACGACAAATTTGCTAGCCACGATTTTGGCTTACATTATCACTATTGTAGAACAACTATTTGCACTCAATACTCTTAGGGCTCGAGGTAACCCAAATGCAGTTATTCTATTACATTTTAGATTTTGAAACCATAATCTTAAGATAGCTCAATAACCTTTTCGACTAATGCCCATAATATCACATTTCTCTACAATTTTGTTTGGTTCTATTGTGTCTTTTAAGTCCTTCACCAATTCTTTGAGAGTTGGGCCTCTCAAATCCATATTCTGAGGTGACCTAAGAATCCTCAAAATATCATTCTTATTCATGGTCTCTTTTGAAAAACTAATTCTCTCCTCACTCTCTCGAATATTAATGCCTGACATGTTAGAGATGCATTTCTTTGCAAGATTCAATATTCTTTGATTTACTCTCTCACACAAGCTAGTTATACTTTTTAATGGTCTCTTTCTCTCTCTTAATCTTATTGGAGTTTTCTTTAAGTGTGCTAGCTTGTCTTGTAATGACTTATTAGCATTTTTCAAAACATCAATCTTATTTGTAAGCCCAGAAATGCTTGTCTGTGCAATAAATAATGCTTTTCCCATTTCATTCATTTGAACCATATATGTATAAGATGTAGAGTACAACCTTTTACAATAGCCAAGCATCCCATTATAACCTTCCCCAACATATCTCATGTAGTCATGAATATTACAAAAATTAGGAGGTTTACCTGATGAAGGATCCTTGGGATAAATATTTCCATCCACCCATAAATCTATATGTTTCTTTCCTTGAGTTCATGTTGGCCTCCATCTCATTTGTTAGTACTCAACGATGTATACTTCTCCAAGATGAATAAATTGAATCTAGTTGGATGGTAAGTTTGTATTTGCATGTGCTTGCATCTATATTACTTAATGAGGTGTTGCTAAACATTTTAGCAGATCAACGATCACACTTATAAGAAAGTGAGCACAAAGAAGAGAATGGAGAAAGAACGTGGAGAAAGAGCGTGTGAAAAGAGGATGTGGGAGTAGACAAATCACGATATAGATGGACATTTCTTGAAAATACAAATTCTTCCAAGTTCTAAGACAAAAAATAGCCGAAAAGGTGATCCTAACATAAATTAAAGATGAGGAACAATTAATGGCTGAGCTCTTTAATGAATTCAATATTCTCTTGTTAATCACATTTGAGCAACCAAACTTGGTATTTTTATTCTTCCAAAATCTCAACTAATTAGCAATTTAATCATTTTCTTAGAAGTGCCTTTTTTGAAGCGTTTTTGGCCCTAATGGTGGACCTATAAGGTGTGTGGCACTCTACAATTTAGATGGTCTAAGATTTGACATATAGTTAAACATCTCCTCTAATATAGGGAAATGCCCTAAGTAAGCCCTCATTCTTGCCATTATCTATTCCTGATTTGAATTCTAAGATGATGTGTTTAATGGCTCCCCGTGTATCGCGTGCTTAGCTAGTTTTTGCCTCAAAATGCATGCCACGCGCTCATCGTATTGCATTAGGCTGCCCTGAGTTCTCCCCCGCTTCCATCTATTTGCATCAACACAAATTTTTTTACCCCCTGCTTGCGTTGGTGTGCGAGACAAGAGGGCACACTTTCATTTTTTAAAATTTAAAATTAAAAGAAAAACATTAAAAAGAAATTAGAAATTTTTTCCAATTGTCATGTTTTTTTCCCTCCTCTCTCTCCTTCTCTCTCTTTCCTCTCTCTTTCTCTCTTCCCCCTCCCTACAACTCCCACCCTACCTCCCTTCCTCTCCATTCACCCTCTTCTTATCTTTATGCTTCTCCTTCTTCTCCCTCCCCCCTTTTCCCTTTTCCCCTTTCCCTCTCCTTTCTCCTCCTCCTCCTCGCTCCCCTTCCTTCTCCTTTCCTCCTACCGCCACTCCTCCTCCCTTCCTCCTTTGCCCACAGCTAGCCTTGTCACTAATGCTACCCAACCTTCATCATTATCTGTGCTCCTGCCACCCACGTTGTTGCTACTTGCCCACCGTTGCCACCGATGCCGGCTCCATCAGCCTAGGCCACCGACATCGTTAGCCTATCACACCATCACCTACTAGTTTTCGCCTCTGCCAACCTCGCGCCCGATGCCCAATCGAACGCTGCGTGCCAGCTCTCGCTGCCGCCCGTGGGCCTTCTCCTCCTTCACCACCCCTTGTGCCGAGCGCCCAAAAAATCACCCTGCCGCTAGAACCACTCGGCCCACTACTCCCTCGGCCCACTACTCCCTTGCCCCCAGCCCATAACCCTACTTGCCCTACCCACCTGCCCAACCACCAACTCACCCCTTCTCCCCTTGTTTACACAATGTAATTCAAACCCCTTTTCCTCAACCCCCCCAACACACAACCACACACACATCCTCCCTAGTATCCCCTTCCATCACCTATTAGTGAAACCCCCCCTGCAAGCCTCGTATCATGCACAAGGTGTACCAGTTCCACACAACCCTCTACATGTTGATTGTTTTTTATACTATTATTTGGTGGAAGCGTGTGCCTATTTGATCGTGTTTATGCGTACGTGTGTTGTAAGCCCCCGACATGCAAGGATGCATGTTCCATTTCACTTATGCTGCCGTGGAGTTGCCGTCCATACACAGTTGCCCCCTCGGGAATCATGTTGTCCCAATCCTAATTATTTTAATCCCCACACTAACAAAATGGAAAAGATCATTAAATAATTGAAAAAATCTTGCAAATTTCATGAGAATTTAATAAAATCCAAAAAATGAGAAATTTTATGAAAAAACTCTAAAAATTTTCAAAAAAATTTAATGACTATGAAGAGTCATAAATATAAAAATAATTTAAAAGAAATTGGAAACTATTTCTTTGATTTAAAAACAACTTATAAAATGATTAGAAAATTTGAGAAATTTAGAAAAATAGATATTTAAATCCATAAAAATTCTTTTTCACATTCCCAATGTTTGTGTAGGTGTCTCATTACTCAAATTTATTTTTTTCAAAACAAAGAATTAGAAAAACAAACAATAAGCCCAATGGAGAACAAATAATCAAACAGACCAATCAAAATGTTTCAAACCCCAATCACATCAAATATGATATGGCATGTATATACCAAATTTTTAGTACACCCCAATATAGAATTTCCAAAATTCTAAGGATTCAAACACTACACAAAATAAAAATGAAAAATATGAAAATAAAAACATAGAAAAAAGAAAAAAAAGAAGAGAAAAAATGAAAAAAAAAATCCAACACATGATCATCCAAGTGACCAACACTTCCTTCTTTTTATTTATTTTACCATGGTATTAATATTGGTTTTTTTGTGCCTTACAAGAGGCCGCCAATTGTCACCTAGTCGAAGGACACGCTGTTTTCGTACATGGATTTTTCTCTTCTATGGCTTGTTTGGATGTGGGATTTTATGCATCAAACCTTGTGGATGTCCACATAGTGATGTGTTTTTTTTTTCCATCTTTCACATACACCGTAACACATATATAATTGTAACTAAAAATCAATTGACTGTTGCATCCAGCAAACAAAGAGGATTCATCTCATAAATTTTTAATTAAAAGAAACTGACTGTTAATTTATCAAAGGAACCCCATCATTGCACATGCACATAGTACCATAATCCACTTAATTTTGTAAATTAAAATCCATCCACACTGCAAGTGCACATACACTTTACACACATTTAATTTGTAAATAATAATGAATCCCCCAAAAGTCACGCATGCATTTTGGGCCACATATCATCTATTTTTTAAAAATGAATTGCATTTGTAGAGACCTACAGTCCAATCCAGTCAAGTTAGTCTAAGCAGAGGTGAAGATGCAAAAAGTACTTATCATGCATTAATGGGATAATTTAATAATGAAGTGTAATTAATTTGTCATCTAATAAAAATGAGTCCTATAGTTTTCATTCACCCATTTCAGCATACCATAGGTATATGCCATGCACTTATGGGAATTGGAGTTTCTTGGTCAAAGACATCGATCTTATTCGTCTATATTTATTTTCATGATTCGAGTTAATGGTTTAGTCCTGATTTCTGGAGTGTCTCGGATATCGCATGCGTGGATTTTTTCTTTTCTTTTGAGTACTTCTCTATGGGGTTTGCGAGTGCATGTATGTCTGCATTACAAAGCTTTCGGTCACATATGTGCATAGGTCATGTCGAATTTTTCGGAGAATGTGGACTACTTGGGGAGGTCTAGTTTAGTCTAGTCAGTTTTTTGTTATTTTTTTCCCCTGTTATCTCTCTTAGTGGTAGTATGTGTGGGTTTTGCAGGAGTACTTTCCCCTTTTCCTAGTTTTTGTGTGTGTGGGGGTGATCCATTGGGGTCTAAATGGAATCTTCTTCCACACTCCCACTTGTGATTTAGCATGTACAGTTACCACTCCATGCTTACTCTCTCCTTTTGGATGCTGATTATATTCGCAAGACTTATCTTCATCTCTTCATGGCCCTCAATTTTCCTTTAGTGGATGCGGAACTTTGTTACTCTTTCTTGAAATCTTAGAAGAACCATTTTGGTCTATGAGGGTTTTTCCTATCATCTTCCAATATTAATGAGGCACTGTTCTTACCTCTTTCAACATCCCCTATTCCTAGTGGAAATCAATTGCTCACAACAGAAGAGATTGTTGCCCTTTCACATAAACAGACCTCTATTCCTTTGGTAGCTAGGAAAGTGATGAGTAGTTTAGGGATGTTTGTATCCCATATTTCCTCTCCTATCTAGAAGTAGTTGTGCTAGTTTTTGCAAGATTATTTCATGCTAGGAAAACTTGCAACCAAAGGCCCCTCTAACCAATTATTTACCACATCTGTCAACTTCTTTAATGGTGTCAAATTTAATTGGATGGAATTCATGTTATTAAAGATGGATCAATACTTTTAGAGAGTCCGCAAAGGTCAAGTCAGTAATATTTCTTATGGAGCTTTTCTCCAAAAGATTATTACTCTTGCACCTTCTCTAAGTGGAGTTCCAGTTATCTGATCATGCTCCTCTGAAACAACATCCACCTCCTATTCCATCCCCTTCCCTAATGTAGCCAAATTTTGGTTGTGAGAACGAACCCCATGTTATTTTCTCTAAAGTCAAAAGGCTGTGTACAATGGGACCTTCCAATTCATCTTCTAATCCAAACCCTCGTATATAAGTCTTTTCTCTCTAATGTTTCCAGTATCTCCCTTCCCTGATTCTTGTCTTGTACCAATCTCTTTGCAGCACAAGTAGGACAAGTGGATCCTTCTTCGATATAAGAGGATGGCATAAACTTTGGGTACTCAAATTGGGATTGAGACTTGGAGGTGAAGTAAAAGAAAGCTAATTGATGGGAGTCAAGGTCTCCTATGGATCCCTTTTCATTAGACAAAACCTATCAATCTTGATTGAGGTCATAATTCATGGCATGGTGATGTGGGGTGTTAGTGAAAAAATAGTGCCTAGGCTATTTACAAGTGGTTGTGCATCATGCAAGATGCAAACACAATTCCTTGATTATGTTTGATCCTTAACCTCACCTCTCATCACTCAATAAGAAAGAAATGTTATACTCCACTCCACCCTCTCAAAAAATCTCACAATCACTCAATAGAATACGGTCCTCATGATATTGGCCAAGAAAACAACCCAACTTACAACTGTAGGCATCCTTCATCATGAGGACACTATGCGCAACCCAACTCTCATAGGTGCAAAGAACTATGTGTGCACAGTCCAGGGTGCCCTCTCAAGTGTGCATGCATATAAGATTTACCACATGTAGCTATAGCGGGCATCATGCCGTGCTAGTACTCAATGATGGTGCAAAATGTGCATCAGTCTAACCCATTGCATGGAAATAATTGATAAAATCACGAGATGATCCCCAAGTGCAGTGTATCTGGTAAGTGCAGCATGAAGTGTTCGTGAACCCATAATCCTCGTAATATGTAAGAATATTGACAAGAAAACATATCTATTGCAAAATGACTCACAAACACCTTCAAAGTCTTGCTCAAATTTGTCTAGGAAAAAAAACCAATCTCAACCAAGGCTATCAAGTTTCCAAGCTCAACATATACAAAATAATGACACAAACAAGTTTTGATCTAGACAAACACAAAAGATCTAGCTACAAAATATCAAAACAAACAGTTATGAAAATGACTAAGCTACAAAAATCCTATCTATCTAAAGTTTTTCTAGGGGTTTTCAATTTATGAGAAAATGTTTGTATCGTTAAACACCACCTACACACAATCTACTATGTCGTAGTCCCCTTGGCTAAGATGACTAATATTCAATGGGACACTCAACTTTGTTATAAATCTACCCTTTTGACTATGTTGTTCCATGTAAGTAGCTAAGTCTCCTCTCTCACATCAATCTCATACAACATGCATCATTTCTTGAGCATCACCATAAATACTAAACACACTTTTCATACGCATATAATAGATATATATAACATAAATACACCTGTGTATATATATGCTAGTGTTCATAAAGAGAGAGAGAGAGAGAGAGAGAGAGAGAAAGAGAATTTCGATTAGTGCCAATATTATCATAATTTCAAAATTTCTCCCTAATCTCTATACAACAATCTCACATACAAATGATTTGAAATCTTCTTACCTCTATAAACTAATCTCACTATAAGGATACAGGAGCATAGCGATGGCAATTTTTGACTCACTATTTGAGTTGCAAATGTGGCGCAAATAGCGATGGTACTCAGACAAAAAAATACGGGCCAAAACCCGAGCATGCCATTTTGTGCGAACGAACGAAAGAGAGAACGAAAGGGAGAGCAAACTCCAGCTTGTGTTTGAGAGGGAGAGGGAGAGAAAGAGGGAGAAGGAAAGCTTCTCACCACCGCCGCTACCATTTGTGAAGAAGAGGAAGAAGTCTATGCAGGGCGAAGAGGAGCCGTTGTCGCAAAGAGAAACCATCGAATCCATCCTCGGGCCTTTGCGGTGAGTGCATTGTTTCCTCTTGCTTTGTTTTTGTTTTTTCCCCTTTTCTTTTACTTTTTTTTGTTAAAAATCATGTGTATTGAGAGAGAAAGAGAGGAAATGAGAGAGGGAGAGGAAGAGAGAAAAGGAAATAAGAAACGAGAGAGAGAGAGAGGGAGAAAACATTAAACATAATAGATAAAGAGAGAAAGAAAAGAAGAGGGAGGGAGGGAGAGATTGTTGTTATTGTTATTGTTGTTTTATTTCTTCTTTTCTTTTTTTCTTGTTTGTTGTTGCTGTGGTAAGAGTGGTAGTAGTAGTGGTAGTGATAGTGGTAATCATTGTTGTTTAATTTTTTCTTTTCTTGTTTGTTGTTGTTGTGGTAGTCATAGTGGTGGTTGTAGTCGACGTAGTGGTGGTTGTAGTAGTAGTACTAGTAGTAGTTTTCTTGCTTGTTGTTGTAGTAGTAGTAGTAGTTTTTTTTCCTTTCTTGTTTATTTTTGTTTAGTTTTCTTGTTTGTTGTTGTTGTTGTTGTTATAGTAGTAGTAGTTTTTTCTTCTTTTCTTGTTTGTAGTAGTAGTAGTAGTTGTTATTGTTGTTGTTGTTGTTTTTTCTTATTTTCTTGTTTATTACAGTGGTAGTGGTAGTGGTAGTAGTAGTGGTTTGTTATTGTAGTAGTCGTAGTTGTTGTAGTCATGGTAGTAGTAGTAGTAGTAGTAGTAGTAGTAGTAGTAGTAGTAGTAGTAGTAGTAGTAGTTTCTTTTTTCTTTTCTTGTTTATTATTGTTTAGTTTTCTTGTTTGTTGTTGTTGTTGTAGTGGTAGTAGTAGTCTTTTTTTCTTTTCTTGTTTGTTGTTGTTGTTGTAGTAGTTGTTGTTTTTTCTTCTTTTCTTGTTTATTATAGTGGTAGTGGTAGTGTAGAGAGAGAGAGATGTTTTGTTAAAGGAAATGAGGGAGGGAGAGAAAGAGAAAAAGAAAGAAGGAACAAGAGAGAGGTAATAAACATAAAACATAATAAAGAAAGAGAAAAAGAGAGAGAGAGATGGAAGAAGAGAAGAGAATGAATGGTTGAAAAATAAAGAGAGGGTAAGATCTTGTTCTTTAACATCTTCTTTTCTTGTTTGTAGTAGTAGTAGTAGTGGTGGTGGTGGTGGTGGTGGTGGTGGTGGTGGTGGTGGTGGTGGTAGTGATGGTGGTGGTAAGGTCTGGTACAATACCACGAGACGGGAAACACTTTGGCATATGTTAATTTGTGGATGGGTGGAGACTTTACATATGTTTATTTTGTTTAGTTACAAGAGAAAAAATCCATTCTCAAACAATTTAAGAAATAAAAAAAGAATGATAACAAGAACAAATGATTTGTCGTTACATAGATCAAATGGAAAATGATAAAGGTCATGATGTTCAAGATCGCGAGAAGTATCTTAATTAGCTTGTCCCATGTCCTTGCTCTCAATGTAAACTAGCAATTAGACAAAAACATTGGGTGTGGCTGAAAAAATTTCTATCTAGGGAGGTGACGTCTCATCCCAAGGAGGAGTGCACCCTTTGCGGCTAGTTAGAAGAGTTCCTGGGCCTGCGATGGATGGAGTTCCTGAGCCAATCCACCACTTGGAAGGTACTACCCAATGTATACCGTCAATACCAAAGGAGACAACCAGTCTTCCCAACTTTCCTACAATCTTGAAGCCTGAGATGGAGGCAATGATCGATGCATTGATGCCCATGGATGTCAAGACATCTGATCTGCTTAGAGAGGAAGCATCCATACCATTATATAATGGATAGCGAGTATCTTGCTGAAGATACTGCTTGCAGTCCTAAGTGTGCAAGAAAAATATGGGTGGAGTGATACGAGTATGACTGAGTTGTTCAGATACCTTGTATGTACGCTTCCTTGATTTCTTTTCGGCACTATCATAAAAAACATTTGTGCTTTTTTAAGGTGTTTTATGATTTCTTTTCAGGTTACTGAAGTATCATATATTACCACTTGTAAATACCACGCCTGAGTCTCGTGATGATGTGCGACATGTTTTACAAAAGCTTGGTATGGACTACAATAGCATCGATGCATGTATCAAGGATTGCACACTAATTCGAGGAGAAAACTAGACTATGGAGACATGTCCAAAGTGTGGTGCTCACTGATATTGATAGGAATTGCAAGGGAAAACCATCCCTCAAAAAGCTCTTAGATACTTTCCACTTGTCCCCCGCATAAACCACATGTTTCGCACATTCGGGATGGCAAGCTTGATAACATGGCATGCGCAAAACATGTCCGCAGATGGAGTTTAATGAATATCAACGAATTCACGCATATGGGGCCACATTGGCTCTACCTTCCCAGGCTTTGCTTGAGAGCCAAGAAATCTTCGGATCGGTCTTGCTATGGATGGCATGGACCCATTTGGTCTATGCTCAACTTCTTACAGTGTGTGAGCCGCTACAACGTCAAAAATATGGATGTGTATCTTCATCCATTAGTCGATGAGCTTAAGATTTTGTAGGAGGAGGGGGTCACCGTGCAAGATATGAGCAAGTACGATGGTCGACAGTTTGCCAATATTGGAGCCATTCTCATGTGGACAATGCATGACTTTTCGGGATTCAAAGAGTGCTCACATAAGTAGGCTTCCATTCTAGTTGGTAATATCTATCATAGCTCGTTCAAGTTTGTATTCATTAGATAGAGGTATTGGGACAGGTTTGGTTACCTCAAGTTATCATGCATATCCATTGTGTAGGCCAGAGTTAGACTCCCAAAGGTTACAAACCATGAAGAATATGGTATATCAAGGACATGCTGCTTTCTTGCCAGAGGGTCATGAGCTCAAGGAAGGTTTTTTTGGACGACCTCTAGTACATATGAATGCCCAAAGCTAATACGAGCTAAAAATGGTCCACATGGAGTCACATCCAAGCGAAATGCGACGGTTCTTAGTTTTCAATGAGTTGTCGTATTGGACCCACTTATAGATCAACCACTTGTTGGATCCCATGCATATTTTCAAGAATGTGGGCAGCTTACTATGGGACAACATCACAAGAAAGAGAGACACTATAGGGGCATGAATGGATTTAAAGGAGGTAGGTAAGATAGAGGCGCTTTGGCCATAGTCGAGTGTTGATGGTCACTTGCGACTACCTTGTACTCTTTGTTTTTTATCCACTAAAGAAGAGTGTATTGAAAAGCAAATAGTCAAGTCTATCTGCACTCTGACGGGTATGATGCGTTCTCTTAGGTCCACGTTTTCTAAAGACAACCAATTATCAGGGATAAAATCCCATGATTGGCATGAGATATGTCAGGTTTGTACTACGAATGGATTGTAAGCGGCCTGCGTATTTTGCTATTTGGAGTGTAGTCATTCTTCATAATGCTCCTCATTTGTGGCACTTTGTACTACCAAACATGATCACATAATGCCTTAGTCTAGAAATATGCGGGGCAATGTATAGGTTGTCAACTTTAGTGCAATGGATCTCACAAATGGAGATTAACATGTCCTCTATTGAATCCACAAGGCGGGGAGCAGTGGAGATGGTCAGTCTCTTTGAGAAATACCTGCCTAGCAACATGCTCACGATACAAATCCACCTTCTTGTACATCTCGTAGATGAAGTGAAGATTGTTGGATTTTTCCATATGCGATGGATGTTCTTCTTAGAGCGCTTCATGAAAACCTTGAACGGCTTTGTGTGACAACGATCCTAGCTAGAAGGTAGCATGGCCGAAGGTTGGTTGGTATATGAGGCATTAGTTCATATTTCACAATAGCTACCAACGGTGGATTCAAACAACAATATGCTATGGTCGCTGAAGGACGATGATAGACTGACCGGAGATATGGTGGTTGGAAATGGGGTAAAAAAAAGAATGAATGTTGCAATGGAGGAGAAAGTGAATCACTTTTGTATGTTGCAGCATGCATCTATGGAGACGTGGCTTACTAGGTACCAGCAAGCTAGGAAAGATCGAGAGGAAGCACGATCTGAATTTCAATGTAGTATGCACCATCGACCGATTCGATATCCCGAGGGTATGGAGGAGATGCCGAGGTTTATATCAACACAATGGTTGCATGGAGCTTTGATCGCAGTGTCTTGCAAAGGGGCAGAGGTCTCAATTGAGGAGTGGGAATTCTCGAGGGGATGTAGTCCAAAGGTGATTATGTGTTTAGGGTTTGTCGTATCTATATTGTATATGCAACAACTAATTGAGTATTTCAATGTACAATATAAAATATATAGTTCGGTGTGGTTGTGCGGACGACATTTTGATGTGGAGTGTATTGAAAAAATGTGCTCCACAATAGATTGTGGTATCATGGCAAAGTTCTAGCAAGAGAGCCGACGACAAGCAATGGATCCAAACACGATTATAGATGAGATGGAGTATTTTGGAAACTTGCAAAGTATTTTCATGATGAATGCACTTGAACAAAGAGCCCTAAACTCAGCGAAAGTAGAGTTATTCTTGCAGGCAGCTATTCATGCACTTCAAGACAAGTTGAGAGAGCTTCTTGAAGACCGTGCGTAGCCTATGGGATTGAAGACGGATTGGCAAGATGTTGTTGATGCAGTCTCCACATTAATGAAGAGGAAAAGATGGAAGGCTTGCCTACAAAACAGTATGCAAACTACGCTAATGATGTCTAATCCTACCTCCACTTCTCCTACATCTCCTAGTGCTCCTTCCACTTCTTCCACCCCTGATCCCATGTCTATGCCTATGTCTATGCCTATTCCTATGGCAGTTGTGTCGGGCCATCTGCCAAACCAACTGTCAAAGACATTGTGGAAGAAATTTCAAAGAATTTGAAGGATCTTCAGATAAAGATGGCCAGAAGAGATCAATAGCTACTTAACCTAGCTCCAATTTTTGCTCCATCCTCTTCTACTCCTATGAATTCTTTCAGAAATGATTGTGTTTGCGGTTGCATATGGTGCAATAGTCCATACCATGAGCGCAATGACTCTCAAGACTTCAAAGAGGTGAGAAGATTGAAGTTGGTGGTGTGGAAGGACAATATTATATGTTTCGGAGACATAGAGCAACCACTTAAAACAAATTTTGACAAAGGAGTTAGAAGAATTTATTTGAGGAAACTCTCTTACGTTCTTCTTATGAGAAGCCAGAGGTGGCGAGAGAAGTTGCTGCCTATGGTCTTGAATTGGAGCGCTTACTGAAAGATAAGTCTCCTTTATGGTCCTATGCACTGCATGCGGAAAAGAAAGGTAAAGCTTTTTCATTTGAACTTTCATTCATAGGAGATGCAATTAGAAAAGGAACCAAATGGAATGATCATGTAGATGTCTTCTCTATCTATGCTTATATTGCAAAATCTCAAGGATTGGAAGCACATGTTGAAGAAAAGCATAAAAGAGATAATGATCAACCTGAAGGATCAAAGAAGGCAACTAGGAGGAGTGAGCCAGTTCTTCAGCCTTCTTCTTCTTTAGGACTGAAGCAGAGTATGGCTGATGTGCAAAAGCCAAAAGTTCAAGAAGACCAAAAGGCCCCAAAGTTAAAGGATTCAAAGATGAAGAAGCAACCTAGATTCCAAGCTGATATACAACATCGAGACTTCCACAGACTTGAAAAAGATACTTGAGGATCGAATTCTTAATTGCAAAATTGAATTTAAACTTGGAGAAGTTTTGGGGATTGCCAAGAGGGAGTTCCATGATGTTATCATTGACATCATTAAAAAGAAAGCCCCAAATTATTGAAAAACCATCGCAAGTTATAATCCATCGAAAGGCATTAGCTTTGCTGAGGCTATTCTCTATGGATTACAAATTGAGGAGGTTGATTCTAAAAAAGACATCATTGAGGAATCTATAGATGGATCTCCATGTATGCAGTCCAAGAACTCTCTTTATCCTTCACTTCAGCCCGTTCAGTATGATGAGAGCGAAGAAGTGCCTAGATTGGTGCCTCGTAGCTATTTTTCTCGAAGTCACTAGGCTCGTGCGACTACAGAAACTGTTGTCAAGCTTGGTGAGACTGATATTCCTTGTGTTTCTCTTTTGGATCATGGTTCGAAGATTAATGTAATTGTGTGAGGATTATAGGATACTGGTAGATGGCCAGTTGATGTTGATCATGGTTGGCACATGCATGTGGCCAACAACACTCCAGGAGATTTATATGCTACTTGTCCAAATTTGAAGATTTCTATTGGACATGTGGGTGAGTCTTATCATTTCTTTGTATAAAACTCTTGGCATTATCCTATTATTTTAGGGCAGCCAATTATCACCGAGTCTCGGATGGAGGGGTTTGCCTATGCACGGATGCAAAGTAAGGATGGGAAGAGAGTTGTTCAATTCATGATTGTTTGTATTAATCATTAGCGGAATAAAGATTCTTTGAGGGATTCCCCTCTTCCAGCAAGAAAGCTAGATTTTTTCTAGGTACCATTGTCTTGCGAGATGGTGGTGGTATGAGTCAAGGAAAGCTCTCGCCTCCTCGCACCAGTAGTTTTTCCTCATGTGTTCATGGTGTATCCACTCAAAGTACTTTTTGTTTTCAGCAAATTTTTGATATGCCTAGAGCTGCCATGCAGTATGTAAAAAGAAAAGAAAAAAAATTGATGATTCGAGGTGTTTTGTAGGAAGAAGACGGGATAGATGTTCTATATGATGGCCTTTCTTACTCAGATACCATGGAAGAACTTTTGGTTTTTCTAAATGCTAATAATCAAGAGATGTCATATGTCTTACAGGTTCATTCTCTGGCGATGTATTGTGAGATTACTGATTTTATGCTTCAAAAGAATTTGGGTGTTGAGGATTCTCAGCAAAAAGTATTATTTGCTGACATATTTCGGCAAAGAGATTTGGGTGTTTCTATTTATACACAACAAAATTTGGATTTACTATGGTATTTTCATCAAGGGGTGAAATTTGCAGGTTGTAGCAATGAAGCTAGAGCTCAAACAAAATGTAAGACAGTTGACAAGAAGGTTGAACCACTTGCAGGACCGCTACCTTTGGACAGTGATGAGATTATTAGAAGATTAACTATGTAACCTCCTTTGCGAGATCATGCAGGTATTGGACATAAGTTTTCAGATAAGTCATTGAAAGAGATGAAGATTGGGTCCAAAGATTTTCTACTTCCCGGAGAGGTAAGATGTTTTGAAGAGATGTTATGTAAACATAAAAAAGCTTTTTATTTCTTTCCACATGAGATTGGATGCGTTGATCCTAGGGTTGTGACGCCTATTCCTTGCGGAGGGCTCACTTGCCCAAACTAGTAGAGCTCTTGAATGAGCGAATTAGGATGGGAATTCTAAAGACATCTTCAGCTCCATATTCCAACAGCTGGTTCACAGTTCCTAAAAATAATGGAACACTCAGATTCATACAGGACCTACAACTAGTAAACAAAGTCACTATTCAAAATGTTGGTGTAGGACCTATTGTGGATGAGTTTGCTAAGGCTTTTGCTAGTTGTGCTATCTATTCTCTTGGTGACCTTTATTCTAGATATGATCAATTCCAACTCGCCCTTGAAAGTAGATATTTGACTACGATGAAGACACCCCTAGTCCTTGTTCGAATGTGTACGCTTCCACAAGGAGCTACTAATTCGGTTGCCCATATTATGAATGGGATGAACAAGGTTCTACAAGATTTTATTCCTGAGCTTACTATGTCTTTCATTGATGACTTACCTATCAAGAGATGTTTGGAAGAAGGTAAAGATGATTTCTTAGATGATCATGGATGTAGATTCTTTGTGGCTTTTCATATTAGAGATGTTGAGAGGATTCTTTGCTGTAACGTGTCCTATTCGTATCATCCAGGACACGTCTTAACAGTCCATCAGAAGGAATGTCTAGAAAGCTCCGCCCGGCACTCCCATGGAATGTTACGGGATTTGCGATCTAGGTCTTTCTGCGTCTGCCACGTAGCGGAAGTATACTGGCCATTCCCTCTTAGGATCGACCGAAATTAGGGTTTTCCTGAATGGTCATTAACTAACAGCAACTAGCGTCGGACCCAAGCGAACTACTTTACGTAGAAACGCCAGGTCTGAAGCGGATTCACGCTGCACTTGGTTCAAGGAGAATGGGAAACGAGAGGGATGCAAAGGTCAACCTTCAACCATAAGGCATAGTCCCATTCCGTTCCCCTAAAACATCGTAAATTGGTTAAGACATAACTCTAGGTCATCGATTTCATTATTTTTTTTCTTTGACGATCATCCTGCTGTTCTTTGAGAAAAGTTCCCGGCTAACCGGGACCACCCAACCGCAGGACGAACCTATGGCCCATCCTCCGCACTTTCCTCAATTTGTTTTAGTTATGTAATTATCTAACACATTAGTTTGACATGTAACAACCAGCATCTTTAATTAATCAGTTAAACACTGGTTCCTTCACGTAATCTTATCACGTGACATAGAAAAACAATATCAAACAAGTTCTTTATTAACATATCATCATTTTTATGTTTGAAATATAAGGAGTTCCGCCCGTAGGCTTATCCATAATCTGCCCGAAGGCTATCCAGTAATCCACAGTGATCACTATTCCAAGCTTCTGCCCATAGACTAGTATACGGGCCTCGAGATCCAATCCCGAGTCACATTAGTCTCTTGTGCAGGACCCGGAAGGCGAGGGATTTACGGCCAGAGCCCCCACTGGCAACCAAGCATCCTCCTGCTCCAAGTAGAGCTCAACGGAGAGACCTCTCGTGGTGGGTTCAGTCCACGTTCCCGGTGCGGTCAACAACCCCCTTGGTTAGGGTCAGGCAGGCAATCAGGGGTAACTGAAACTGCCTCTCTCTTCAGGCCTTCATCTTGAAGTATAGGTATTCATTTAATTTGTAATTCATAAATCAAACAATGCTCTAAAATCTCTAGCAAGCACAAACATTTCCATTAATCGATTGTGTTGTTTAGCAAACTGCTAAGGAATTATTCTTTCCTTTTGAGTGTATCAGCACTCGTTCCAAGGTGTCTTGCAACTTGGCGAGATCCTTTATACTCCGGGTTAGGGTGTACCTTATTAACCCAACTTGGTCAACCCTAAAGTTCATTAGATACTTTAGTTTCCGGTTTATAGCTTTTCTTATTTAGAAGGATATCCAAGAATACATCCATTTGCAAGATAACTTGAGTAAGGATTTGCCATCCTTGTTGAGGTTATTTACCATTTTGTCTTGTGAACCAGTCTCACAAGACTACATCACTTCATACTTGCTGCGCAAGTCCTGTGTTGAAATAATCCGTTTAAGTTTCTTTAAGCTGACGTATGTCGAACCTAGGGTTTCTTTTTAAGAACCCGAAGGACAAACCCTAGTCCTTTATCGTTACAAATTTATTGACCCTACAATAAGGAAAGTAGTCAAGTGCTTAAGGTATAAACATTTCTTTGGTCTTTAAATCATTTTCGAGGCGTATTTTTCTCTTCAGCATGGTATTTCTAAGTTTAGATTGGTTTAGTTATCTTTTGGAAGATAATATAGATCACCTCGGCACGATTTGTTATCCTTGTGACAATTGATTTTTCATTCCTAAATTTTATTGCTTTGTGGTAGGTAAATTCAATTTAATCTTCCTTTTTCCTTGCAAACGAAACTTATGCCAATTAACATTCTTTTCCTTGCCAAGATATGCAATTAGCAATGATAATTTCCTAGTAATTTGAACAACGAAAAAAAGACTTTTCATGAATTTCATCATGATTTGTTGCAAAAAGAATAGGGTTAATGGTGCAAAATGCAGCTTTTATACCTTCAGGAATTTAAATTGAAATATACTACTATGTAAGTAGATAATCTTGTTTGTAATTCATTATAAATGCATGATGCTATTCGAATGAAACTACCTTCTATAAATTATCATTTGTTCAATGAAACTGAACTCCTTCATTGTAAATAACTCGGAAAAATATATCCTATCCCTAACAATTTCTCTTTGCGTGATTGCCTTAAAATCGAAAAACAACCAAGAAGGAAAAACCTGGTTTTGCGGTGAGATATCCACATGGATACCAGGAGATGATCCTCCCGCAACTACTCCTTGGACTTTCTTAGGCAGCATCGCAATTCGATCGTGAAGGCAGCTTTTACTCTTTCTTCTGGATTTCCACCGCCTCTCTTTTGAGGCAAGAAGTCGATCAAAAAGTTGACCACTGGAAGGGATAATAAGACCTCTAAAATCCTAGCTTCTTCGGAGAGAAAAAGGTTTGTAAGCTTAAGGGATAAAGGATCTATAGGATATAATCACGGTGGAAAGATTATGTGTGAGCGTGGCTTCACAAACATCTATGAAAGCCCTTGGGATATCTTTGGGAATGGAATGGAAGGATTTGGGAGTTTTTCAAACCCAAAGGAAAAATTGAAAAATAACAAAAGGGTTTATAGTTGGGGAAAAAGGTGTGTACGGGGTTTAGAAAGGGCTTAGGAGTGTACAAAAGAAAAAGAACATATGAGGGTAAAACACGGGGTCAAACACAAGATGGGGCTTATGGTTTTAGGCACGGGGATTAAGGGTTTTCTCCTCCTAGAGTAAGGTGAATTTTAAGGGACTTGGCTTTAATGCACCCCAGAAAAGGGTTAATCGTACCCCAGAAAAGGCTTAAGTCTACCCCGGAAAAGGGGTTAATGCACCACGGGAAAGGGGGCTTGGGGGTTTAAAAACCCGGGGGAGGGGGAATGAAAATTCGCAGGAAGGGATATGAGGGGGTGAATGGGGGCTTGATTAGCCCCCCCTTAGGAAGCTTCCACTTCCTTTATCATGTGGCAGGAGGGGGAAAGACAATCTGGCGGGGGGGGGGGGGGGGGGAGGGGCGGAAATGGGAAATCTAACGGTGGCGCTATGGAGATGGAAGCTGGAGGGGATAGGTGGAAGCGGCAGCTGGTGCGGCAGCAATTGAGCAGGGCGGTGTGTATCTTCTTCTCCTCCCTCCTCATTAACCGTGCGGCCCTCCCTCTTTAAATAGGGGAGGGGAGGGAATTCTCCCCCCCTTTCCTGTCAGCATGCATGGAGAGGGCCTTGAGCAAGCTCTAGCGAGGAGCTTGCTGGCCCCCCCCCCCCTATCACCTAACGGATTGCGGCGCCACGGCTCAGCTCATGCGCCACCATGAAAGGCAATTTTTTTTTTCTTCTACTTATTCAATATATTACATTCTCTCCCCCTTAGAAGAATCGAGATGTCCTCATCTCGAGATAAACTAGGTATATTGATGGTTGAGAGTGCCTTCATCTACCCAGGTGGCATCCTCTTCGGAATAATCTTTCCATTGGATGAGGCATTCTCTCAAGGTTCTAGATCTTAACTGTCTCTCCCTAACATCTAAGATCCTATCGGGCCTTAGTTCAAGGACTCCTTGACTAGGCATTACAATTTGTTGGTCATCAAGTACATGGTTAGGGTTGGGTACATATTTTTTCAATAGGCTAATATGGAATACATTGTGAACCTTTAGGTTCTCAGGGAGCTGCAATCTATAAGCATTGGGTCCTAGGCATTTGAGGATTTTGTATGGCCCACAATACCTTGGACTTAGCTTCTTGCAATCTCCTAGGGATAGAGAACTCTTTTTAGGGCGTACGCGAATGAAGACCATGTCTCCTTCTTCGAAGACTCTTTCTTTACGCTTCAAATCTGCGTATGCCTTTTGTCTATCCTTGGCCCCTTGTATGTCTTGTCTTATTGACTTTATTTGATCATCCATGTCTTCCAATATCTATCTTGACGCTTCAACCCTTAGGGTTGGATCAGAAAAGTTTAGGGGACTTTGACAATCATGACCATACAATGCCTGGAAAGGGGTCATCTGAATGCTTTGTTGGTAAGAAGCATTGTAGGCAAACTCTACCAAAGGCAAGTATTGAATCCACTTCTTGGGTTCTCAAGAGCAGTATGCCCTAAGCATATCCCCGATGACTTGATTTATTCGTTCTGTTTGGCCATCCGTTTGGGGATGGTAGGCGGTGCTAAAACAGAGTTGAGTTCCAATAGCTTCAAAGATAACTCTCCAGAAGTGTGATGTGAAGAGAGAATCTCGATCACTAATGATTCTTATGGATAAACTATGTAGCTTGAATATCTCTTTGATAAACAATCTTGCAATGTCGGAGGCTTTATAGTTTGTCTTTACTGGAATCACGTGTGCAATCTTGGTAAGCATGTCAACCACAACCATAATGGAATTGTATCCTCCTTGGACTTGGGGTAAGCCTACAACAAAATCCATACTGATGAATTCCCATTTCATTTGGGGAATGTCAAGCGGTTGCAGCTTCCCTGGCATCATGACATGTTCGGCTTTGATACGTTGGCAAGACAAACACTCAGTGACATATTTGAGAATGTCACCTTTGAGCCTCTCCCAATGGTAGCTCTTCCTAACTGCATTAAGAGTCTTAGCATAGCCAGGATGTCCTGCGAAAGGGGAATAATGAGCCTCCCATATTATCTTCTGCTTAAGTGACTGGCTTGTTGGTATACACAACCTTGTTCTATAGTAGACAAGTCCATTATCAATAGAAAATTCTTGATACTTAGCTTGCAACTTTTGATTTTGCTCCTTGGTAGATATTTCATTTAGCATTGTTTGGTAGGCCAAATCATGGCATGCTTCCTCTCTAGCTAATTCAAGTATAGGGTTGTTTGGCATAGATACTTTTGTAGCCAGAGATCTGGCCGTTGATGGATTCTGCAAGATTAGGGAATTTAGGAATGCCTTGCGAATGAGTGCATCGGCAACTACATTCTCTTTCCCTGGTTGGTACTCGATTTCAAAATCATATTCCTCCAACACTTGAATCCACCGATGTTGCCTCATGTTGAGCTCGTTCTGGGTAAAAATCCATTTGAGACTCTTATGATCGGTTACTAGAGTAAACTTGTTACCTAACAGGTAGTGTCTCCAAAGCTTTAGGGCATGGATGATAGCTAGTAATTCCAGATCATGCGTGGGATAATTCTTTTCATGACTCTTCAATTTCCTTGAAGAGTATGCTATTGGATGACCTTCCTGCATAAGTACACACCCCAAGGCAAGAATGCTAGCATCAGTTACTACCTCGAACTCCTTATTGAGGTCAAGAAGTTTTAGAATAGGTGATGATACCAAACTTTGCTTCAATCTGTCAAAGCTATTTTGTTCGGAAGTTGACCATGTAATGGAAGTCTGCTTCTTTAGTAAGTCCGTAAGAGGTGCTATAATCAAAGCATAGTTTTTTATGAAGACCCTATACCATCCTGTCAATCCAAGAAAGCTACGTATCTCTTTGACGGATACTGGTATTGGCCATTCAAGCACATCTCTGACCTTGGCTGGTCTACTGATATTCCTTCTAATGATACTATGAATCCCAGATATTCAATTTGACGCTTGAAGAATGCACACTTCTTCATTTTTGCATATAGCTTATGTGACCTCATTGTCTCGAGGACAATCCGAAGTTGAGATTCATGATCTTCTTCCTGTTTAGAATAGACTAAAGTGTCATCGAAGAAGACAAGCACAAAATCATCAAGATATGGTCTAAAGATATCCTGCATTAATCTATTGAAGGTGGTAGGTGCATTTGTAAGCCCGAATGACATAACCAGGAACTCAAAGTGCCCATATCTTGTATTGAAGGCCGTCTTTGGGATATCTTCTTCCTTGATCCTTATCTGATAGTAACCTGACCTGAGATCAATCTTGGAAAAGATCTTTGCACCCTGAAGATGATCAAGAAGCTCATCTATTCTAGGAATGGGATACTTGTTCTTGACTGTTGATTGGTTCAACCCTCGGTAATCAATACATAGTCGAAGTGTCCCATCTTTCTTTTTTTTGGAATAGTACTGGAGCTCCCCACGGTGAATTGGTAGGCCAGATGTAGCCCTGATCTAACAGTTGCTTGAGTTGTTCCTTCAACTCTATTGCTTATGGTATGGACATTCTATAAGGTCTCTTTGCAATTGGCGCAGCTCCAGGTACTAACCTAATCTCATGATCTACTTCTCTTTGAGGTGGAAGTTCAGTCAATTCTTCAGGGAATACATCAGTGTATTCCTTTAGCCAAGAAGGTCCTTCATGAGACTCTTGCTTTTGATCTAACTTGTTGAGTTTGATCAGGTAAACACGTAATCCTTTTCTGACTCCTTTTATGATCCGAGATACTTTGGCCAATTGGATTCTTGGTACTCCTGCCTCACCTTGAGTTGTGACAAAGTCCCTTTCAGAGTTTCGAAAAGAAACTTGATCCTTTCCATAGTGAATGTGGGAGTCGTTGGGCTTAAGCCAATCCATTCCGAGTAGACACTCATGGATTCCTAAATTCATGACTCTGAATTTGACTGAAGTCTTCTTTCCTCCCAGAAAGAATTCCACCTTAGCAGTTTGCCTGGTACAAGTTACCTCACGACCATTTGCCAATTCCACAAGCAGGGTAGGTGCTTCTACTGTGGCTATTTCTAATCTTTTTGCACATGCTGTTGAGATAAAGGAATGTGTACTACCACAATCAATCAAGGTTTTGAAACCTTTACCTTGATAGTTTGACGGTGTCTGAATCACCAAGAACTGGCGATTCGGCCCTTTCTTGTGTAAGGCAACATGGACTGTCGCTCTTTCGAATTCTGCTTCCATAGTCGGATCTTCCTCTTCTTCTTCTTCACATCTTTGCCTATTGGCAATGCAGGCGGTTCTTCCTCTTCCACGGGTGGCGGCTCCTTGACTGCGGCCTGCTCCTTGGAAAGGCGTTTGGCGATGTCCTCCGTTGAGCTTGGGACATTGCCTCTTGAAGTGACTGGGTTCATTGCAGTGGAAATAACGGAGGTTTCAGCCATTACTTTGAGTAGGAATAAAGTTGTTGACGTTATTTGTCCTTGCTTTCTTTCTTTGTCCCTGATTATGACCTTGAACTCTCTTCATTTGAGGTCTGAATGCTCCTCTGTTTGGGTCACTATAAGACCAAGTTTTGTTACCCCTTGGTCTAGCTTGCATCTCCTGAATTATAGGTGCCGCTCGAATGAGTGCATCCTGAAGATTTGATGGATGCATAGATTCAAGATGGGTATTTACTGGTGGATTTAAGCCCGCACAAAATTTGGACACCTGCTGCATCATGTCCATTTGTGGCGCATACTTTAAAAGTGAGACGAATTTAGAGTAGTATGCGTCAAGAGTGAGTCCTAGCTGTTTTAGCTCGTAGAACTCGTTCATTTTTTGCGTGCGATATGCAGGTGGTAAATATCTTCCCTGCATGGCTTTCTTCAGCTTCTCCCAGGTAACGGATCCCTCTGAAATCCCTTGATCCCTGCACCATTGCTTCCACCAAAGTCTGGCTTCGCCGGTGAGCTTTAACTTGGTGAGCATAGCCTGATTGGCGGGTGCAGTACCGGCTGCTTCAAAGTAATCCTCCATGGATTCAATCCAAATTTCAGCATCAGCCTGAACAAACTTGCCTCTCTCATCAAACTCGGGTGGCTTTATCTGCTTAAGGAGGAACTTTTTCTCCTGGATCACAACAGTACTTGATGTAGGAGGCGAATTTGGAACCTGTACCTGGGGTTGTGCCTGGATAAAGGTTTTCTTAACGTTATTATATGATAATCGACGTTAGCTTATCTTTCATTTTTAGTTCAGCTATCTCGTAAACAATGTAGCTACTTAACTTTTTAACAACTCTTATGCACAGCCAGATATTGATAAAAAGAAGTCTTTATTTGTATTTACATGGGCATAGCCTTTTTGAATACAACGTTTCATGTAATGATAAGCCAATCGTTACATTCAGTTTGGGGAGAACAACGTTGTATTGCATTTGTCTACAGGAACTGTGTAATAGTAGGGTTTTGGGTCATGGATCTTTAGGAATCGATAATTCATTGGAAGTTCAGGATACCCTTTCCGTTGGAATCCATACTTCTCGTGGCGGCCCAACACTTTAATCCTGTTGGCTGGGATTACACGGGTTACTTCCTCATATACATATGAGTTCATCTCAACCCTCCGACCTCGGATATGTAAAGTTGAATTTACGTGAGCTTCCACAAAAACGAACAGCTTCACGACCTTCAAGTCTTCCAACCATTTGATCCTCTTTAGATTGGTTTGTAGATAAGCAAACCAGTGGGCGGCTATATAGTAGATTCCTGAAGACCCTGTCCATCTTCCTTCTATGTATAAAGGTGATGGATTATAAATCTGCTCCAGGATGTTCATCATCCCAATTCTTTGTCTATAAAGCAAAGAATGCATTGCAGTCATAAACATGACCCGAAATACCAAAAACTTGTTTCACGCTTCATAATTCTGCAAGACAGCATTGAAGGTAAGGAAATGTTTGGACATCAACAATTTCTTTACTTCATTTAATTGAGATTTCATAAAAGCAATTCTGTTATTGGTCGGCTCTGATACCAATTGTAACGTGTCCTCTTTGTATCATCCAGGACACGTCTTAGCAGTCCATCGGAAGGAATGTCTAGAAAGCTCCGCCCGGCACTCCCATGGAATGTTACGGGATTTGCGATCTAGGTCTTTCTATGTATGCCATGTAGCAGAAGTATCCTGGCCGTTCCCACCTAGGATCGACCGGAATTAGGGTTTTCCTGACTGGTCATTAAGTTACAGTAACTAGTGTCGGACCCAAGTGAACTACTTTATGCAGAAACGCCAGGTCCAAAGCGGATTGACGCTGCACTTGGTTCAAGGATAATGGGAAACGAGAGGGATGCAAAGCTCAACCTCTCTACCATAAGGCATAGTCCCATTCCATTCCCCTAAAACAACGTAAATCAGTTAAGACATAACTCTAGGTCATCGCTTTCGTTATTCGTTTTCTTTGACGATCATCCCGTTGTTCTTTGAGAAAAGTTACCGGCTAACTGGGACCACCCAACTGCAGGACGGACCTATGGCCCATCCTCCACACTTTCCTCGGTTTGTTTTAGTTATCTAATTATCTAACACATTAGTTTGACATGTAACAACCAGCTTCTTTAATTAATCTATTAGACACTGGTTCCTTCACGTAATCTTATCACGTGACATAGAAAAACAATATGAAATAAGTTCTTTATTAACATATCATCATTTTTATCTTTGAAATACAAGGAGTTCAGCCCGTAGGCTTGTCCATAATCTTCGGGAAGGCTATCCAGTAATCTAGAGTGATCACTATTCCAAGCTTCTGCCCGTAGACTAGTATGCGGGCCTCGAGATCCAATCCCGAGTCATGTTAGCCTCTTGTGTAGGACCCAGAAAGCGAGGGATTTACGGCCAGAGCCCCCCCTGGCACCCAAGCATCCTCCTGCTCCAAGTAGAGCTCAACGGAGAGACCTCTCACGGTGGGTTCAGTCCACGTTCCCGGCGCGGTCAACAACCCCCTTGGTTAGGGTCAGGCAGGCAGTCGGGGGTAACTGAAACTGTCTCTCTCTTCAGGCCTTCATCCTGAAGTATAGGTATTCATTTAATTTGTAATTCATAAATCAAACAGTGCTCTAAAATCTCTAGCAAGCACAAACATTTCCATTAATCGACTGTGTTGTTTGGCAAACTGCTAAGGAATTATTCTTTCCTTTTGAGTGTATCAGCACTCGTTCTAAGGTGTCTTGCAACTTGGCGAGATCCTTTATATTCCAGGTTAGGGCGTACCTTATTAACCCAACTTGGTCAACCCTAAAGTTCATTAGATACTTTAGTTTTCGGTTTATAACTTGTCAACCCTAAAGTCCTGGGTTGAAATAATCCGTTTAAGTTTCTTTAAGCTGACGTATGTTGAACCTAAGGTTTCTTTTTAAGAACCTGAGGGAAAAACCCTAGTCCTTTATCATTACGAATTTATTGACCCTACAATAAGGAAAGTAGTCAAGTGCTTAAGGTATAAATGTTTCTTTGGTCTTTAAATCATTTCCGACGCGTATTTTTCTCTTTAGCATGGTATTTCTAAGTTTAGATTGGTTTAGTTATATTTTGGAAGATAATATTGATCACCTCGACACGATTTGTTATCCTTATGACAATTGATTTTTCAGTCCTAAATTTTATTGCTTTGTGCTAGATAAATTCAATTTAATCTTCCTTTTTCCTTGCAAAGGAAACTTATGCCGATTAACATTCTTTTCCTTGCCAAGATATGCAATTAGCAATGATAATTTCCTAGTAATTTGAACAACGAAAAAAAAACCTTTCATGAATTTCATCATGACTTGTTGCAAAAAGAATAGGGTTAATGGTGCAAGATGTAGCTTTTATACCTTCAGGAATTTAAATGGAAATATACTACTATGTAAGTAGATAATCTTGTTCGTAATTCATTATAAATGCATGATGCATTCGAATGAAACTACATTATATACATTATCATTTGTTCAATTAAACTGAACTCCTTCATTGTAAATAACTCGAAAAAATATATCCTATCCTTAACAATTTCTCTTTGCCTGATTGACTTAAAATCGAAAAAAAACCAAGAAGGAAAAACCTGGTTTTGTGGTGAGATATCCACATGGATACCAGGAGATGATCCTCCCGCAGCTACTCCTTGGACTTTCTTAGGCGGCATCGTAGTTCGATCGTGAAGGCAGCTTTTACTCTTTCTTCCGGATTTCCACCGTCTCTCTTTTGAGGCAAGAAGTCGATCAAAAAGTTGACCACCGGAAGGGATAATAAGACCTCTAAAATCCTAGCTTCTTCGGAGAGAAAAAGGTTTGTAAGCTTAAGGGATAAAGGATCTATAGGATATAATCACGGTGGAAAGATTATGTGTGAGCGTGGCTTCACAAACATCTATGAAAGCCCTTGGGATAACTTTGGCAATGGAATGGAAGGATTTGGGAGTTTTTCAAACCCAAAGGAAAATTTGAAAAATAACACAAGGGTTTATAGTTGGGGAAAAAGGTGTGTACGGGGTTTAGAAAGGGCTTAGAAGTGTACAAAAGAAAAAGAACATATGAGGGTAAAACAGGGGTCAAACACAAGACCGGACTTATGGTTTTAGGCACGGGGATTAAGGGCTTTCTCGTCCTAGAGTAAGGTGAATTTTAAGGGACTTGGCTTTAATGCACCCCGGAAAAGGGTTAATCGTACCCCGAAAAAGGCTTAAGTCTACCCCGGAAAAGGGGTTAATGCACCATGGGAAAGGGGGCTTGGGGGTTTAAAAACCCGGGGGAGGGGGAATGAAAATTCGCAAGAAGGGATATGAGGGGGTGAATGGGGGCTTGATTAGCCCCCCCTTAGGAAGCTTCCACTTCCTTTATCACGTGGTAGGAGGGGGAAAAACAATGTGGCGAGGGGGGGGGGGGGGGAAATGAGAAATCTAACGGTGGCGCTATGGAGATGGAAGCTGGAGGGGATAGGCGGCAGCAGCGGCTGGTGGCGGCAGCAATCGAGCAGGGAGGCGTGTATATTCTTCTCCTCCCTCCTCGTTAACCGTGTATCCCTCCCTCTTTAAATAGGGGAGAGGAGGGAATCCTCCCTCCCTTGCCTGTCAGTATGCATGGAGAGGGCCCTAAGCAAGCTCCAATGAGGAGCTTGCTACCCCCCCCCTCTATCACCTAACGGATTGCGGCGTCATGGCTCAGCTCATGTGCGGCCATGAAAGGTGATTTTTTTTTTCTTTTACTTATTCAATATATTACATTTGCATACTAGAAGAAGTAAATTTGACCTTGTGAGGGTTGAAGTCAATTTTTGGGTCAAGAGAAGTTTTGATTGTTGGTCATGAGAAGAGGGCAATATTTTTCTTAGGAGATGAACCATACTAAAGCCATGCAGAAAGTGAAGAAATTATTGAGAGCCGCTCCAACTCTTTGAAAGGTAGATTATGAGTGTGGAAGACCTATTGTGCTTACTATTGATACTAGTCCGATCGGCATTGGATGGGCTATTGGACAAGATGATGTAGATGGGAATAGGTATGATATTTGGTTTGGGAAAAAAGTCCTAAACAAGCGATAACAAAGGTATCCTCAAGTTAAAAGAGAGCTCTTGGGAGTTGTCACGGCTCTCAAGAACTATAGAGAGCACTTCATTGGAGCTGATGTGATGGTTGAGACTGATTGTTTGCCTCTTCTAAGTATGATCACAAGTTGTTCTACTCTAGATATTACCATGTTTAGTTGGATTGGGTACATAAAATCCATGAATCCCGAGTTCAAGCACATAGCATGTAAAGATAACTCAGTAGATGATATGCTTTCACAAGCGAGGTATGATGATATGGGTTTTTCTTGCATTAATGATGCTGATGAAGGGGCTAATCTTGCAGCTATGCATGTTGATCATATTTGTCATGTGACTACTTTGGAAAGCTTTGATGAGTCTTTGTATATAGGAGAGTATTTGCAAATTGGTTGTTATTTGAGTACTATGTCTAGACAGGATGGATGGTCTGATGCAGACTTTAAAAAGATTAGAAGAAAAGATTAATGTTTCTTCATGTGAAGTGGGCTACTTTGGAAGCATTCATGAAAGCAAGGAGGTTAGCCATTGAGAGTTGTTTGTGATAGAGCTTCACAAGTGCGTATCATAAAAGAACTCCATGAAATTTTTTGGGCTGGGCCTTGAGTTGTTTGGGTGACCTATGAGAAGATCAAAGAATGGTATTGGTGGAAAGGCATGTATAGAGATATCTCACAGTTTGTTGAGACATGCCTTGATTGTCAATTGTTCTCTTCAGTGAGGCATAGATATGAGCTTCATCCTACCTACGTATACCCGATATGTATTCATTACAAGTGGGTTCTTGATTTGATTACTATGCCTGTTGGTTTATGGTAGATGCACTATATTGTTTTGGCACGAGAAGATCTCAGAAATCAAGCGAAAGGAAGACAATTATGAACAAAATACATCAGTGGTTTGTAAGTTCTTTTGGAGGATGTTATTTGCAGGTATGGATGTATTGGAGAAGTTACTACAGATAGACGTGAGTTGGATGCTGATGAGGATAGGGACTTTTTCTCTTGCCTTGGCATTAAACTTGCTTTGACTTTGGCATATAATCTAGAAGGAAACGGGAAGAGCGAAAGACACCATCAACCGATTGTGAAAGCCTTGGCCAAAGCATGCCGTGGGCGGATTCTAGAGTGGCCTAGGTTATTGCCTTATGCCTTATGGGCTGATCGCACTACTCATAGTGTGACTAGAGGATATATGCTAGCTGAGCTGATGTATGGATAGAATCCAGTCGTGCCTACAAAGATTTGCACGCTTACTTGGAGTACTTTACCACGGAATCAATAAGACATGTTTGGAAAAGATCTTTTGACTCTTTATATTTTTTAGTTGGAGAGGAGACCCAAAGATATTGAGAGAGTAATTCAAAAGCTCAAAGAGGCCAGAATTGTCAACAAAGACCATTATGATAGTAGACACAGATTGAGGTCTAAAGAGATTAAGGAAGGAGATTGGGTGTTGGTTTATGACAACAGTCTAGATAGTCAATATAGTGCTATCTACAAAGTTTCTAGATGATGGTTTGGCCCCTATCTAGTGCAGCATGTCCATGACAATGCAACATATTCCTTAGAAAAACTTGATGGTACGGCCTTGCGAACTCCAATTGTGGGGAAGAGAATCAAACTCTTCAAGAGAAGAGATGCTACAGCTTATGCAGCCGAGGAGTTGGATGATGCAAATTATGATGAACTTGAGCTAGGAGAGGATGAAGATGAAGATATGGACATTGAAGATGATTTTGCAAAAGATGATGAGATAGCGTTAATCGTCCAGCTCGGTAGTGATGAGGATGGGTAGCTGTGGCCCATCCGGAGGATATGTAGGTTTGGAAGGGGTGGATATCATGACACTGCACGTCTACCACTACCAGCCTGAGGCAAAAATTTTTGTCAAAATTTTAGACTCTTAAGTCAGCGTCATTTTAAGTTATTTTTTGTTGTGTGTATCTTTTGTGTTTGCATCTGCATGGCACACAAGCACATATAGTTAGGCTAGGCACAATTCTTTTCAATATATTCATAATTTTTGTGTGGAAGCATTGCTTGATTGATTGCATAAGCATGGATTCTAAATGCAAATTGCATGAAAGTTTGGGCATAAAATTTTGTTACATAGCATAATCTTGCTAGGACAAATTTCATGAAGAACAGGTTCATATGAAGAGGATGATCATTTTAAAGACTCCATAGGTTTGCACACCAATATTGGAGCTTATGAAGTCTAGAGTTTTTGGAAGAAACATGAAGAAAATTTCAAGATGGTTGATATACAAAAGATATGTTCAAGGTTTGAAAGGGTGGA